>NC_092024.1:2427500-2773000 GCF_042242105.1 Pempheris klunzingeri
CAGATATTGGGACCTTGTTTTTTTGTTTGTTTGTTTGTTTTTTTAACAGAATTATTATTTTATATTATTATTATGATCATTATTATTATTGATTTTGTAGTTTTCACTGTATTGCTGTTGTCTCTGTCATTGTGAAGTCATAAAAAAATAACCATCCCGATTTAAACAAACCTGAACAACAACAACAACAAAGTTGAATTATTAACTATGTTTGGACATCACTACTTTTCCCTTTCCGTGGATAAAACACCCTCGATCCTCAGTTAGGACTGTGTGCCTGTTGTGAAATGTGTGTGTGTTGTGTATGTGTCTGTGTCTGTGTGTCTGTGTGTGTGTGTGTGTGTGCGTTGGGGGTGTTGGGGGTGTTAGACCAGGGAGAAGATGTAGTAAAGAAGGGCCTCTGAGCTGCAGATGCATCAGGATTTAAAGGACAATACGGGGCGCAGGGCTGGTGCTTCCCATCACCCGCTTATTTGAGTTCAGTTGACACCAAATCTTCAGATCTGACACTAAAACGATACACTGCAGTAGTATTCCTTATTGGATATTTTATTTGGCTTTTGTGCGTAAAAGTGCACAGTGCATCGCAGGCACAAGACTAACCATTTTATGTGATCATTGCTGCTATAATCACGCTATCACCAGTTTCACCAGTTCTCCCATTTTAATATTATAAGCAACCGAGCTGACTGGCTCATTATTAAAGCTCGTTACATTTTTCTGATCCCGGCTTTGCAATCAAACGTACAGCAGAATGGACTCATCCAAAAACAATTAATTTTTCGGATGAACCCCAAAAAACGGGCCCCGTCTGATTAATTATAATTCCCTCCTAAAAATTCATGCCCACGATTGTTCCCAAATAAGTGAAGAAAGAGCTTTTTATATTCTTGATTAAATAAATCTTTCGATTGAATGCACAAATAAGAATGCCGCAGGAGAATCCATAATAATGTTGATCATTCCCTCCTTTAATCGCTGAATTTCAGCGTGTTTGGATGCCTCAGGCAGGGAGTTAGTCTTTGATAAAGGTAACCCCGCCTGCCTCAGGGCGCCCATGATAAATGTACAGAGTGACAAGACCGATTTCCTCCCTCTATGATTAAAAGCCTATATATTATATGCAGGTAAAGCGGGTCCGGTTTATTTATTATGGGGGCTAAGCCATGGCCTGGGGACACTTGGCTTCAGGCTAGAAATCATTTTGGAGTCCGTTTGGATTTAAAAAAAAAAAAAAAAAAAAACAACCAGAAATCCAGCCACCTTTTCCTCCGGGCAAAAGTCTTTATTCGTCTCCTTTCCTCTAATGATTAAACATGTCACGGCGAGATTATAGCAGTGCGCCCATGCCCCGAGGAGATGCCTTCATTTGTTAAACCACCAGTTTATTTGTAACGGTGAATTTCATGCCACGCTGTGCCATTCGCCTTAATCTTTCTCTATGTAAGACGAATTGCTAAAAAGGGGTTTATTATTTTTTAATCACTTCCTATTTTAGTATCGCACTGACATTGGCAGGGAGGAGGGAGGGAAGGCTCGGATCTCCGAGACTTCTTCAGTATAAATCAAAAGCGTCAACTGCTATTTGCAAATTTCGCAGAACATTTGGGTGAGAAAATAAATAAATAGATAAATAAATAAATCATCCTCGGGAGAACCTGGTCTGCTCCGCTCTAGATGGCACAAGTACAGACAACTTGTCCTCCTTGTTAGGCAGCCTGTGTGTGAGTGCAGTAATAACATTAACAGCTGTTGACATCTGTAGAGCTCTAGCGGTCTCTACCGGCACATTTCAGAAACAACAGGGGGTGCCTATTGTGTGCACCCAATTAGACAACTTATAATAAGCAATAATGTTAAGAGTATATGCAGTGGCATCAGGCACGCGCTATGATATCAGCAGTATTAAGTGTTTTTGATGTTTCATCCGCAGACAAACCCAGATCCGTCCGACATGAGGATCCACACGTTCCACACCAGGTGTGGCTGGAGGAGCCTCCTGAGCGCACCACTAAGGATAACCTGGCTCTTATTTATATTGTGTTATTTATGTTTCTCTATTTTATGGATAGAAGCTGGGCGGATTTTCTCAGATTAAACATAGTTCACAATTGTTATTTAACATCATTCCAGATCATTTAGACTTTAGTTCTCCAGAACAAAGCGCAGGCCACCCTCACAGTGAACCGTCACACAGATAACGTTCAGCCGAGCACAGGCTGCCCACGTGGGCGTGTAATGATCACCAACTACTGGAGGCTGAAAACACACAGGCCTACACTCTAAACAACCACCCTATATTAAACAGAGTTAAAAGATCAGGGTCATTCTACACTGAAGGACTGAGATGCGCACTGACGCGCACAAAACAGCAGCTAAAGAAAAATAATCATCATCTATTAGGTCGTAAAAACCGAAAATACTGTATGCAAACTGACTGGAGTATCCAGTGCGCTTACCTAGACTGGAGGGGGGCTGAATGTGTTGCCAGCGTTAAGACAGCGCGCAGAGTTAATGAAATATCTCCAAATGGGAGTCAGGAGTGCGTGCAGAGATAAGCCTGATGTGGTTTATATACCCAGAAAGCAAGTGCTCCTCTTCTCATATTGTCCAAGAGCGTTTGCATAGCTGGCCAAGTGGCTCTGCTCTTGCTGACTCGCTAACATTGCATGGTGTTTGTTTTCCCCTTGCTATGACGTGAGACAAAATATTGGCCATATGTTCATCGGCAATAAATTGGTCTTGAGCGCAAACACAGCTCCCTGCGGACGGTGCTTTTAACCCGCACTACTAGTTTTCTCCCTTTGGGATGCTTTTGGGACACGAAACTATCTGCTGTATAATGCAGGTGAATGATAATGTCACAACGGCCAGTTTAAGAGATAATTGTGCGCCTATGGAAGAGCTGCTGGTTGATCTTTATACTGCGACCTATTCTTCCTCACACGGGGCTCTCTAATAAATCGCTTGGTAACCAAGAAGCAGCGCCGTCCAAAGAGCAGATGTGGCATGTTATCCACGCCACAGTTGCGTTTACATTAGATACCCTGATACAATGATTGATAACCAAGGTCACGGTAATTCACAATGACTCGGGACCAGGGCATCTCCCATGAGACAGACTACTAACACATAATGTTTGCCACATAGATCCACTTGTGTCGACACGGGGATCGCCCGCTACTGTGTGAGCAGAGGCCACAGACGGTGAGGGAAGATGTCATCAATAAGGCGCGGGCAGAAAGTAAAGAACAGCTACAAACATCTAAATCTCTGCTCAGAGGTGCCTTCACTGGGCGCCAAAAACCATCCACATTAGTGGGAGATATTAAAAAAAAAAAAACAGCAGCAACGACAATATAATAATAATGACAATATTATCATTAGAAATAATAATTAGAATAATATAGATTGCATCGTGCATGTACAGCATCTACATATACGGACATAGATCTGTCGTACAGTCACACACAAAAACATTGTTTACACCCAGTATATATATATAAAATAAATAAATCACATACTGATTTAAAAAAAACCAGCCCCTCTGCTTCGTGCATACTTGAATCATGCAGCACTGTCTTCTTAATAACCGAATAATACTTTATTCAGAGTTCATACTGCATTCAATACGGCAAATAATATGTGTTTGTGTAAAAAGGACAACTTCTTCTCGTCTCATTCAGCTTGATGCTACAGCAGCTGCCTCAGACACAATCAGCGGAAGAATAGCAACGTGATACTTATTTTATATTTAGAGGTGTTTTTCATAAAAGCCCGTCGATTCCCTCCAGCGTATCTGTTTACACCTGTTGCACACTGGCAGAATGATCCCGCGCAGAAAACACCCTCCCCTGTATCAAAGGTTGGTGTGAAGATGATGACAGGGAATGCTAGTAATTGTTGAGGAAGAAGGCAATATGAGGCAAACACCAGTTGTGCTATTATGACACCTCGGGGGAGGGAGGATAACCTAAATCAAGACAATGATTTTATTGTGGGCAGCCTGGAATCTATGCATGATAATAATGGTGTTGCCTAGTAGTGCAGGAGCGGCCATCAATCAATAGCGAATACATTACCGATGGGTTTTGTGCAGGGCCACTTTGCTGATGAAAGACAGAGATTATCCTCCCTACCATCACTGTGTTCAAGAGCATCGCTAAGACGCAGAGAACACAAATAAATAAATTGGCCTCATACCTCGTTTGAAATTCCACATTAAGGCAAAGTAGTTAGTTAGAGTTGGAATGTATTCATGGGGTTCAGACGAATGGGAAAAAGCTTTCCACTCAGCCGCTCTGTGAATACCCTTGTGCTGCTGGCCACAAGTGCTCTGGGTGCTAAATACAAGACCTCCTGAAAAAGGATGGGTAGGATAGGCCTTGTCGGTCAAACTATTATCAATCCCTGGCCTAAAGCCTGATGACTGAGATACTTCACATGTGGTTTACGCAGCGTAAGGACGCTGATGGCACGGCATTCCGAAATCAATCAGTTCAAGTTTTAATGTATCGACCACTCGAGGGGAACGAAAAGATGGAGAGCTTCTCGACACACAAATGCCAGAGAGAGACTGGGTTGATTTTCATGGAAGATACACTTTCAGAAAAAAAGAAAGTTTGATTAAACCTGAGGGCTCACTTGTGCGGGTGAGACTAACACACGATGATAGCCAATCCTTGTCAATTGGAAAGGCTTAGCAATTTTTTTCTTCACAGAATACGCGCACTTAGAGAGGTTTAGCATTAGATCACCAAAGACCTCGGTGTTAAGGCGAGTGAATGGGTGTTTTAGCCCTTCAAGAGATGCGAAGCGAAGTAGAGGAGATGAGTTGTTTTCCAACAAAGTGCCAATTCTGCACAGCGGTGAATATTACCATTTCTTAAATGACAACGGCGCATCATTGTGGTTTTGAGTAGCTGTGGAGTGTCGGGCGATCGGTCTTAACATTTTTGCCCTGTTGTGTTACATAGTGGAGAGGAAGAAAAGAGAGGGGAACGAATACTGTTAAAGTGGTGAGCTGTGTCAAAGTGTTTGCTCAGCGAGGAAGAAAAGTTCCTCTATCGGGCACTCCTGAAATAACTGGTATTTCTATCAAAAATATCAGATTCATGAGCTGCATGGTAAAGGTTTTGTGGGCATTACTTGACATGAATACGTTAATGCGTGAATACCTCTTTTCCAGTGGTGAGCAACTGGTGCAAGGCCAGTGCTTGGCTTTGGAGAGCCACAGTGCTGTTTGTAAACCTCGCTGCTGAGACTAAAGGCCACAAAGACAGCAAGCCTACTTCTCTGACACATTCTGTGAGCATCTCAGCACCTGTGGCATATGACCACAAAACAAGTGTCACAAGACAGGCTGAGGAGCTTCTAAAGCCCTGAGGTCAATCAAACATTTCACTTGTAGAAATCAGCACCATGCAGACTGAGTCGGGGCACCGTCAGGAAGGGCAGCTAATGTTCTGTTCTGTTCTGGACACTTGAGAGCAGGGGCATAAATGAAGGAACTGGACTTATCCATCACACATGAAAGCTGTTAATTGCTGTGAAGACATTGTGAAGTGGGGACCTGTGGCTGCCAGGCTGCTTTTTTGTTATATACATATAAATATATATATATATGTATGTATGTATGTATGTATGTATATATGAAAGCATGGAGCTATACTGTAGCTGTGTGTCTGCATTACAAGCAAGAAGGTCACCTGACAAGATCAGTTCCAACACATGTGGACAATAGCCGTCTTTCAAGGTGAAAGCAGAGGAGCCGAATCTAATCACAGTTATGACCACTTCAACAATAAAGCCCTGTCTCCGATGGAGAGGTGTTTGAAACGGGTGGAGAACTAAATCATGTGGTAAATAAAACCATGAACTAAAGAGAGGCGCGCCGTAAAATGGAAAGGCTGCAACAATCTGTCAAGGTAAGTAGCCACTGTTCATCTGCAGAACAGTCATCGCTTCCAGAGTGACTTTATAAAGAGCGAACTTATGAAGTGCAAGGAGCAATAGTTTGGTTGTTTTAGTCTATCGAGACCTTTTCCATTTTCTGAAACAATATATCGCAGTCAAGGACAGATCATCGCAAGATGGGCGAGCTTGTCCTTGCCTTCATTCCAGCTGCACAGAAGAGCTTCGGAGCAAAGATTCAAAAGCTTTGCAAGGATATCGACTGTTACCCAGGTCCACAGTGAAGTAGGGAAGAAAGAATGTAATTATCATATTTGAATAGTACTGCATGGACAAAACATGTTGAGATAGAGGAGGTATGTCTCAAGGCCATTCCTTACAAATGTATCTAGCTGAAAAATACATACTGTATACAGTAATGATAGCAGACTCTATTCAGGAAAACCTTACGTTGGACAAAATGGTGGATACAATTTTGTTAACCAAAATCCTTTCTTTAGCCGCTCTGCAGACAGACATGTCAGCGTATGTGGAGATACACCAAGTGACAGACTTGAGAATTATCACTGTACAGGAGCCTGTGATGTTCAGTGAGGTTTGTCTGCTCCGCCACTTTAACTTGAGAACCTGCATGACAGATGAAGTGAATATCATGAAGGTGTTCAGTGCATGCACACTTTAACGCGTGCTTTCTGTCACACTGTGATCTACCTCAGTGCAGCATTGAAGTTGCATCTGAGCACTTTCAGATTGAAGGATAACAATGATCTGCTTACAGATGACTGACAGCAGATTTAAAGATTGCTTGATTGGACAGTATTTTAGTGAGATCTTCATTGAAGATATACGGTAGTGGACACCACACTGTATCATGTCAAAGCCCCATTCAATACACGCATACATTTAGCAGGTAAGGATAATAACAGCCAGAATTAGGTGTAGGAGGCAGTGCTTTCCCCGATTACAGTCCGCTTCAAAGGAACAGAACTCTGGTAAGAAACCTACCAGAAACAGGAAAAGAGGTGTTCCACTAAACTTGACTCGCTTCTCCGAATCAGCAAGTACTTTTGGTGAGGTTAGCAGTTGTTTGCAGTGAATATTGAACAAAACACTTTATAACACACCAAGCACCCTCACTGTATTTGGGTGTTTTATTTCTGTCAGTGTTTTGTAGCACAAGAAGAGATCAGAGGGATAAAAGCGTTATAACAATCCTTGAAACGATTGGAGAAATGTTTTTTTTTTTGTCTAAATTCAAATTGGAGAACTGAACTCACCCTTATCCAAACCATAGTTCATATTCACTCAACCTCATAAGCTAAGTCTTTTGAAAACTGCACCCAACACACTTTGAAAACAGGAGAATACTTAATTATACAGACTCATTAATGGAAACGTCTATCCTACCAAATGTTGTAATCAAAGTGAGATCAAATTTCCCTAATCTATGAATTCATTTTGGACAAAGCCTGTCATAATGATAAAATATGACACTAAGATAACAAGTTATGTCTTTGTCCATTGATTTTTTTGGGGTGAATTGTCTTTGCGCTGCTTTAGAATTTAATGTGAGTGAATTTCAACCATCATCAAGTGATTCTCAACCACTTAGCCCCCTAACTCACAGAGGTTAACCATTTTAATCTTACTTTAAGTTTTTAGGTCAAAATATGGACATTACTGCTGGTTCCACAACACTGAGCAGCAAAACACCTTCTTTGCTTCAAATCTGGCTAAAATCAGTAAATACATGAATAATGACTAGTCATTACACACTTGAAGGCCAAGCTTTGGTGGGATTAGGTGTCTGTACAGTATGTAGAGCAGTGCACGTGCGTGTGCATGTTTATGGCTGCATGAGTTTCTATGTGTGTGCCTGCATGTGTGCAAAGAAAGTCCCTTTTTGGGTACGGTGAACATCCTATCAGGATATGTAACCTAAACAACACAATAGAGAGAAACAGAAGGGCTTAGGGGCATGAAACACTCACCTTGAACCAGGCTGCTCCTTGCAGACACAAGGATTACCCATCTGCACATTTTTGAAGCCTTTTGATTAACAATGTGTCCAAAATGAAAGACGAAAAGGAGAAAACACAATTTAGTAATTTCAATGGCTGTCTGCAGATGGGTTGCCAACATATTTGGATAATTAACGTGTAGAAATTTTCTTTATACTGGGCCCACGATGGCAATTAACATGTTTTGTGGAGAGGTGAAAACTTTTTTCGAGGCAGTGAAGATGGATGGAAATGCATTAGAGGAGGTCACGAAAATGGGCTTCTATTCTTTTTGCTAAAAGGATGCTTTTATAAGGTGGTAGCAATTGAGGAATAAAACCCCAAGGGCAAATAAATGATAAAGAACTCATCTTTAATTGGCAATCTTTTTGGTTCATATGAATACCACTCCAAATTTCCTATCCACATTTCCATTGACTGCATGGCAAGTCTCTCTTGAACTAGAATTATGAAAGGCAAAAGGAGGCACAATGCCGACCAAAAAGGACAACTCTATCTCTCAGCAAGCCAAAGGTTTACAAATTCCCCACTCTCTGTTCACCATGATACTATGTAATTCAATGGGAACAGTCATTGCCTGAAATTAGTTTAAAAGATATATAGTGTACTCTTAGAGAAACCTTCATTCTGGAAACTGCTGCCTATTTGAAGAAATTTGAATTGAAACATGAATAAGTCGGCGCATCCTGACTCAAAAAGGACAAGCTGTGTTGACGGCTAAACTCAACACAAAGTTGGAAATCCACAATACACTCAGAGAGTGCCTTAAAACTACGATAACAAGTCAGACTTTCAATGGAATTGAAATGGGTGCCTTTTCAGAAATTTACTTCTTCACTCAACAGGGCTGCATAGTTTGTTAATACAGCAGTTGTGGGGATGTGTGTGTGTCTGTGTGTGTGTGTGTGTGTGTGTGTGTGTGTCTGTGTAAGCCATGGCCAAGGTCTCCACACCGTAGACCCCCTCTCTGTCGCCATCTAATGGCAGGAGTGTGTGTTAGTTCTGTGGCCTGGAGCCCAGCTGAGGAAAAGTGTGCACCAACACATCCTCCCTCTCTCAGGTAATTATGTCTTTTATCTAGGAGACACATACAGCTACTTTAACATTGGATATCCAGCCGTCCTAATGGCCCATTATTCAAATAAATGGGGGAAACACTGTGGGGTTGGTGACCCCCTCCGTGCGGCAGGGCCCTCCATCCAGGCACACCTGCTGAGACAAGGTAACGTTTATCACTGACACCTTCGCAGGACAGAAACAAAATGGCAGGCGGGGTCAGCGGTAAGGAGCACACTGGGCATGTCATATTGCAAACATATCCATTTGGTACGGCTCTACTCTTGTGGTTGCCAGGCTACTGACTAATATATGGTGACTGAGTGTGCGTCAGGAAAACAGAAGTAAGATGTTGACTTTGAGATAAGTACCTCTTCAAATTAAACAGCACCATCACATTGGATTCAAAATAACATTTCCAAAGGTCAACTTTAAATGGTCTCCATTTGGCAAAAAAAAAATCCCCGTGTTCTTCAACTCACTAAATCATCAAATTTGCATACCAGTTATGTTAGTTAGTGGCATTTAATTATTTATGTTTTAATTACACGGAATGAAGGGGATAATATCACTGTACGGTAGTTTTGTGGTGTGTGTGGCCCTGTCATCTGAACACTCGGATGTGTCCTTATTAAAGTACACAAAAAGATAATTATGTCCGGCCCTGTCTAAACATTGCCATGGTGCTGCACTAGAGAATCATCACTGAATTGGACACAGGAGAGGGTTAGACCTCTTGTGATTAATGTGCTTGGTCACACACACTCAGGATTGGTAAAGGCATGTCAACTCCCTCTCTCTCCTGCTCGCCTCCAGAGTCAAGGGTCGGCAAAATTGTTTTGATGGCGCTGATGATCACATCAACCAGACTTATCATGCAGTGAGCTCACCTATGGACTCCAGAGAGCTGAGCCTGAGCCAGCTGAGGAAGACACACCCTCGTCCACATGTCTGCACGAGTGCATCAACTGGGGACTAACAAAGGGATAGATAGATAGATAGATAGATAGATAGATAGATAGATAGATAGATAGATAGATAGATACATAGATAGATACATAGATAGATAGATAGATAGATAGATAGATAGATAGATAGATAGATAGATAGATAGATAGATAGATATTGTATGTGGGGTACATGGAAATGGAAATATGTACACGGCCCAGGGCCAGTAATAGGAGGGAACAAATTGTTGGTCTACATTTTAAAGGCTCGTTCCCACCAGCTCTCCCACGAAACACCCATCACCTGGTAAGGCCTTGTTGAATAGAGTTGCTGATGTCATTGGAGAGATGGTATTGATTGACCAAGGGCAGCAAAGGCCAATGCAATTAAGAGACAAGAAAACATACAGCGTTAAAGACTGTGTAAATAAAGGGACTCTGCAGTAGGGCCAGACAAAGGCCAGTCCAGGGCCCATTCAGGAGCCCCTTGTTCACCGTTGGCCTGGGGTCTTCTCCAAGGATTGAGGGTCTGGGTGGGAGGCCTGGGGGAGGTGGCAAAGAAGAGAGAGGCAGTGGTAGTGTGTGGGTGTCCGGAGGGAGAAGGACAGAGGGTGTTGCTAGGCTGTCTCTGAGAGGTCGGCAAGAGCTTAGCCCTCCCTGTGTCCGGAACTATCAGGTGATCACGGATGATCTGCATCTCAAGGAGGGGGCTGTTGAGAGGAAGAAGCTGTATTTTCATAGGCCTCTGCCTGGTTTGCTTTGCTGTCCTTATTGCTCACTGCCTTCTGCTTTCTGTCTCTCCTCTATTTGAGTACACTGTAGAGTGAATGATTTCTATAGAACATTTGATTTTGGATCAATTTGAGTCAGTACTTGTCCTCTATTATTTGCTGTTTAGCTAAATAATCTATTAATCATAATAATACTTGTTGTGGTTTCAGACCATTTACATGTGGACATTTTGAGATAAAGCTGAAATAGGAACAATTAAGAGAGTTTCAGAAACATGAGTTCAAAAAGAAATTGACGGCACTGACCTCTGTTACATATACACCAGAGATGGTGTCTGTAAAATGTTGCAGCAGGCTACAAAAACAAATGTTTCTCCAGACCCTGTCCCAAAGAAAAAGATCAAGCCTGAGTCTCCGCTTTGCCAGGTCCAAACATACGTGGTAAACAGACTGCATTTATACAGCGCTAACAGTAAGTAGTTGACAATGCTGCCTTTCATTCACCCATTCACACCAATGGCAGCAGAGCTGCCATGCAAAGCAATGGCCTGCCCATTGGGAGCAACCCGTGGCTCAGTCTTTTGCTCAAGGACACGTTGACACACGGGCAGAGGGAGTCTGGGATCAAACCACCAACCGTAGAATTAATGGACGACCCACTCTACCTCCTGAGCCACAGGGGCGGACAGGATTTCATGGCCAACATTAGTCAGGGTGTCAAAAATCAATGGGGGTCTGTGGCCGTGCCAGTGGCTGCAGCTGTACTCGGGCACAGTGATGTTTCAAGCTTAATGCACATTAATGCTAATATGGACAGTGTTGATGCGTACATTCTGATGTTTAATAAGTGTAATGTTAACCATGGTGACCATTAAAGTTTAGCATGCTACCATTGGCTACTTAGCAGTAAATACAGAGCACAGTTGAGGCAAAAGGGGAATGTAAATTAGCAGGTATTTGATCATAAATCATAGTATTTGACCAGTTAGAGATACTTTACAGGATAAGTGAAAACTTTCACCTGTTCTCTACAGATACGGTCAGAGGATCATTAAGCTGATGTGATTCATCATCTGGGTAACATGGATATCTGTACCTAATTTCATGACATTCAGTTAATTCAATAGTTGTTGAAATATTTCACTGAAAACCAATAGTGGGGGGCCAACTGACCCACCAGCAGACAGAGCAAACAAACCATCCCTAATGCCACGTCACTGGCATTGCTCAAAATACCGTCCTTGTTGTACCATCACCGAATGGTACTGAATGGACTGTATCAACCAAAATAACCAGAACATCTAATACGTTTGTGATTTTGCAACCTTCTGCTTCCCGCCAATGGGACTTCAGCTTTTATGAATGGCACACGATGCCAAAACTATTACCATTGTCCTAAATTGTTCTTTATGCAATATTCATTTGTGAGAGCATGGTCTGTGTCAATCTGTGTCAAAGGGAGTGCTCACATGGACACAACAGACTGCTCAACCCCTCACACCCCGTGTTTGATCCAGCTCTTCTTCAGGCAACAAACAGAGGTGGGGGTCACCTGTTCTGATGCCTCCTCTCACCGTCCGCTGACCCCTCTGTCTCTGCATTCAGGAAAAACAATAGCCCTTACTTCATCTGTCTCCCAGGTGCCAGCGTGAACATGATCCCGGGATAATTTACCTCACTCCTTATTTCTTCTTCATCAAATCAAGGCCAGTGTCTGCCTGTCCTTAGTCTCATTTCCATTTTCTCATTTGCTCCACACTTTTATTATTCAAATTCGTATGTTGTCTAGAAAAACGGATGGGCGGATGGATGGGTGATGTTGTCGCCCTCGCTCTTCATGTTCATCACCCTGAGCAATAAAGAGGTGACGGGTAGTGTTTGAGGGCCTGTATTTGTATCATAATCCACCTGAGGTAAAAATGTTTGAATTCATGAGAGAAAAAAAGATTTCATATTTAGATTTTTGGTACATAATTTAAGTAATTAGGATGTAACACCCAGGAAAAATCTTTTTTAGGCACCATTTGGTAATGGCAAAGTAATACTTCTTCTGAAAGGCTTAAAATCATCAACATACACATTAACAAAATGTTAATGTAATGTAGAAAAGATTCTTATACACAAAACCCAACATCCTTACAAAGAGCACAATATATCTTTATAAATTCAATCACTTAACTGCCTCACTGCCATTAACAATGTTCACACCATGTTGAAAAGAGAGAAGATGTGCTTCGTTAGCCATTCCCCATGTCCATTGCATCACTAGAATGCCCATGGTGTCCTCTTGGCAGTACAGTAGGACTCAAATGAATTGATTTAATGATGCTTGACTTCGAGGTGTCAGACTCATGTCCCCCACAGAGGACAAGTGATTCGTCGGGTCTTAGGATTGCCTTCAAAACCTTTTGGATATATCACATTAACAGGGCTTCACGCAACAAATAAACAGGATGATTATGACCTTCTTTTCGATAGCAATAACACAAAACAGCTGTTGAACCCCCCCCTTGGAAAAGCACTGGTGACATCAGAGCTGTGTCCCAATGTATAGAAATTGTGGCGAATACTGTATGTTGTGAATTCAATGTCCTATCTCTCGGTGAAAAGAGCCATACAGATATTGTATATTCTCCGGTCCAGTACCAGCATATAGAGACTAGTCCTTGACCATGATTTTAAAGGGTTCATCACTTGACCATGGTTTTTCATTGCATTCAGTAACAGTGAATGCACAATGGTCCTTTCCTTTGAATGCTATGTGTACTGTATATGGCATGTTTTTACTGCTGCAACTGATGAATGCTCCGACAGTAAAGACTCAATCATATTCATTTGCAGAATTACTTACCTCTGAGCCTTGCTGATACATAACCCCACAAGTAATTTCGCTTTTGTGTGGCCGTCAGTGTTATGGGTTTAATTTCAGGAGTCTTGTCCAAACAACAGCATGAACGATGCTCTGAGTGCCTTCAGAGAACAAGCTGGTGATATATGCTGTGGCGGAAGTCATATATGTGCACTAAATCAAGCAAGTTACAGACAGTGAAATGCACTGAAAGTCAGCAGTGATTGAGTGAGACTGAGGACTTGATAGGTTCAATCTAAAGAGATGGGGAGTGATTAGATTGGGTGAGGGTGGGTGTCTGGAGACATGGGGCCAATATTCCCAGACATCTTTCTACAATAAATATATTTTTAATTTGTGCTCTTTTATTAACCAGCAAAATCACTTCAAAATGAATAGCACATTATTAAGTCTTCTAGTGGCTCTTACTGTTCTTTATCATGAGTTTGTATCACTGTGCAATTCATCTCCAGCCATTCTTCACACTAAATATGTTTTATATGAGCCTTCATTTATCATGGCCTGTCAGCTCTTAACTGTATCATTATTCAGTCTAGAGTTATAAATTGGAATCATTAAACGGTTTTTCATATAATCTGATGCAATAACTGCTCCCCCTTTATTGGCTTGTGAAAAGAAAATAGTAAATACAATTGTCTGTCAAGATCTGTGGAGATAGCCGTCTCTCTCAGGCTGAAATGAAATTAGGCCAGCCGAGGAGACAGGATCAATGTCAGCAGATTTGTTCGACTTTCATCGTGGAGGGGACGGGGTTGAGCGGATGAAGGATGGAGAGAAAAGGAAGCTGACACTGCTGAACCCGATGAGGAATGTGGGCTTAGCTGTCAATATTTTTTTCATACAGTGTCACATCAATCAGAGGTGCCTTTTCAACTTCTCAGTGCAGTTCTGTGCAGACATTCGAAATGGAGATATTACATTCCCTGAACTCAGCTAAATGTGTTTTCTCTGTATCTTTTTGTCCAGAATCTGAAGCGTTTTCATGGAGGAGTAGTGATTAACGATGACAATGTGGGGTCAAATCTTTTATCACTTGAATCATATTCTAATCAGAGGAGGACCTTGGCAGGATGAACCATCTGTGGCTGCTATATACTAAATTTTAAAAAGTAGTTAAGCCTTAGTGTGTCGAATCGGAAAGGCTCGCAAATTACACATAAGCCTTGTACATGTTGTACATGACGAAGTTGCACATTGCCACAATTACCCAATTTCAAAGGGATCGGCCATTACAGTGAAATTTTGAGAAAAGACGCCTGCTCTTTTGAGTGATTGTTTCCTCCTTTGTCATCCCATAAAGAGATGGTGATAAAAAGGTTTTAAACCAGCTCTGAGAATCATGGGTAAAGACTGCCACCCTCTGGCAACCTCACACATTAAGCTGTTATGTCATATATTATGTTGTGTTTACATTTTAGGGACCTCACAACTCATTTTTATTAGCTATTTGAGATAATTACACAAACAAGTTTAATTCTAAAGGTTGTGGATATTCTTAGGAATGAGTTAAATGACGGATATAAGTCAGGAGAGAAAGAAAGAAAAAAAAAAAGAAGCCCAATGGAAGGTTCCTGCTTTTACAGGACAAATGCACGTCCTTTTCTGTGAGCCTATGCTGCCATCTACTGGAGGACACGCTGAATGATGTCATTTAGATGGCACCCACTCACCCCTGAAGAAACTGAGCAGCATTCAACTGCTCAGAAGTTCATTTGTTTGTTGTTGTTAAAAAGAAAAAATTCTAACCTAAGTCATTCATATATATCAGTATTACCTGAAACTCATCCCCCTCATGTCCCGTCGCTGGAACATTGCTTGCAACAATGAGATGCACATCTAAAGGTGTAAAAACTGGCTGAATAGTTTGAATTCTACCTTTCAGAGTAAAAGTCCTTTTTTTAATTACCTGCTGTGTCAGATACATATAGATCTGGGTGTGAGATCAAGTGAGCAAAATCCACTTTAGGCCAGAGGATGGCGTGTTTGTACCAGGTAGCACAGACGTGTAGGAGCATGAGGTAGGGTTGTGTACAAATACTGAAATGAAACAGCGAACAAACAGAGCTGACCTGGCCAAATCAAGTTGTGAAAGAAGTCCACAGAATTTGAGTCTAGTGATGTTGTAGTGAAAGTAAATATTTCAGAAGCCCATTTCTGATCAGATCATCTGAAGGTTATCACTTCCTCATCAGATCTTTCAGTGACGAAGACCCAGACATCTTTCTTTTTTTTCTGAGGAACATTCAAGTCCAAGTTTATGTGAAAAATTCCATTGTTTGTAAAAAGCCCAGAACACAAGACTAAGACTATTTATTTACCCCTAGTGGCCCGTATTTCCACCTGCATGGTGAAGGTTTATATATAAACTCCCCCAAAAGAGGGGCAGTTCACTCCGAGGTCTCTGTTCTGTCAATCTGGCAATAAAGCTCGGTCATGCTCTCTTTCCCCCTCTTTGCCCCCCATCTCTCTCTTTCCATGTCTTTCATAATAATTCACCATCCATCTAAGTGTGCTTTGTGAAGGATCTGGAACCTTCTGGAAAATTACAACACATTTGTCAGTGAATGCGTCGGACAAGCAACCTAACACACGTTTGTGGAAATGGTTTTCTGACAGACAGATCTGTAGCCCTAAAACTACACACCTAGAACAACGAGACAAAATGTGAAATCTGTAAAGTCTGCAGGTCAGTGAGTAGGTTTAAACATGACAGCAAGAAGGAGGAATCTTTTAATCTGACTGAGCAGCCCTGGAGTCAGAAAATGTCAAGTTTTATACAAATATTTGGAACTACAGAGACAAGGAATCCATTCTCTCTGGTCAGAGTAACAAATATACGTAGCTTTGACTTTTAGTTTTCCCAATCTTGACATTCCTCATCTTACAGGAGTTGCCAGCTCAGCTACACAGCTAGTCTAATGCACTTGAATTTAAAAGGACTGATAGGGTAACCTGGGTAGTTTACAATACGTTGCTTCAGTTGGTGGGAAGAGGTTTATCAAAATATGAGTTACTTCCGCCTACTCTTTGAAAACTTTCTCTATACCTACAGTCCCAGTTCTTCTGTCTCGTTATCTCTTCAGTGCAGCTCTGCCTTCAGCACTTCAGTCTGCATTTTCTAATTTTCTCAGGAGAAAAACATGAAACTAAGCCTTAGTCTCGACAACGCTTAACAGCGATGGCATGAGCAACCGCCTACGTGTTCTCAGTCACCCGTGACCCGTGCCTCCTCAGACAGGCTGATTCTGCAAACGTGTCATCGCTTTGCACCATCTTGTCGATGCTATCGCAGCTATCTACATTCTCCCTGAGAACTTGATATGACCCAGAGTGCTATGAAGTGAAGAAACAAGTGGCGGGAATGTCTGTAAGTTTGTCAAGTGGCAGACAATTAAAGGCACAGTTCAAAGGGATTTTGGGTTTCATTGCTGCTCCTACCTTCACAGTGCACAGCCGCCCAGTAAAAGTTATAGGCCACTGTGTTTAAAGGTGCCCCATCTCTGTAAAGTCAGGCCTATTCCACTGTAAACCTAAGACAGTGATTTCATTATAAATAAGAGTAAAAAAACAACATTATGATGAAAATCACGTCCCTTTAACTTTCAATCGTCATATATTATTTAATTGATCACCAGTTCAGCTGGAAAAAGTGACGTCTTTCTTTCTCTCGCGTGTATGCAGAGAAAAGAAAACTATTAAAAGCAGCCCATCAAACCTGTCCTCCAGGACTTGCTTGCACTTGTCTGGGCTCAAGTTCAGAAAAAGAGAACAAGGGCAGAGAGTGGCTCAGAATGAATCATCCGAAGACAAGGAGACAGTGACAAATCCATTTTTAGCTTTAACTCAAACATTTTAGCTCCAGAATGCTAATAATGTCTCGCTTGGTTTAGTCGAACGGTCTCTGAGGAGTGAGTAACACTTTCAGAGGGTTCCCTCTATGTTGACAGGTCACAGCCCTGTTGAAGAAATACTACTGACATTGACTTAACTCCCCCAGCATTAACGCTTCATACAGGCGTGCAAAGTTATGATACAGGAGCTGAAGGTGGATTATGTGTGCTTCAAAAATCAAGACCAGATGGCACTAGCATCTTTGAGTAGAAATTATACTTTCAGCCAGGATGACAAATTTCCCGGGCAACAACTTCTCATTTTTTGTGTGTCATTGTAAATGTGTGTAAAAGTCTCTGTTTAAAGCTCATTCAAGCAAATTCACTGAAGAAAAATAAAATTGATGCTTGAACTGGTTGCAGTGTCTTTTATGTGCCGACTGCATTATGGGGAAGCTTTGAGAGGGAATCCACCATGGTACCTGGGCACGACAAACCCCCTCAGGACCCTATGGAGAGGAGAGGAAGAGGGAGGAAGAGAGGAATGGGGAGCAGAAAAGACAAGAGTGGAACAGGGAGAGTTGGTTTGGTGGGTATTCATAAGAAATGCTGGATGCATACACAGTTGAAGTGTGGTCTTGCTCCCAAATTCTGCTAGATAGCTTCCATTCACTTGCAAGGACCACAGCATCAACAAGATGCATTTAACACTTTAGTAAAGAAAAATATGATTGATGTGAGAGACTTGAACTGCCTGTAGTTCCTCTGTGCTACCACCTGCATTATGGGGGAACTTTGACAGAATCCGCTACAGCACCAGGGCATGACGGACCCCCAGAACCCCTGGAACTCAAGACTACATAGAGCTGATCTGAGATCTTTAAGATCAGAATAGGCGTATCTTGGCAGGACCAACAGATGATGATTGTGTGAAGTGTTCTGGGACGCGAAAAAAGCCAAGAATGTGTGTCCACAGTAATGGAGGGGAGAAATACTGGAATAGAGAGAGTGGTGGAAGTGCTCCTGGAACCAGAATCAAGTAACCACTCAAAGATGAAGAGAGGAACTTAAGCTCTGGGATTTCCAGAATTGTAAGTGGTTTGCAAGGGCGGGAGCATGCTGTTGTGGTGAGCAGGAAAACGAGGGGCAGTGACATCCCAGTTTCATTTGCCCTGGATGATGTAGGCTGCCGGTGCTGGTGTAGAAGCTCTGTCTGAGGTACTGAAGTGAGGTGAGAATGGTCAAAATTGGCAATCTAGCGTACTGAAGTAACATTAGCTAGTTGTATTAGTAACTGCAATGCAGTGCACATAATGATGGGTGTTACTGAAGTGATATCACGTTATAATGGACGGATTAGCTGCAGACAAAGTTAACTAGAATGGAATAGAAACTTTTTGCTGTGAGAGCTGTGGAGGACAGCTGGGTGCTTTGCAACCTGGTGTCAATGGCTCCAGCTGACATGGGTAACAGCGCCTGGTGAAGAGCCCCACTAGAGAAAACTGCTGTGGTTGCTGAGTGGGTAGCATGGGCCCAGAGCCCTGGTGAGATAAAAAACTGTATGCGATAGCTGGGATGTGGGTGTTGGCATCCTGTTACCATAAGCCCTGGTTAGAGCAAGCTGCTATCTAGGTGGCTGATAGGCACCAGTGAATGCAAACGGTAGATGTTGCTGAAGTGACATTAAATCAGTAGTATTAGTCACTGGCAACCTTCTGCACGTGATGGCAGGTGCTCCTGAAATTAGGCAAGATAGCTGAAATCAAAATGTTTTGCCTCTGGAAAAGGTGAAAACTCTTTTTGAGCCTCTTATGTGGCAGGATTTGGAGTAAAGTGCTTTATTTGAAGAGTGACAAATGATGGGGAAAACTTGAATAAATGAGTCAAGAAGCATATGCAAATGCAGAAGTCTCCACACATATCAGTCACCAAATGGTTTAATGAGAATGAAACATCACAAATGGCCCTCAGAGTCACTACTTCTTGACCGAACTTGACCCAGCCTCCGGGAGATTTTAAACCGATGTGCCATACATCAAATCACCAAATGAGGGAATAACTTCTCAAAAAATGTTTTTTCATCCTTCCAGAAGATCTATGCTGCACCAAAGCTCATGGCGGCACAGTGCGTCTCTGTGTGCATCACTTTATCTTGTGTTTTTCCCTTGAATATTTTTCTCATGTATAAAATAACATGTCTAGAATAACATGGGCCTCTAATATTTACAGTAGTGGGACAGTAATTAGTTGACCATAGTTGTCGAAAAACAAATAAAAAACATATAAATTAGTCGCATGTTGTTGTTTCACTGTGTGATGTGCTCATGCACTACAATAAGCATGGCCACTGCCGGTTATTATAAGTCAGTCCCACAGACACCCTTTAGTACCAACACTGCGTATTGATCCACAACTGAAACTAGTCCCCAACAAAGGCATTGTTTTTGCATGTTTATTGCATGTTTGCTAAAGGCTGCGGTGACCAGTTGTTATAGGAAATTACTGAGAATATATTTGGGAGGAACAAGTGAACTTGGGGCCACTGACAGGGGAAGTCTGACAGTATTGGTCAGTCAGGATAAGGACTAACACATTGTGGGTTTTGTTTGTTTTTCTTTTGTTTTTTTTCATGAGATTTGTGAAGAATAAGAGAAGTTTGAAAAATAGTGAGGCTTACCCTCAATGTCAGACGAATAGGTTAAGTTACTGTTAACTGTTTTCAGCTGATTGATCCCTTTCACACAGATTCTCTAATCATCTACTATGATTTTCTACCTCCACATTAATATGTTTCCACAGGATTTAGCTGAAATGTGATGTCAATAATCTGGCTTGCCAAACTCAAAAAGACAAAGATTCCACTGATTTGTTTAATATCAAAATGACAGGGATGACAGAATGGATGTATCATCACCATTACAGCAATCATTATCATTACAATGACAAAGAACAGGAATGCCTAGCTTTTCCGGCCACAACTGGCTTTATCATTTATCCTTGGGTAAGTATTCTGCACACTATGTCATGAGGAAATCCTTGCCATGTCTTTGAGTGAAGGAGGCTCTCAGCCAGTATCGGTGCTCACTGCCAAGGAAAGACTCAACCCTCTGATCCTGGGAAGTGTTCCGCACTTTTTCTATTTGATGTTGTAATTGTTTCTCTGTCTTGGACAGGAGGTCTGGGACATGTTTTTTTCTGTAGGAGGAAACACTTGAGCGCGGAGTTCCATCTCTGTAGATGTTTTGGAGATGTGGGAACAGGTTGTGGTCTGTAGCATATGGGCTCACTTTAAAACCTCCACAAAAGCTTCTCCTTTGAGATAATTGTACCATGAATTAGAACAGGGGGCTTTGATTTATCAACACAGTTGTTGACAACAAGTTTCCACCCTTTCATACTTTCCATTGACAAATCTCCTGTGACAACCCAAAACTGTGAACATGACACTAAACAGCATTAAATGACTCTTAATTCATCCTCTCGGATAAATTGTCTTTGGTGTAATGAGTTAATGAAAGGACAGTCGTAGCAAGGTGGTGGCAGAATAATTTCCTCATGTTGCAAATTTCACGAGGCTCTGAACGCCGACTAATTACACCGGATGAAGGAAAGGTAAGTCTCCTTGACATCTCATAGCGCTGCGAGTCTTCTGGGAGGCTCACCGAGGCCTTTGACCAAACCTGTAATTAACTGTAATATGGGTGTACACAATCCAAATATGGTTACATCAACACTGACACTGAGCAATCATGGTTTGTCATTTTATATTTTCCAAAGGTGTTCAAACAAATTACATCATCGCATGTGGGCTCCACCACACAACACCATCATCATTACAGATGATGTATGAATTATGATCTCGTTTGTAACTTCAATCACAAAACATTAGGAGTGCAGCCACAAGCTGTTTTCCAGTTGTCTTGCTGGCCTCCCGCAGTTCTCTGGGATGGCATTAAGTTCATTATTATTTGGTATGACGTAGTGTAAGATAAATAGGCAAAAATGTCCCTTCCATTCATTCAGTACTCTCGATTAGAACTCGTGCTGGACCGATTAGTTGATTAATTAATTAGAGTAGTCAATTGAGTTTAATCAGTGATATTAATTACCAGCAAAAAAAGCTAAATAGCTCCTCAAATCTAACAGTTTGCTGTGAAATCCTCGGTGCAAACTGAAAATTTTTATCTTTTAGACTGTTTTAGACTGAAAAACAAGCAGTTTGAAGACATAACTTTGGCTTCTGGGAAATCTGATGGACATTTCATATTTCAATAGATGATTAAAGTATTAACTGAAACAAATAATGATCACCAGGTGAATCAATAATAATTGTTACTTTCAGCCGAATAACTGCAACACAACTACATTGTGGTGGACATTAAAAAGCTCAACACTAAAGGGAACAAAAGAACACACAGATAAGTTGGTGCTTTTGAACAGACTCTGTTTGTGTCTGGAGAGCAAACCTTATTGTTGAATGGTCAGTGGTGGAAAGTAACTCAGTTTGAGGTGTCTGTATTTGACTGTCAGTACTTCTGCTCCATTACATTTCAAAAGGGAATATTTAACGTTTTACTGCACCACATGTGTTTGAATTAATTAATATGATTAATTCACCAAAACGTATCCTCCTAACTCCACCATAAGGTTTTTTATTTCTTTCGCGTGTAGCAAGTGGGACTATAACTTGTGTTTCTTTGTGCAACCCTGTGTTGTAGAATGACATATAAATGAACCTTGTGCCTTGAAAAGCTTCCTGAAAATATGATTCATTGTTACTGTAAAAGCTAAATCAGTGATTTGCATCCTTTTGACTTGTGGCCTCTTACAAATAAAGTGTATGGTGCGTAGTTGTGGCTCCACGTCTCATTTCATTTGACGATGAGTTCTCATCAGTGCCAAATATTGATTTCCCCTCTGAACTTCTCACGTGGTTTCATTTAAATAACTGTTCAATGCCTAAAGAGGTAAAATGCTGAAATATTTCATGAAACAAATCCAGACTTCCAGCTAACTTTCAGAAAATGCTTCCTCATCCCCCTCCTCCATTAAATAACCTCATGACCTCTCAGATTTATCTTATGGCCCTTTGCAGCAGTCCAGCTCCACTAGAAAATGCCTACCTGCATATAAAGTAAATTAAAAGATGTACTTTTACTTATTTAGATTTTTTTATGCAGGACTTCACTTGTAATGGAGTATTTTTAGGTTACTGTATTGGTCCTTTTACTTAATGAATTTGAACTTGAACAATTTTACAATTTCCACTGCTCTCACCTGTCAAATACACAAGCTGGTTTCTGTTCTGTTCACACATAAAAAAAAACTTCCTTCTATCATACAGTCATTAGAATAAAGGCAGCAGCAGTAACAATACAAACAACAGACTGCAGAACTTTACGTTCAGTTAAGATACACTGCTCATTATTGTAAACCCAGTGATTGAGTATGCAAGGTTAGGCAGTGCATTCATTCAGGAAGGGGCATGCTAAGAAAAATGGGGGAGTTATGAGGGGCTTTTTCTTGGCCAGCAAGTCCAGGCATGGTTGCAGGCCTGTCTGTCCCTACTCAGCGCAAATATGTCAGACATTTCAGCACCAGTATGAGTGAGCTAATGTCCCCCATGCCTTTGCTGTAGGTTGAGGTGATCCCCACCTCACACTGTTAGCCTGGATTGTACTGAAAGCGGTTAATTTGTCAATGCTACATAATTAGCTTTTAAAAGGCGTACGCTTATTCTTTCTAAATATGTGAGGCCGATGAGAGACACGAAAGATTCCTGAAATTTCTGCAAACAGTAAAACACACATGCATGTTTTGAAAGCTGAAAGGCAATGTGTCCAGATGTGACCAAAAAATAATCATGTGGGCTGAGTTTCTGACATTGGTCGATGCAGGCGTAACTGCTCGCTTAACCGGAGTCTGGTGTCAGTTTTCACGTTTAAACTCTTGAATGTGGACTAGTACAGTACGGCACTACAATTCACGGTGGAGAGACGTCCAGTTGATTAATCCATGGGTGTCGGGACAAACAAGTTCCCATTATGCAGACACTGGACTCGAGTTATGCACCTTTCAACAGATCACCACCATGACAGACGACCACAAGCAGGAATACATATGCATTTCAGGAAGTCAGCACAGCTCTCTTATGAGAAACGTGAAAGTGCGGCTCTGGCTGGAATATACTGAGAACACCCAAAACAAACCCACTTCCCGGCCCAACTGGCATCCACACAAGAGTAGAAATAAGGGAATGTATTTATGAGCATCTGGCTGTGGTTCAGTGAGGTCAGTGCTTTGATAAAGCACAAGGATAGATCCCTGAACTTCTACATATTGCAGAAGATGAAGATCTGGCTTGTAGATCTTGAGGTTTTCTGCCTTACTAGCAAATCCATGAACATAAATTTTAGCTTTGTCCAATATGGTATAATTTGTAGCATCGTAAATATAAAAGTCTTTGTGCAAAACCAGCATCACATGAGTTAGTTGGCATGTGTTTTTGTCCCAGAATTCAAATCCAGTATGACTACCAGCCCTCCTGTCCTGTGCATGCACACACACATCAAGACGCTGCTTCTGATTCTCTTGTGTTGTGACATCAATATTCAGTCTGTCTTTGGGATTTCTCTGTCAGGACGGCAAGATTATGCTGGTAACATTGACTGATATCGAGCTTGGCTTTTGGAAGAAGACACACGGTTTTCATAAGCCCATTAATCTTAAAAGGAGCAACTGTCAGGAAACATACAGTACCCCTATCCCTGACATAAAAAAGGCCCGTCCAAGGCCTTGATTTCTGGTTTGGCGGAAAACGATATCACACTGCCGCCGATAGAAGGCCTTGAATGTCCCTTTGCAGACTTTTCCATTATGGATCTGGCATTCTTAGGCTCAGAAGCAGAGAATTATTCCGCAACTGCGATTCATGACACACGACTGGATTTACAGCTCAAAGAGGATCACTTGTGGAATCACTCCTCAGTATTATTAGTACAGGTGTCCTAGAGCTTTATCTAACCAATTTAAGGTTAAGTGAGGCAACACAACGAGCGAGATGAAAAGCACTGAAGATAAAAGTCAAACAACGTAATAGTGAATTAATAACTACAAGGTCAATGTCAATTTCCACATGTGACACAATGTTTTCTACTCCCTGGGCTGATTTCCAAGTCGGGCAGGCATGAATCAGCAGCAGCCGCGGATGTAGTCTGAAGTGCACCAAAAGTAATTAAGGTTCCTCCTCTTAATTGACAACAGACCCAGGCCAGCAAAGTTCCACCGCCAAACAACAACCAAGAATGGGAGTATAAAAAGGTGCATGTAACAATGCCCAGAAAAGCTCTCTGGCTGAACAGACTGGATAGACTGCAAGCGAGAGTGTTAATGATGTAGTGACAAAACAAATGAGTAGTTATGGAGTCTTGGCAGCCAGCAAACCCCATTAGTTTTTTCAGCATTTTATGAAGTTCATATGACTCAGACCTTACTGCAGGTGTTGCTGTCTTTTTTTCAGCCCTCTGAAATCTTTTGTTCAACCACCAGACGTGAGCAGTATTTACGTCAATATCTTGACCTGTGACATACTGAGTGCTCCTTTGGTTTGCTTTGAAATAATATCACAATGCAACAGCACATGTATCTTTGCCCAGAGAAAGAATTTCTTGAGAGTTTTTATAATACAAGCAAAAAAAAATTACATTTACTTGCTTCCCGGCTCCCAGTGAGAGCTTATGTATCTCTGCTTGAACATGAGGAGCTATTTTGCTCACAGCCATAGAGGGCGCTCTCTATCATCCTTTCACACTGGCAATCATGCAGCACCGGGGAGGACAACGGTCTTCACCAAGTCTGGGGCACAGGTTTCAAACATGGCATTACGCTCAGCCTAAAAAGTTCTGTTTGTCTGTGCGCAGTTAGACTAAGGAGAAAAAAAAAGGTACAGGAAAGTGCAGGGAAACATAAGCCCCATATGATAACATGGCACAATTTCTCATGACTTGGCACACACAATATTTCTGCCCTGCCAACACAGCTTATAACCACTGATGACAGAAATGTAGCACAGAAGACTTATGAGAGGGAAAAGTTATTATTCTTTTTGAACAAATGGAAACAATTCAGCCTGGAATCTCTGATTCTGACAGACTAAACAGCAACATTTCAAATTAATTTTTTTGCTATGGAGATTTATCTTTTGGAAGTAGTTTTCAACTCAGTGTGAATCACTTTGTGATCACTCGATCTTTATCTTGATTGTGATGGTGAATTAAAGTCATGTCTGATAAAGCCGATGTGTAACATGTGTACGTACTTATCAGTGATACTTGTGAGTTAGTTATCTTTTCCATTTCCACTTCAAGACCCGTCGCTGCCACCTTTTTCAGGCCATATTTGTATCTTAATTGGGTGCATTGCGCTACGAGCAGCGTCCTTTTCCAGTCATAGAGATTACTAACAGCTACAGTAACACAGGAGTATGAGTCTGGACCTTATTTCGCACTTGCTTCCTCACACATTCTTGAATATACACTCTGCACTTGGCATGAATGGTAAGACTTAATCTGGCACTAATAATAAAATAATAATATTACCCCACTTGGCACTGCAGCCAAAGAAGAAGTGCAGGAGACATGTGAAATAACGTGATCCTCCCCTCAGACGTGTCATCTGAGCACATTTTAAAACAAATTTGTTGTTTCAATCGTGTCCCTCGTGTTGATGCTCCGTTCATTTTACAAAGTAGGATGAGAAGGAATAATTCTTCCTGTCACAATCAGTTGGTCGCCACTACATTACATCACTAATGTAATGATGTAATGCCCGTGCTGACTGTTGCTAATATTATAAAGAGGTGCAATTTTGAGTGTGTTTGTGTGTTGACCAACAAAAGGCAAACAAACACAAAGTAAGTGTCGGTCGAAATATTACCACAATGCATAATTCCAGATTAGAGGTCTGCCTGTGAACACTAACACTCAAGTCTGCTCACATTTTAGGGATGACAGTTTTTTGAATCACGGCAACAGAGAGAGAAAAAAAGTTCTTTTTGTTTTCCTAATATGTTTCCACTTGAAATGAAAACCAGATTGGCCCACAACACACAACAAAGTTGTCATGGATTCCCAAGGACAGTCAGCAGTATGAAATCAAATAAACTGGAATCACCCATTTCTGATGGAGCAGTTTTCACTAGATGGTATAAAAAAAAGGCTGGTTATGTATTTGAAGGGATCAACAACAAGTTTTCATCATGTACAAAAAAAACAACAACAACAAAAAGACAAATACCTCTCGTGTCCCTACAGATTTAGCAGCGCATATTTGTCTGCGCCTCTCCGAGAGAAGTCAAAGTGCGTGTATAATCCTCCAGCATCTCCCTTAATGTAACAATTAGAAGTACACTCAGAACATGAAGACACATGAGACGTGTTTAGTGAAGGTCACAAGCAATTACCCAGCCTGGTAAAAGCTGGCATGTCTCACATGGCACCGCTGCACGCCCTCATTAGGCGTGTTCTGCAGCTTAGAGTGGGTCTTGTGGCTATAAAAGAACTGAGCTCGCTGCCTTCCAAGCCTCCTTTTAGCAGAACCTCATCAGCAGGAGCACAAAGAAACTACACATCACCACCTCTGGATCAGATAGGAGTGGACAAACCTTTTTTAAGAGGAAGGTGGGGGCTACTTCACCAAGAAGGAATCAGTGTGCGTCTTTACAGGTTGGGCTTGGTTGGCTTTCAACAGGATAAACATTGATCCCCCTCCCTCCTAATAATGAGCAACAAGGGCTTATTACCTTTTAGACTTAATGTAAAACTTTAGGTTTAAATAATGGTTCTACCATTACAAACATAACAGTTTGAAAAAGGTGAGGGCCAGAATAGCTGCTCCACGTGTTCACACGAGGAGCCTCAGTAACAAATGAGTGTTTAGCCTAAACTGTTGGAGTCCTTGTGGAAATACAAGGAGCGGAAGGTTTTCTCTGACACTCTTTGTTTTAAACTTACAGCCTCATGTTGGTCCTGGTGTGCTAAACGCACACAATCTGGAGCCCATCTAATAATTTCCATACTGAGCCCTGAGATCACTAAACTCACAAACACTAAATCAAAAACGTAGGCACAAGAAAGGGTCTTCAATAAAACACTACGGTTCATCCAGTTGTGGAGAGAAAATTGAAACCATGTCAAAAAATATACACAGATTCTGCTTTTGTTGAAATGGCAAAGACACGTTTATCTGCTCATGGTTATGAGAGATGAGAAGCTGATGTCCAAAATGCTGCACGTTATTAGTACTAATTGAAACTTGATGCATGACAGCTACTAGTTATTTTGCCATTTTTTCCTCATACCAAGAAGCCAGCAGAAGGCCTTGGCTGCATTAGGTCTGCAAACACACACACACACACACACACACACACACACACACACACACACACATAAACACACACAAACACTTGATTGCAGACTGGTACCCTTTATTGATTTCATCTCTTTTAACACAGAGAAACTTTATGACATAACATCAGTGTAATTGCACTTGAAAAATCCCTGAAATAGTCAGTTGCAGCTGATCCACGCACGCACACACACACACACACACACACACACACACACACACACACACACACACACTTACTATATCGGCTCACTTTGAGACAATGAAAAATAACTTAAAGACTTTAAAGACAAAGCACACTTGAGGAAGTGGAGCCTTTGATGACACTTAAAACCAACGTCAATATTTACCGACGGGGGTCGGTGCAGCTCGCGGGTGTCAGGTGTCGATGGGATGAGTTCACTTGTGTCTGATCCAGGAGCGATTTGGGAGCAAATTTCACACTTAAAGGACCGACGTGTATTTGTAGGCTATTAATTATCATCTCGCAACTGAGCAAGCAATGAAAATAGCACTAAACAATTATCAGAGTAATCTATGTCCATATCTGAGAACATGTGGGATGACACACTCTGAGCCACTGGAATGAAGCACAGGCCTTAAGGACAATAATCAGATTTATGTAAATGAATTTAAGATCTTTAAATACGCATCAAATGCGCCTCGTGCCATAACTGCGCCATGCGTATAGTCCGTGTATTGGAATTAACCCTCATCTTTTTTGGAACAGTCTCTGTACCAATATTGGTATTAATTAGTATTAATATTGATATTAATATAGAGGAGTAAGCGATAGAGGGAGACATTAGAGCCTGCTCTTTTTAAAACTAGGATGCTCCATGGAAGGCTGCAGCCTCTCAGCAGTAATATTCAGAACGTGACCTTCAGTGGTCATCAGCAGACAAAACAAGCATTATTACAGTCAATGATCTGTTACAGGGAAATAAACCACCTCACTTGTGCTCTCCGCCTCAGACATGCAAACTGCCGTTAGATGCGTTTGTCATTTAAAGATGAAAAAATGTGAGGAAACTACCTCACAGTGAAACCGTGCAAGATTAAAAAAAAAAAAAAGAGGGGTATTGCAGAGTAATGAAGGCGCCGGTCAGTGGTGGAGATAGGTGGCTAAATCCGCGTCATGAATGAAATATTAAGCCCTGTGCGGTTGGTGTTTGTGTTCAGGCTGCAGTATTTATGTGGGCAAATATTGTATGAATACAGTGAGAATGGTGGAGAAACGAGGGGAGCCGTTCAACACTGTTTTTGTTTAGTCACACGTGACAAACAGACGGTTGCAAAGCCGCCACCTGATGCACGTGGAAAAACACAACTGCCGATGATTTAGTCATATTTATTTTAGATTCCCTTTATTCTTGAAGTCGTTTATTTACTCCCCGGCGTCCAAACGGATAAGTCAAAACATGTTTTATAGAAAAGGATTTTCCCTGATAGATCCAGCCCGCAGGCCTCATCGTGGCTCTCCGCTGTGGATCTAACCTACACAGGAGAACATCCAGTCTGCTGCCGCGCTTATTTTGGCTTTCAAATCTTTTAAAACATCTGAACTCCAGAAGTAAAAACGAGTAGAATATTTCGGTCCCAAGCCAGTGACTGAGACTGCTGCTTTTTAATCTACCGTGTGAAGGTGAACGGATCAGAAAAAAATAATAATTAAGTAAAAAAATTAATGAAAATAACAACAACGAAGATCTGCAAATTCAACCTCTGTGGTCGGCTACGATACGTAGACTGCACTCACTTTGCTTGTAAAGCATTAATGCATCGACATATTCCCAGGACGATTTTAAGTCTAAGCAGACTTATCATTCGTTAACTGCAAAGCCTTTGGTCAGGTGGTACAGTGCTCCCACTAACAGGCTAAATGTAAAGTAAAGGAGGAAGAAATAAAATACAGGAAATGTTGTGCAAACACTCACAGAATCTGTGAGATAATAAAGCTGACAGCTGTGCACAAGATATGAGTATAAAACATAAAGCAGCGCACTTTCTTTTATTATTATAATTAGAATAATTATTATAATAGTCATAATAATTATTATAATTATTATTATTATTACAGATTAAACCTAATGTCATTTGTTTTCTGTTGAAACATTCAAAAGTTTTACTTACCCTGAAAATAGTCAGAGGAGTCACACTGAGAGAATCATGCAATTCCAAAGCTGTCCAGATGAGGGGGGTCCTGCCAGCCAGAAGACAGGGACAGACAGACAGACAGGCAGGCAGGCAGGCAGGCAGGCAGGCAGGCAGGCAGACAGACAGACTGTCAGGCTAACAGACAGACAGACAGACAGACAGACAGACAGACAGACAGGCAGGCAGTCAGACAGTCAGACAGTCAGACAGACAGGCAGACTGTCAGGCTAACAGACAGACAGACAGACAGACAGACAGTCAGACAGACAGACAGACAGACAGACAATCACACCCCTACACCACTGAAATGCAGCACGCAAATTCTCCGGATATCCACAGAAATGATAACATCCATGATTAAAAAAAAAAAAACATCACCATCACTAGTATCTTAACTTTCTTCTCCAGCACCCAGATTCTGCTCCTCTGACCCAACCTGATGCTTTCCATGTGTCCTGCTCCCAGATCTGGATGGTGAAGTGGCCAGGAGGAGAGGAGAGGAGAGGAGAGGGGTAGGGGGGGTGCTGGTGGGGCTGGGGGGGATAAGGACACTGCACCTTGTTACCATTGGGTCGACTGTTAAGTTTTACAAGTAACGTTTTGCGAGCTTATAAACGATACCTTCTAAACTTGCACAGGAAACTCCGAAAACATGCTGTGATAATGTATGTCTGTGGCATCCAGTGGATATCCCATAGTCTGGGAGCGCTGCGATCTACAGAGGTATCGATTACATGAGCCCCTTCCCATGTTTGATGCTCTGACACTGGCTTATAAAAAGACTCAGGCTGCTGGTGTGCACGTTTCCCTTTTGCTCTCATGGTCAAATGACTCGAGTCTGAAGTTTGTCTAACGCTGTTTGGTTAAAGGATCAATACATGAACATGAACTATTCCAGGAAAACACGTTCAATAGCTAAAAATGACTCTTTTATTAAAGTATTCACAAATATTGATTTAATAGGATTGGACTGTAATCTAGCCAACACACCAGCCTCATCCACAGGTGGACACTTTCAGAGCAACTGATGTTATTTTATAGGAATAAATTGTCATTTTATCATGCAATTTACTAAACTGCTCGTGTGTTTACCAGTCCATCAGAAACCACAAGCTCCCCCAGGATTCTTGAGAATTCTGTGAAGCAAAGTAATTAAAAACATCACAACCAGCAGGAATATTTTTTTTACAATGATCAATTGAAGCAATTTAATCTCAATCATCCTCTCGGTTTATAATTCGTTGTCAAATTGATGCTACTCTCAGTGATCCGAACTAAAAGTATTTGTCCCTGATATTCACGTCTACTGTAAAACGAGGTCAAAGTGTTTTTTTAGAGCTGAAAATATTGGAAAGCAGTCCAGCAGGAGGGTCTACGCTGTCGTCCCACTGAATTTATCCCCTACTATGTATTAGTTCTTACCAGAAGGCTGCATGTTGGATGAGAAGTTTTCCTTTCTGCTACTTCCCCTATGCAAAATATTCAAGGAGGCTGCACGGCTCCAACCGGATGGGGTTTGCATTGGCTGACAGCGTTTCCAGCGCAGGACAACCAATGAAACCAAAGCACGGGCTCGGCGTATAACAGCGGAGATTGACGTGGAGGACGCGTCAAATTAATTCCAGCAAACTCCGGACTCCCCGGGATAACTCCAATTTGCTTTTATCGGATGAAGATCACTTTGGTGCCATTGTACCTTGCAGTCACTTGCTTCCAAAAAAGAAGGGGGCGCGCTGCACTCGGAGGAGATTTTAAGAGGTCTCTTGTTCCTCTTCTGGGGCTCATTCCACCCTGTTCCCCTTCCTTCTCTGCCTTCGCTCGGACGCATTCAGCCATTCGAAGGGGCGCCTGTATTTCCCAGCATCTCGAAACATATAGGCAAATGGGTAAGCCCGCGCTACCATCTGCATGCTTCACTGGCAGGGAGCTTATAGAAGCGTATCCGCGCTCACCACGCCTGCGTAAAGACAGAATGGAGCATTTGCTTTTTTTTTTCCCCAAGTTCAGATAATGTGCTGCTTGTCAAGTTTATTTCATGGTGAATTTTTCCAGCTGTATACAGCAGTCACTGTTGCCTGGTTAGAGCTTTAAATCTGACATTAAACCACACCAGCAATTATCCTGTTAACCGTGTGTCTCTGAGGGGCTCTTGGGTGTCAATTCCTGAAGCTCGCCATTTTTAATGCTGTTTTTTTTTTTTTTTTTTTTTTTTGTGTACGCAGTTTACACACTTTTATAAAGTTGCAAAATAGCGGTTACCAGCCAGAGGTTTGCTGTCTGTGTAGGCAGACACACGTTGTACAACTTTGCAGGCTCAGCTTCTGGTGTAAATGTCTGTGTCAAACTGAGGCAGGCAGTCCTATTAATACATTCATGTAACAGTTGAAATGAGATTGTATTATGTGGCAGAATAAGTGCATTACGAGGACATTACATTTCATTAACCATGTGTGTCAGAAAAGCCTGTGTACTCCCAGTGTAAATGCGTGACTTGTGTGCCTCTGTTCTCCTGCAGAGCAAACCTATGGAGAGGTGAACCAGTTAGGCGGCGTGTTCGTCAATGGGCGACCTCTGCCCAACGCCATACGGTTAAGAATAGTGGAGCTGGCTCAGCTCGGGATCAGACCCTGCGATATAAGCAGACAACTCCGAGTCTCACACGGCTGCGTGAGCAAGATTTTGGCGAGGTACAACGAGACGGGCTCCATCTTACCGGGTGCCATCGGTGGAAGCAAACCACGGGTCACGACGCCTAACGTGGTGAAAAATATCAGGGAATACAAACAAGGCGACCCCGGGATCTTCGCCTGGGAGATCCGGGACAGGCTTTTAGCAGATGGAGTTTGTGACAAGTACAACGTCCCGTCGGTTAGCTCGATCAGCAGGATTTTACGCAACAAGATTGGAAATCTCTCCCAGCCCAACCAGTACGAGAGCAGCAAGCAAGCCTCCGCGCAGGCCGGGCTCTCCTACAACCACATATACCCCTATTCCTACCCCAACACCATGTCGCCCACTGGCACTAAAATGGGCAGTCCTCCTGGAGTACCTGTGTCGGCTGGACATATGAGCATATCCAGGGCCTGGCCTTCTGCACACACCGTCAGCAACATCCTCGGTATACGAGCCTTCATGGATCCTGCAGGTGAGGAAAACAAACACAACCACTCTCTGCCCTGTGAGAAATCTTAGGCCCGTGCGTCTGCGTGCCACACATTTAAGCCTTTAGGTCTCTCAAGTATAGAGCTAATAAACCCGTGCAGCTGGTTATTATTGTGTTATTCTGCATGATGAATTGCCGTATCATTCCTTACAACCTGTTCTGGCAACGGACAGCACAATGTGTCCATTAGAAGTTGTACAGGCCTCCGTTTCACCATTCAGCCAGAAAGCAGTAAGTCCACTCTCAATAGGCCTTTTCATGGGATGATGCATTTGCAAACACTTCGCTCACCTGCTATATCCCCCCTAATCCTTCAAGTAGTCATTAAAGGCATTTTTCTTTGCTTTTCTGGGCCTTTCGTCAGTGTTTTCATCCACTGTTAAGTCGCCTGGCCTAGTGCATTTATTTGCCAGAAGGGCCAACATAATTTAATTAAACTATACATATATATGTATATATGTAGAGTTATATACCCTTACATATATTTTAATTTTTCTCTGAATGGCACAGCTCGGCGCCATAAGATTGTTGCGTCTTTTACGCACACATATGCGTAAAGGTGACATATGATAAACGTAGGGCTTTATTGGGTATAAGAAATAAACTATTTTTAATTTTAGTTATTAATTAGGAAAATATTTTTTGTAATAAGCTGCTCGTGCATGCTTTCAACTTTATCTGTTTTGTGTTTTGTTTTGACTTGTATTTGTCTTTAAGACAGAAATAAAACCAGGGCCTATTTTTAGAATGCACCCTAATTATAAACATTTAAGTGCTATTTAATTAATTACAATAATTTGGATATTAAATGTTGCATTTATTTGATTAACCTTAACTTCGAAACTATTTTGGATTGGCCTGCTTTTTGAAAATAGAATTGTACAATTAAACAGGCTCGTGCGTAAAGCATTTTAACTCTGTCTATAATCCACAGAATTAATTATAAAGCTAAATGGCACTGGGTTTTTGTTTGGTTTTCTTTCTTCTGGTTTTTTTCCTCTTTTTTTTTTTTATTGCTTTTTAGCCATTTTGCTTTTTACACATCTTTGACATGAAGTTACTGTTTCTAAATCAGCCATTGCTGGGGCGGACGGATATCCACCAAAAATGGAGGAGTGGAGTAGCGTCAACAGAGCAGCTTTCCCCGCGGCTCACACAGTCAACGGGATCGACAAATCTGCCATTGACGCCGACATAAAATACGCTCAGGTAAAAATATCTGAACATCTGTACAGCTGCAATGTGCGAACACTCCGTATTCACACTGTATTTTCACATTTTCTCTTTGGGACACGGTCCAAATGTTTAGTGCCAAAATGGGCAGAGGCCTTTAGTAAATTATTACTGTCTCTACAAAGGCCTGTGGCAGAGCTGGGAGAACGTTTCCACACCAGGGAGCCTCAAACAGAGTCACAGAAGGCCACAGACCTCTGCTTGATAACATTTTGCCCCTGAGGCTCCCAGAACTTTTACTACTGGGCAGGAAATGTTTACTTCTTTTTTAGGAGTGATGTGACAGACAGAGGAGACCTCGATGTTTATCCCCACTCTGATTAGTCTTATGTATGCTACATTTAACCACAGTGAACTCATGTATTCTACGGATTGCTTCCTCCGTCTTCTAAACCACCCAGACAGCCTTTGAGAACCACTGCTGCAGGCCACGTGCCACTGTCACATGCAATTATGTAGCCTGTGAGGTTTTTTGTGCTTACTTTGTCCATGTGTTATCTGTCTGCCTGCAGCCCTCCTCGACACTGTCTAGTTACGTCTCAGCGTGTGCTTATTCTCCCACCAACCAGTACGGGGTGTACAGCGGGCCAGCGGGCGGCTACGTGGCCCCGGGCCACCACCACTGGCAGCCGCAGAGCCCGGCCCTGTCCCACCCGGGCGGCGGGATGAGCATGCACGCAGGGGAGATCCACTCACCGATGACCTTCAAGCACCAGGCCCGAGAAGGTACAGAGCATGGAGATAAGATGAGGCCGGGTCCCACAGCTTGATGTGAGAAATGTTGTAATCTCTCTGAGATACTGCTGCTTCTTATTAGAATGTATTTTTTCTGCATTATTATTATTATTATTATTGTTATTATTATTATTATGTAAAGTCGTGCTTTCTCTGTCCCTCCTCCGTCTCTTTCTCACGCACACGCGCTTTTTCAATAAGCAATGACCGTGACGAGTGTAAACACTTACCAAATCCCAAATGCAGCCCAATTATAAGTCAATTATTACTTATTGACCTTCCAGGCTTGGCCAACGCCAGGCCTGCAATGTGATCCGAGGACATTTTTACGCATATCAAATAGTAGAAAAACGCCTATTATTATTATTATTATTATTATTATTATCATTTAGAAAAGGATGGCTTCTTTATAATGATGTATTTCTGAAGATACCGCACGGTCAGATCCGCCTTGACTCGCAGGTGAAATAACCCACTTTAAATGCATTTATCGGTGTAAACAATCATTTGACTCGAGCTGTGTTTCCTCTTTGTGTCGTGCAGGAGACAGAAAACCACCCAGTCCCCTGAGCAAGCAGCAGCAGCAGCAGCAGCAGCAGCAACACGAAGACTTGAACAGTGTGCATGGACTCAGTCTCCCTACCTCATCATCATAACCGGGACTTATACCACCTTAATAACCAGATCCATTAAACTGAACTCATTTCAACAACTCCAACAGTAAGTGTGAACACTAACGGCTTGTTTGTAGCTTACAGTCAAACACAGGCCTATTCACATGCATTATGAATACAGTATAGCTTTATTGGCCTTCGTGGCCACATGAATGTAAGCCTGCATGGATGTATCGGTGTTTCCTCTCATTGGTTGATAGTTTTTTTTTCTCTCCATTGAAATACTTCATGTTGCTAAACTGTATATTCTCTCATGGAGACGGCGGGATTAAAAAAAAAAGAAAAAAAAGTCCAGTCTGTCCTTGATGTTTAATTATAAAACTAAAGGGCTATTCTGTAATCCGCCATTTATTCTATGATCTTAATTTGTGGCCATGATCTCGACTCTACAGTGACCAACGACGATGTGAACAAAGAGATAAAATTGTCTAAATGTAAAATATTTGCCAAAGCTTTAATTATATATTTTTATAATTTCATTGTAAATATTCAAAAATAAAGGCTTTCTTGAATGCCACGTGTTGTTGTAGCTGATATTATTTCAGTGCAGATCCCTGGGAGGTGTTGTTTGGTTCACCCCGCTGGTTGAGGACTAATTCATGTTGATGATTAGTTTAAAGACCGAGGAATGCGGGAAATTGGAGTTTTCTGTTAACTCGAGTTGTTTGCAGTTTTGTTGCCACTAGTGAGGACCACATCCCAAAACCACCCTCTCTTATCTTTGCTCATTTGGCCTCCAGTTTCTGTAGCTCCAAACAAGTGACGTTTGGTCTTAAAGGTTCAGACCGCCTATTTATTTCATGGCAGACGTCCGTCTTCCAACTGGACGTGTGAATTGAAGTGCGTCAGTTTGCTTTTCCGGAGGCTGTGCAAACACATTAGACGACAATTAGTGAATAATCGTGTGCGAACCAGTTAATCCTACTAGAAGTGAAATATAGTGAGTTATTAGTGGGAAAGTCACTTCTTTACTCAGATGTAACCCCCCGTGCTCTCCACAGGCCGGGCGCCTCCGCTGATGTAATCTCAGTTGTAACTGATACCTGCCATCATGGAAATCAGAGATCTGATCATGCAGGTTAATGGAGGTGTGTGTTCAGTCCAAAATCACGCAGCCTGACGGACGTGTTTTCTCGTGTACAAATTGCTAGAATGTTCCCATACAGGCCTCAAGGCTCTGCTCTGTCTCTCTGATCTGTTTATTCCTGTGGCCTGCTCGCTCTCACCAAAATCCTCCTTCACTCATTAGACTCAACTGTGCGTTTTGTTTGCTGCCGACATCGATACAGAAGTTGTTTTTCTTCTCATTAATATCAGCAGCCCAAAATATAAAAATACACACGTCTAGGTCCTCAAAAATGTCAACTTTAAAATGTATTTCTACCGTCATTAGGTCAGGGGGGAAATGTCTAAAAGACATGAATATTAGTAATCTTTTAATATTCCAGAAACTGATGTGTCTGTGCCTTGATGCAGGGTGATGAGGTCAGAGGGAATGTGTGCAGCACAGTTGGTTTGGTCTGCGCCCAAGTACAGTTTGGTCCAGTAAGACTGAGCATTTCTGTGGTTTTAACAGCACCTTCGGTGTGGGTGCAATCAGGAAGCTAAAAATATTTCATGGTGGTATTTTTATGCCTTTCAAGACAGATTCAGCCATTACACAGAGAGTTTTCTTCCCTTTTTTGGTGTTCAGCAGGTCTTCAGAAGTTATTAGTCCTAAACAACACTGTTTCTAGTTCCGAACACATCGGCCCATTGACTGTCATGGAGAGCAAGAAATGCTGAGGCATGGATCATTCAGTGAGATTATTGATTGGATCTGTTTAAGCTGATCGGCCAAATCAGCTTCAAGGTTTTTAGTACTGAATGATGTTAAAATAATAAGTATTATAGTGTCCCTACAAAAACTGAAGCCTCTAAAAAGTCAATGAAAGCAGCCCTGAGACTGTTATTATGCAGTTGTTATAATCTGTGCATTTATCATAAAAGCAAATAGTGCCTTTTAATTATGTGCTTTATGGACAGTAATTAATTGTAAACCCACTTCATCAAAAAAAAAAAATTGGATTTACAGCCACTTCCACCCTCAACCAAAGAAATGTTGCTGTCAAAGTTTTATTTCATGAAATGATTTATTTATTAGGTAACAATGTGTTTTTGTTGGTCTTTATAAAGTAGTTGGGTTAGGGTCTAATTTTTGCAGTCCAGAAATTAAAATATACCAGCAATAACGAACCTGACATATAGGTGAGCAGTATATCTGGAGTCCTGACAGAGGATCCCAGAAGAAAGGAAGTAACGTATTCACTAGGTGCTCTAATCCTACAAACACGGTCTAAATCACAAAGCTCTCCGGGTGCTCTCTGAGCTCTGTGTTGCAGCCGTTGATTCGTTTCGTTTCCCTTTTTGCAGCAAAATCCCAAGTGACTCAGTGTATCCAAACATTAAGATGGCCTATGAGTACACACGCTCCCTGGCTGGAGTCGTCGTGTTTTCCCGGATACCACTTGGGGTTCAGAAAACACTCCTTCATGGTGGCGGGGTTACTTCCTGCGGGACCTATGGTCATCAATCAGGGCAGCAAGTGATACCCCCCACTGCGTCTGCAGCAGACCCTCTGTGCTTGTAGGGCAGCAGGTGGGCTGCTTTTAGATGGTCGTCTCCTATTGATGCAGTGCACAAAACCACAGCATTTCTTCAATTCTTAGGGAGTATTTCCTGAGATAGGTGCAGCACGGCGATGTGCTAGTGAGGGCAGGTTTTTCATCATCATCATCATCATTACCATCAGCAGGTTTTGGTGTGTTTTGAACCTTGTTTGGATGCTTCCCATTGATCCATCGCTTTATGGCTTTTTTTCTAATTATGCTGTAATTTCAGGTAAAACTCCTGCACTATTTATATCTTCAACTGCTCAGTCAACCATTTCACCCTATTTCACTCTAAAATGATTTGCCAACATTTCATTGTTCTATATTCTGGTTTACATTATTATGGGTGCATGTATGCAACGTTATTAGGTCTGTAAACATAGTTTTGCTAAATACATTTCCCCCCTTTCAGTTTATTCTTATCTATTAAATATGGCTTAAAAAACTGCTCATGGGACATTTTGCACTGTGACACTGTGAAACTTTCAATGAAATCAGCGACACAAAGAGTGCAGATGCCCAGACAGCGAGCCGTGCTCTGATCTCCAGGTTCTTGAGTGTGTTACCTCTGCAACTTAAACTTGAAAGGATTCTCAAATGCCACAAGCTTAAACAGACACTTGGAGAGATGGATAGGAGACTTGGCCTCCTTGATCCTAATGGATATGATATTAAGCACTATTAATAATCCAAGCAGCAGTGAAATGGTGACAGAGGTTCCTTAAAAAGCAAGAACAGGCGCTCCTATTTTCAACTGTAACAATTCATCAATGTCTGCCATGTGTACAGGAAGGATTGAGTGTTCTTTAAAGACCAAGTTCAGTTTATGTATTGGACACTTTGCTGGGTATGATTTAATACATTTTACATTATCTGTACTATTTGTGTTGAGGGGGGAAACTACCCCAGGCTGGACAGGAGTCATTCGCTCACCCGCTCACTTTCTCTGCCTTTGCATGTCTCGAAGTCAACAAGAGAGCATCTCAGAACAGGCGGCATGGCAGGCCAGACAGGTCTGAGAAAAAGCAAAGAAAGATACATGAGAAACCTTTTAAAAGAGAGTGGCAAGCTGGCAAAGTGTCAAGCAGTGAAAAGAAGGCCAGTGTCAGCAGTCTGAAATTTTAAAATGAATCGCCTTGCCATTGAAACCATGATGCCTGCGAACATGTGCAACGCTGCAACATGTTCCTGTCACAGTCTCTGACAAGCAAGATCTAATTTTTTGACAAGCATGTGAGAAACAAAGCCATGAATTCAAATTCTGGTCATAGCTGCCAGCCTCGTGTTTACACTGTATGAACAGAAGAAAAAATGTAATGACACCAACAGCATAAGAAAGTCAGTGTTGTAATCTGACAAATTTGTAAGTGATGCATTCATGTTTTTACCAACCTAAACTGAAACACCAAAGCAGTGGATCCGTGCTGATGTCATCCTTGTAATGGAATCACCATTGAATTTTTTTTTTCCGCTGACTGTCCACAGGATTTCCAAGCAGGCAGAGTTACAGCTCTGTAGTCTAGAGGATGATAAATGTCTCCCTCCCATGTTCTTACTTGCTCTGCCAGCTCACCACATCAACCAGATGCTCTAAAAGCAAAAGGGACAGAGACATGATGATGACATTTGGCTTTCTAAATGAAAACGTATCATTTCACATTTGCTCTCAGGAGATTCTGCCGCTGTTTTTTGGTCCTCAGAGGATACAAGGATATGGCAATAAAGAGAATAACCACAGGATCACATTGAATTGCAGAGCCCAGCTTTGATTATTATATACAGATGACTAAAAGAGCATAAAATTATGTTTGCAAACACAATTAAAATGGACCCTTTGAAAAGACTGCCATGAAAGCAGGCATATTTTCACAAAGCCAAAAAGCAGCAATTTAAGCGTATTGTCAGTAATGAGTATGTAAATATCACCATCTAGAGGAGTGTGCGGCTCTTTTCTGGAAAGCCAGAATACAGACGTTCATTATGGAAATTTGTCAGCAGTTTTGTAGTGGAAGTCTATTTTAGTGAGATCTGGGCACAGACAGACACACAATCTTCAGTGCTGGAAGATCCTCTCTAATTTGTGGAGACTATAGAATTAATCTTCTGCCCTACTGCCCATCTGTGACTTATTTAAAGTGTGCTGAAACATATACTGTGCTAAATGTTGCCACACACATGCCAAATGCGACCAGCGAAAAAAAAAAAAAAAATAGCTATGTGGTGTGGATTTAAGGGTTGTATTCAAGTTAATTTTTGGCTCAAATTCTTATTAGGTGATAATAAGATGATGACTATTCTCCCAAAAATGTGAGCGGTAGACCACCGTACTGTCTGTTGATTTGGGGAAGAAAATCCTGCTCGAAACTCAGTTGGACCTCTGAAATGAGTGAGGAGACGTTTCTGTGTTTACAGAGAAGATGAATAAAACGTGCCTTCTAATTGGATGTTGTACCTGAAGCACTGGACTGTACTACTACTTAGTTTAAACAATATAAGTGAATTTATATATAAAGGTGTAAATCTTTAAAATGGGTCACAAATATATATTCTCTTTTTTTTTTTTTTTTTAAAAAAGGCCAAATAATCAAGAGAAATAATGTTCTTCAACAACTGGATACTGTAACCATTAAGTAAGTAAGCATTTGCTAGGAACTATTTTCAGTCATGAACTAATACTAATAATTGGTGCTACAGTGAAGTGTGTGTAAGGCACCAATTAATCAATTGCTGGTTTTGGTCTTTTTATTGAAAGTGAAAGCAAATTTCAGAGATTCCTCTTTTTTATTTTTACTCGATTGTCAATGACCAAAGATAGTTCCTTCCTTCCTTTACAATGCCATTACAATAATTTGACACCTGTACATGGATCAGGGCTCGGTTTAGAGTCCAGCGGTTCACAGTGGAGCTCAGGGAGTCATAACCTCTTGTTTGAATAATTCAACTTTTGTGGAAACACAAACACTGTTTTTATAAACTGGCAACTGTATCTTCAAAAAGGTTTTTTAAAAAAAGCAGATTGCTGCTGTTAATTCATCAGGTTAGGGCTAAATAAGGACATCGGAGAACTAGATTTCCTGCAGTCCAAGGGAGAAGCAACAGTAAGAAACACACTGATTGTCATACAAAGAAAAAAAAATACCACCATGAAAACCTGTCACACGTTCAAATGTGATCAGATTGTAAACTCAGCATCTTTTAAACCTTTTTACTACAGCTTTTCAAATGAAAGTGTGTTTTAAAATGCAAATAAATAACCAATTTGTTCTGTTTAATTACACATCCCTTTCACTAGTATGAGACAACCAATTTTCCTTTATGAAACGTTCATCCTCATTCCTTTACATTACAGAATTTTTAAATAATACATGTCCAACTCATCTGGTTATGAAAATTACTAATTTGATTGAGGCAACATCATCATCAACTCAGCAGCAAACAGGGCGAGCAAGGGCATCACCTCAGTATTTAGATGAGATAACAGGAAGTAGAACACCGTGGTCTGTTGGACAGGTCTAAAGCACGCAGAACCTGTTGCCCTGAAAACCGCAGCCGGACCAGCAGTGAATGCTGTCGCCATGTAGTGAGTTGAAGAGATAATGCAACAAAGGGTGAAAGATAAACACCACAGACAGCCATTAATCAACCTTTTGACCATGTCCTCATGCTGCCACTCCCCAAGCGTTTGTGACAACAGCGCCAGTCAGACCTGCCAGCCCCTATCAGTTGTCTGATTTTAAGCAACTTGTTGGCCGATAACCAAGACAGGCTTATGTCTAAATCAACACAAACTTACGTGACCTATTGACTTTAGCAACATCCGGGATGAAATAAAGCATATACATAACTGTTTGACCTTTCCGTATTGACAGTATCATCAGGTTTGAACAGCCAGTATTTCTGTTTGGTCTGTTCTTGAGGACCGAGGCCCAGTAAACTCATGCAGTCGACTGCTGCTACAAACCAGCAGAGTGGGGCCAGTTGTGGAGGAGCATGCGTGTTGCTCTTATTGGTGCCTTTCAGTCAGACACGCCTCTCCCATCTCAGCACTCGCACGCAGCATTGACCCAGAGGGCGGCTGTTAATTTGGCATGGCGAAAACATGGATTTTAACGGAAAGAAGGGTCTGATATAGTCACTCCGCTGGGAAGGGAGTGCAGCTCCACAAGCCAGACCAAATGACATCACACACCAATATGGAAATAACCGAAAGACAACACGGCATGGCTGCAATTCAAGAGGAAGAGGAAATGAAGAAAACTGTCTGAACTGTTGAAATTAGTATAACCAACACAGGGGGATGTTTTAGTTATCATTTGAATTGTCACTTCAGTGCAGTAGTTCAGGGTTGTGCTGTTTAAACTGATGTTTATATCTTTAAATGAGGAAGGCATTAAGATGCAAACTAGCCAGCTGATGTGGGCTTTGTGTTTGAATAGTGGCCTCATACACGCTTCTAAATTCCAAATAAGTTTGCTCAGCATGTCAAAACTTTAAACCAAAAAGCTGTATGCTAGAACATATTGGATCAACTATTCTGTACAAAAGTAGAAATATACCACAATGTAAAAAATATTCTCCATTATCAGCAAATCCAAACATTAGAGATGTACAGTTGTATTATCAACGAAATGTACTTAAAACATTCACAGTAAACGTATTCATCACGCGAGGGGCCACCTTCAGTGTGTTACATCGTTGCATAATTTATATAATCATATTTACTGATGTGTTAATGTGTGAGCAGCATTTGTATGTCGTGGTTTGTCAAAGTGGAGAAAATTTTAAATACTTAATTGTCAGTTTCATCTTTAACACTGTATCATCTTTCATAAGATGATTATAGTTTTGTATTTCAGATCTTAATCTGCAGAGTAAGCTGTCACTAAAACTGTAAGATAGATGTAGAGGAGTAAAACTTACTGTACTTATGGAGTAGAAGTATATCGCAGTCAAAAATATTTCTCCGGTACTGGAATAAATGTATGTAGTTACTTTCCACTGATGCAGAGGTGAAGTGTATAAATATGTTTGTGTAATCTGTATATTATATTTGCAAATATATATACTGCATAATACGTCAAAGGTCACAATTATCACATGTTAAATGCTACTTGTAAACACAATTAAATTGTTGAAAATATTAGTTGATGCTGCTAATACTATAATATAATGTCATATGATTATTTCTACACATATTGTCAGTCTTGTTTAGATTTTGTTTCATTTGTTTCAATGATGAAATCACTGCTTAAATTCGCGGAGGGACACCCCGAAAGCAATCCATGTGAGAAAAGCTATGAGCGCAAAACAAAATCAAATAAAATATAATGAAATAAAATAAAAATATGTTTATAGAATGTATCACACGCTTCTGCAGACAAGATACAAAGCAATGCGGGTGGCTTCTGTACTGGAGCTCCTCTCAGTCATCACCCTCCACTGCAGACTGAGTCAACCACCAGTCACACTTCCAAGCCACAATAGCAAGGTGGGCCTCTGCAGAAATGCTTAAACTGCATTCAATTGTCTAGTGAGCCCTCTGTCTTTCAGCTCCAATAGTCTGTCTGTCACAGTGTGAAGCCCTAATGAGAAACAATCATTTTTTGTTCTCTGGTTGAGGAGTACTTCAGTAGCTCGGTAAAGGAAGCGTGTATGTTTTGGCAGACTGTACAGAATGAAGCTGGAATGCTTCTTTACGTTGAAGCCGTGTGGACTCGAGTTTTATCCCAACAATTGTTTCCATGCTAGCAAACTTTGTAGCGTCCAGGTCAACATTGATTGCAGCCTCATAAATTAACAAATGATATGATGTAAACTATAAACTATGCATGAATTTACACAAAAAAGAATAGAAAGGTTTTCTAGTACGTCATACCTACGTGTTATTTTACATTTTCAGGTATACAAGCACATATATATATATATATATATATATATATATATATATATACACACACATCAGGCTGCATGTTGTGTAACTTAACAGTATGGTCCTGTTTGTCACACAGCAGCATCACACAATAAATGAAAAGCATTTCCTTTGCATTTCTTCATGGGAAATGGCAAAGAAAAGCCATTAAGCGTCTCCACTGCTCAGAAGGCAGCTCTTAGTGCCTCGCTATAGCTGAGACAGACAAAAGGAGAGTGTCAGAGGGATAGAGGAAGTGCTTGTCTTCTCTTCCTGCTCTTAGTGGCACAGGAATGAAGAGGACGTCTCCATGTACACCAGGGCTATCCATTACTGAGTTAACAAGGTTTCGGCTACTATGTAAGTGAAATCCAAGGCTGGCTGTCTGTCCGTCACATGGAAGAAAAAACAAATAAACATACAGATGAATTCGTCAAGGTTTAAGTCTGGGGCCAAAGAATGCTGAGCCTTTGTCCATTAAAAACACGACACTGTATGGATACACCATCATGCCATCTTGGGTCCACCTGCAAATGCAAACAGGGAAATTCTTAGAGGAAGGCTTACATTTCCCCCAAAGAAAAGTTTGTTCCTGCCAGACCGACTTGTTGACCCAATGAAAACACGTTGAGAAAAGCGAGGTGAAGCACCTCTATGCTGCCCCACTTTCAAAGAGCTTACAACAAAAAGCAGCTTGTTAAATTTATCTAAATTATGTAGAGAAATTCCTTGTTTATAAACCAGCGATATACATTTACAGCCCTTAATATATATGAATTGAGGAATTCAGCCAGGGGCAGAGAGAGTGTGTATTTACTTAAGTAAGGTACTCAAGTACAATTTGGAGGCACATGTACTTTACTTGAGTCTGTCTTCAATTCCACAGCATTTTGGAGGGAAATGTTGCTTAATAGTACTTTTCATTCCACTGCATTTATTTGACCACTTACTTTACAGTTTATGGTTCGATTTCAGATTTGAAAAAAAAAAAAAAAAAACATACCATAATCTTAATTAAAATATAATACATTGAGAGTTATCCAATATTTCAAAAATTAGAAAAATTAAAAATGGTATGAGAAAAAAAGTCTGAAAAAGTAGTCAAACATGTTTTTTTTTCCTCTTTCATACCCCATTAAATATTTCCACCCACCTTCACGAGCTGAAACAGAAGATGCTACAAATTACAAATTGATGCAACAGCATCAACAATCCTATTACTTTAACTACATTTAGCTATGCACTTGAGTTTACTTGTAATGGAGCATGGTTTTATTGTTGTGCTGCTACGTTAACTTAAGTGAAGGATCTGATTAGTTCATCCACCACTGAAATTAGCATTATCTTGAGCGTGTTGACCCTCCATGCTCTACTGCACGATTAAGACCAATGTGCATCACTACAATAATTTAGTAAATTAAATGTAGTAGTAAAGTAAGAGTACATTTTATGTTTTGTGAGTGGAGTGGGGGAGATATGAAGTTTTTGCACATACATATTAACATTGAAAATACTGACATTCTGCATAAATTCTATGTAACATGACATATTACTCACTGTCGTTCATGGTACCAGGCTAACTCGTCAAGCTACATGAACTGATGACTAAATCCTAAAACTTTACCACTAGCAAATGATCCAAATAAGGATTTTTGCATGTGCTATTGTGTTTTTCTTCAGTGTTCATGGCACATGTTCAGATCTTCGGCTCTCTCCACATCCATCTGTCTTTTTGGCTCAAGTAGTGAAGCAGTTGTCTCTACTTTCATCGCACGAAGCCAACGGGTCGGGCAGGTCAGGAGAATCTAATTCCTCCATTTGGTGTTGATGGGGGGGATAAAGGAAGATTGATTCCCTCAGTCTCATCATTGCAGGTGTTTGCCTTTATGACCAGCGTCCTCTACAAGCAGTTTCTCATTACACTCTGGTGAGAAAGGAGGACCTTCAAGTCTCGTGCATTCCGACAATGCTCTGAAGAGTGTATAATTTTGGAGACTAAATTTAGGGGGGGAGGCAAATCAGTTTTTATTCGAAGCAGACCTGACTCAAACAGAGATTCACCACACTGTGGTCAGACTGCAAACCAACTCATTACTTGGCTTTTTCATGTTCAGACTGCTGCAAATCTCCAATCCCTCTGAACACAGCTGAAAAAAGAAACAGACTGTTGTTGATTTTGTTTCCATCTTTGTGGGAGGCTGCCTCCTTAATAATGCAGCAGCTGATCAGCAATTTGTGAGCAAAAATATTGTCTCGTGCTGCCACTGCTTCACTAACTTGAATTTCTATTTGCCATCAACTGGTTAGTAACTTCAACCAATAATTAGTTTTTGTCGTCCGCTCCTTTGTGTGGAATTGTTTCTAGTAATTTCACTTGTAAGTGATTGATGCATAGCTCTCTCAGAAGTGAAGCTTTTACATCAAACCGAGAGGATCGGTTTAGATTTCATCATTAGAGTTAATCCATCAACAATGCCAGAGCACTAAATAAAGCCAGAGTAAATGAGTGTGTTTGCTCTGTCTGGGAGTAAATATTAGTTTGTCCAGATAATGCTACGGGGCTGCTGAGGGTTTCCACAATGGTTAAGTTACACCAGTGTCTGCTCTTTTCCACCAGAAGAATTGTTTCTCACTCTTTCTTCTTCTTGAAAGCCAAACATCAGTAGCAGTCTCAAGTGGCTGAAAGTTTTAGTTGATAATCCGGTCTGTCACTCAGGCCCACATTAAGATTAATGGCAGGGGAACTCCTATCTGGCAAACATCCTACTCAATCAAAACAGATAACTTGGTTCGAGCAATGGCCCTCAGATACAGAGCTGGCGCACATATGTTGTTCAAAAGAATAAAAATAACAACTGCTATTCATTAATTCATATGCTTTTGTTAAGAAATGTGCAGTATGCATGGATATTGGTCCTGTAGAGTTTATAATAGTGAAGTCATGAACCGACCCTCCAAAGGTTAAAATGTGGAATGAAAAACAGCTCGAGTAATGAAAGTGTTATTTGTGTGATATCCATAACCATTGTCAGTTTGGAAGCTCAGAGGGAAAAGGGAGCCCTCTACTGCTTAGTCAAGCCACCACACAGCTCAGAACACACTCTCCTCTGTCTGGTTGCTATAATGAACCAGGAAGTGTTTGCTGCTTCATTAGGTCAGTCAGAGTACACAAGCTGCAGAAAGATCAGAGACCTTACACACAAAAGCCATTCTGAATCAATCTCCAGAGGTCAAAGAACACATAACATTGACAGAGTGAGGATACATTCAGACATTTACAACTGAATCCATGAAAAATAAATGACCCTGCTCTCTAACTTAAACATGCAATCTTTCGACCGTGAAAGCAACCGAAAACGATGAGATCCAGCTAACACACACATGCATGAGCTGCTGTATGGACAAATCTTGCAGATTTCCAGCTGCAAGATAGGCAATCTACTCAGTCATGGAAAATATAGGGTCTAGATATGACATTTGCAGAGATAATAGCTGCTTCACGCTACGCTGCGTCCAAAGGGAGCTGAGCATGGCTAATTCCTTGCAGTGCTGCCTTGATCTTTTGTTGCATCTGCGAGGTATTTTATGTTTATTTGTTATGGGACGCTGGGCAATTTGGTGTCTCTGTACTCTTTGTGCGTGCAAACTCATTAGTCCCTTTTTTCTCTCAGTGACAACTAAGGAGCTGAAAGGATACCTGTGAGACTGTTTGAAGTTGTCTTAATTGTGAAGGAACACATAGAAACATGCCAAGCGGAGCCAATCTCAGATGCAACCCAATGATCTCGCCTCGTTGACTGCCCCTGAAAACCCTGCTTACGCCTCAGACCTGCCGATAGCCATCTTTAATGAATAGCTGTGTGCTTCAAGGAGTGCTGGATGATAGAGATCATTTCAGGAACAGTGGGGTTCAGGTCCCAATAACAATCAGGGAATTCCATCTTAACCATTTGGATGTCCTCCATAATGCCACACACTCTGAGATTGCTATTGCAGTGGACCTACACCAAAATAAAACTTGGCACCAGCGAGGCATTCTTACCCAATTCAACAACTCTTGAGTCTGAACACCCCGGACCCCCTCCCAGCTCCAGGATCTATCTGTCGATGTGAACGCTGACTCTTTGTTGGTGCTTTCTGATCTGAGGTGGAGATACCGCAGAGCTAACCGCCTTATAAAAGACGGGATGGCGAGGCTGGCGACTGAAAGCACAAGTACAGCTCCCTGTGAGTGCGTCTGAAAGACCTAAATTGAGTCATTTCCCCAATCTCTGGGGAGGGTCCTTATCGTCTGCAAGATCCAGAGTAGACTCTGTATAATTTGGAAAACACTATGCTGATACTGCAAATGAGGTTTAATAGCTGTTGAGGCCCAGTTAAGCTTCATAATGTAAGTTTGTGGTCTTTGATAACCGGTAGCAGAGACATTTTCTTGTAGGAAAGAAAAAAAAGACAAGACACGTGAGAGCATCAGTCAGTGGGTGTCTGCTGTCATACTTGAATGATATTCGTGGATTGCTCATCCTGTCCTGACAAAGTAATTAGATATGAACAACACAAGCAAACAGCTCTGTACGTTTTTCTTCCTGCAGGGTAGATGAGAACTATAATTAGTCAAGCCTCACTTTGACAGGCTGTCAGTCCTACTGCTGTGTTTTGTAACACCCAAGGCTCTGTTGGCCAATTTCTAACCTAACCTAACCCCTAAAAAGTGTCTAATGAATTGCGACAAAATGACTTATGACTGTAATCATGGCTGATGCTGTCATCACAGTAATCAATCATGCCAAGCCAAATCTACGTTAAGCAGCTATGATTTTAAGAGAACATATCTGCCAACATCAGATGTTAAACAATGTAAAATTAAAAGATTACTTTGCGGTGATCTATTCTTGTTTGCATTTGAAATGTTGTAATATGCGGCAGAGTTTTTTTTTTGACTCCAGTCATACTTTTTTGTTCACTCTTGGAATTGATTTCAGAATTATCCTGCAGCCTATTTACTGGGCTTAATGATAATGATGATGAGGATGATGATGATGGTGACTGTCATCCAATTACAGATCTATTGTCTGATATCCAACCAAACTATTTAAGATAATAAAACAGAGAATAAAAGATGGTTCTTTCTGGTGATTTGACATCTGATGTAGGAGGAGACAAGTCAAAAAAAAAACAAAAAAAAAAAACATGCCAATGTTTTGCAAGTACAATGTGTACCATGCTCAGCATCTTAGTTTTGCATGTTAGCATTTGGACATATTCGGACTAATATGGCCAAAACACAGAGCATAGCTGAGACTGATGGGAATTTCATTCATTCTGCAGAAGCGTGATCATAAAACGTAAACTTTTGACTTGATGATGGTACCAGATGAATAAAGTAGAATTCATGTATGTGCCAAATTCCCATTTCCATTTTTTCCAATCCATCCAGTGGTTGCCACACTAAAAATGAAAAATGACAATCTGCTAGTGGTGCTCGAGAAAGAGTCAGGGGTTCGCCAAAGTCAGAGAGATTCAATTTGAACCCAAGGTGCTTCACATCCGTCGGATATGACAGATGTGTTACCAATATGCCACAGGAGCTCAGGAATACAGTAGCTTCACTACAACACTCACAACCCCTGCATGTAGTTAGTGTTCCACCCCTTAACTAAAGAGTAAACACTAATGCGTCACAGCCATAATCATATCAAGCATAGCACAGCCACGGCTACAGCCACAATCACTGCAAGGCTATGTCATCCTATGGCTGCACAGCAGAGGGCACGCCCACTCGAGTTGTGGTCACAACTATGTACTGTATCATAATACATCTCAACATTTCCCTATGGATCAGGTGGAATGCAAAACTCATTGCAAGGTAACCCAAATGAATTTCAGAAAAAACGTACAGTGTAATCCATCCAATAGCTGTTGAGATACAGACCGACCAACAAACCATCTTTGACATTCCAAGCCACACTGCTAACATGCCTAATAAAAATTTGTTTTAGAGGCTAAGAATAAAGACAAAGCAAAAACAGTAGCAGCATGTTGCCTTCTTTCAGCTGGCTCACGTGAAGCATACATAGATCATTGTGCCTTATTCATTTAAGCATTCCAGTGAATTATCTCTCATACCCCTTTCCAGTGCATGTCTCGTTTCGTTTCTCGTTTCCCTTAATGAGATCGTAATATTAAGTTTCTCATATATCCGCCTAAGTCTGGCTTATCTGAGTAAAGAGCAGATGAAGCGGGAGATGAGGCCCTGCTGAGAGAAGAGCTTTACTGAGTGTGACAGGTGCTGACCTGCCCTGAACAGGTAAGGAATAGTCCTCTCGCCTCAACCTACAGCTAATGAGGGTTCGGTAAGTACGAGAGGCTAAACTCTGATTTCATGATAGCATTTTGTCTTGTGGCACTCAGTTCAAAGTGGGCAACACAAACTCCATTAATTAAAAGTAATTTAAAATCAAACAGGTCCTTTTCTGGATAATAAAGGTGAAAAATGGATGGAAGATAATATCAACCATAGATTATCCATTCAGGATGAAACAGCCTGGGCTTCCATGAGACCGGAGATAGGCCTGAGCAAACACATTCCCATCCGCTAGTGAAAATGGATATGTTGTTGACCTGTCCACAAAAGCCATTCCCAGCGCTCAGGTGAGTAACCCTCCTCCAGCCTGAATCTCTTAACTAAATATTGTGAGTGTCCCTCTTTATATCCCAGAGACTGTCTGTTTACCTTCAGATCCAGAGGATTAGAGGATCAACACTGCATGCAGGTGGGGGGACTCCCATTTCCCAGGTGAGACAGAGATAATTTCAAGAGAAAACTCCAATATTATTATGTTTTCACAGCTAATTTGAATTTAAATTACAAAATTGCTTTATTTGATAGGATATTGACCTTTTGAATCTATAATATGTTGTAATATATGTAATTTTAGATAAAATATTGAAGCTAATATAAAACTAGTTTCATAAAGTATGTAATATTTGACAATCCCTCTAATTTAATTGGAACCTTTGCGTATCATAACTGAGACGGCCTCCTGAATCCAGTTAAAGGCTTTACTCCAATATTACCCATTCAGCAATTACTGTTGTGAGTTGGATTTAGTTCTGCAATGACCCAACTGAGCTGGCCTGCACTTCAGTGCTGCACAGTGAGCCAGATGGGAGCGAAGATCGTCCTCTGTGGCTACAGCAATGTAGCATGAGCCAAAATGAGAATTAGAGTAAACTTCAACATGTCAGCACGTCCTCATCATTTATTTTCCACTGGTTTGGATGGATGTGGCTGAGATGATTGCTGATGATTTTCAAAAAAAAGCCCAACGCACATCCCCACGAACTTGTATAACATGATCTCTCTCTCTTTTTTTTTTTTTTGGAGCATAGAGCAGCTGACATGTTTTTTTACAATCTCAGATATTTAAACATTCCTTCCTCATCTATGTGAACTGTAAAACCTTATCACTCCTTGGCATTCTTAGCAAACCTATCATACTTTAATTTCTAATCGTGTCAAGGGCCATCAGCAATTCTTTGAAGCAGTTCAAAAGGAATCTTATGTTAATGCACGTCAATTAAAATCTGCAGCAGAAAAATGCCACCCATGCATTTTAGTGTCATCGTCCTCAGCGTCATTCTTTTACTCAGCAAAACTGCCAAAATGTGTTTCCACACCAATCTCGACAAATCTGAACGCTGCGGTCCAGCTGATTGTGCTGGGTTTACCCTACATGAGGGCACATTGACTGTGTGCAGTGGAGGGAGGTATCTCAATCTAGGAGCCATCCACATGGGTGGTAAAGGAGGAAAATGGAAATGGTATCCACGCTCACTTTTCCACATGCTGAAAGGCAAACACACGGGTAACATGTCAACACCAAAATTGATTTCTTCTCAGTATATGACAATAATATTTCTTTTGCACAATAGACTGCCTATATGTGCAGTTTCAAGTTCGTGGCACCAGTCCAGGAGGTACTAAACTACTACTACAATACTGTCTGAGTTGATGTTTAAAATGGCAAACACTCTTAATCTTGTTAATTTAAACATGATCCCTAGAAGGAGAATTTTTGTTCTGTTGTTCTGTATGCAAGACAAGACGAGCAAACTCGGTTCTTGTATCTGCTGGAACACACCAAGCGGTCAGTGTTGTGCTGTAAATTTTTTCCTTTACTCTTGTGGTGAGCCCTTTTTTCCAAGGACATTTAGCCTAATCCACTTCAGCTGCCTTCATTCAGAGCTGGTAAAAGACGCCCCATCACTGACTCTGTTGGTGAAATTGCGAGACTGGTTCTCATAAAACATAAATATCTGTTAAGAGTCTGGGTGCGATCCATTTTTATGAAATGATGAGTAACATTTCCTTATTGTCGCTTGCACCCCATGCCGCACTGTGAGAAGTTGTTGCCACAGATACGACTCCCGTTACATTCTGCGACCAAAGGATAGCAATAGTGAAGTGCAGTCTTCATGAGAAAAACTTCGCCATCTCCACTTTCACAATGGCAGAATTTCCACTGCCTTCCAAAATACAAACCATGCGGTGCAATTTAATCTCTCCCCTCTAATAAAACAAACATTTAAGTTGTTTCGAACAAATGGATATGAAGTGTTGTGTGATTTAGAGAGCAAAAGGAAAACAGATGAAATGCCACATCTTCATGAAATCTTTTTATTGAATTATATAACATGTTTATACAGAAAATAACCGTATTAAAAGGTTTGACTACCTCACATATATGACAACTGGATGGACGTACACTTTGAGTTGTGTGTTTAACTGAAGGAAATTATTTCCAATATTAATGTGAAAAACGTTTGTGGCAGATCACAGAGATGTGTTTTAAGTGGAAAGGCTCCAGTCTTCACACACTGCCTGTTTAGAGTCATTTTTCATTCTGAAAATGTTAAATATACACATCTATTGGAGCAAGCACTTCCTTTTCAAAATAAGCAAATTATGTGGCATCTCCATCATTTGGGATTTTGACATTTGGACTGCGTTATTCCGTTGTGCTTCTCTCTGTCGGCGTGCTTTCTCCTCTGGATGGGAACTGCAGAGACCTGGGTACAACACTGCTGGGTATTCTACCAGATGGATCCTCAGTATGAATCAGGGCTAAGTTTCAGCCAAGGTCTGAATGTGTGTGTTGGACTGCACATTGCATATCTGGAGACCACACAGGTTCCATAAGCATGTCTAAATCTCTCTGCTGCCCTCTATCTTTGTCTGAACAAGTCCCTCTGGGATCAGGGTCAGAAGTTCAATAGCAGTAGGGAACCTGTGCTGAGAGGAACACATGCTGTTGAGCTGCTAATTATCCTTCAACATCTCTTCACCTCCTCCTAATACAGCTAACTTTTTTTACTTTTAAAAACAACAAATAAGTAAAGAAAAACCTTTTGTCTCCAGTTGCATGCAAATGTATAATAGCAGCAACACCTGAAGTCTTAACCAGTAAGGGGATGCTGTCAAGGGGCCCTCAGTCCTACTGTTTTTGTAGCAAAAGCCGTTTAGCAAAAAAAACCAAAAAAAAAAACATGAAGCAATCAAATCCTCTCAAATTTAGGTGACACACCTGTGATTAACCTATTCACACAGAAGTTAAAAAGAAACAGTGTTTTCCATCACTGCTGCTATTAGGTTCTTAACTGGTCCGTTGGTGATCTACATCGACAGCATGTGGTCCCAACCTGCCGCCTGCCTCATATTATCTCAGTAGTGTGAACTGCGGGATAAGAAACTCAGCAGTATGTGAAATGGCACCCAAGCCAGCGATTGCACACCAACAACAGTGATCCCTGGTCCATCGTAGTCCTGAGCAAATATACAGACAAACAGATGATTTCATTACCTTTGGTGTTGTGCGGGGACGGAGAGGGAGGAAGGCACAAGTGATCTCATCCAATGTGCTGAAGCCTCACCGTTATAAATGAGTTTGTCATACCACCATGGTTGGCCATAAATGACCTCACCAGACGTGCTGCTGTAATAAACTAAACTAATAAGAATGTGCAGGAAGAAAAACACCGCCCGCCGCGAGCACGGCTACTAAGAAGCGAGAGCTGGCTGCTAAAAACATAAATCTTGCCCTGATAAATCTCAATGGACGGCTGTCATTTGACATGTGTACAGAGTTGCAGTGTAAGGCAGGAGCTGGTATGTGGTTAAAGGGGACACACACCCTGGACATCCGCAGTCATGGAGGAAAAGCCCCCTCTACTGTGAAAAGAGACTTCCATATGTACTTGTACCTTCTGTGGCCCTTTAACCTAGAACAGATGTCATCAATAAATACCCCTGACCCATGGAGACATTCCAGCGTGTGATCGAGGCCTTTTTTTTTGTAGCATGCTAGAGAGGCTTGTCTAGCTGGTCAACACCTGACCAAACTGCAAAGTTTACAATATAGATGTGTAAAGCCTCTTTTCGTGTACTCCCAAGCATAGGTGTTCGAGAAACAGTAACACTTTAAAAACTGATTGGGTAAAGTAACAGCTTAGCTTACACACACTGGCAGCTCCCATGGGAGCAGTGTGAGAGCGGCTACAATATGCCTCCTGTTACAAGGTCTGCTACTAAGTTATGACCTATCGCCTTGCCATCCTAATCTTTCCACAAACATTTGTAAGGGGAGATTTACATGTCCTCTTGTGCTTTATTGCGACATGTCTTCAGTTTTCCATTGGCTTTGAAACCGGTCCTATGAAATGTGGCATTTCACTATACGTGTGTCAATTGGCGTTCTGTTGTATGCTGTCAGGCGTGCAGGGTTTGATTTGTGATAATACTGATTCATCATCCTTTGACTGCAGTGTTGTGATGCAATGTCACTGTCAATTGGGCCAACTTGGAATTATCTTTTTACAAACACAACCTATCAAATGTTTTAATCTAGAGATCTTGGGAGTAACAGCAATAAGTAAATAACAGTGACTCTGAAACTAGCAGCCAGCTACACGCGTGACAGGGTCACACTGAAGTCCTTAGTGAAGGTTGGACTGTGATGCTCGCTGAACTGCATCTGATAACCATCACAAATGGTGCATTTCAAAGGACACAAACTTCTACATAAAGTGACTTCCACTCCTCTTTTTCTAAGGGTGGTCTCTCTCTGCCGGTCATGCACAGAGGTTAAAGACATGTTCACATGCTATCATACAGTATCCAGGTCGGACAAGTATGATAATCTATCCAATATGTAAAATGTTTATTTTGTGGAGGGACCTCAAACAAACTGAACCAATATTTACAGAGAATGGCAGCCAAATATTCTGCCTTTTCCCAGACATTACTGCCCCCTCATTTGTCTTCTATTCTCTTGAGCAAAATGTCAACAAGGAAACTAATGCGTCTGAAGCCTCAAGGACACTATAACATTTCCTCTGTATTATTTTTAAGTATTCCACAGACTTCATTTCCATGATGTATTGGCCGTTCACCACAACGCATTATGCAGATTCTTATTATTTTGTTGGGTTTAGCATGTTCCAATTATATTGTTATTGTTGAACACAATATGTTTTAATTACTACATGTCTACATGCTTTAACAATATTTTATTAGAGGTTAAATGGATGGAAAACAACAAATCCTTAGAATGATTTAGGCCGATGTGGTTTTCTAGAGTTTACTAGTTAACCATTGTTAGCTGAATGCTTTTAGAACCCTTTTACTCTGGAGCCACAATCCACAACCACATACATGAGAATTTTCAGCTTCTGTATGTGTGGATTGCATGCTGCAAATAGCTGTGAAGAACCACCATAAGATCTGTGTTTGATCCAAGTTTAAAGCATTCCCCTGGAGAACCATTACAGCAATGATATCACCGCCAGTGCAATATTAATAATAAAAGTAGCTGCTCTAATGAAGTTGTCATAATCTGTTCTATTAGCAACAACTTCATTAAAAAAGATAAATCCTGTAGAGATGATTGGTATATTTGGTGACTCAGAACGTTGCATGCTAAAGGAGGAAACCTTGGTGGTCCATTGTTGGTCACTATTAAAGCTGCATTATTTTTCTTCCTCTTGACCCTTGGAAATGTCTACAACACCAAGATGCCCTCTCTTAGAAATAGCAGCTGTGTGTAGTTACATAACAGGAAACAGCTGTCAGAGGCAATCCCAGCGTCTGGCTCTTTAGGATCGGGTCTGGACTCCTGTACAGGTTGTGCTGTTTGTTTTGAGAACATGCTTGGTTCTTGTAGAGGCGTCCTGGAGTCAATGGACTGGAGGAAGTCTAGGGTTCACGGAGAGATGTTGTGTGCCTGGGCGTCATATGGCTTGCTGGATGATACATCCAGATACATCCATGCTGTAGCTGAAATTACATCATTATTCTTACTGTTTCTTCTTTTCATTCCTGTCTTCTCCCTTAATGAACAAGGCAACTGCTGATATTTGACATACATTCACAGATTCACATAACTGCAAAGCTCTCTTGGACCGACTCAGTGGAGGAGACCAGGGTTTGTTGTCACAGTTTTTACTCTTGTGTGAATTGCTCATTATCAACACATCACACAATAGGCATTCCTACATTAGAGGGAAGCTTATGGTCCTGGATTCATTTTTCTAATTTATTTTAACTGCATATTATTACCTGCTCAAGACACTCCCACACATTGTGACTATGTGTCTCAGTTTTAAAATGAATAGACTCTATAACTCTCATTCTATTAGTCTAATTGTTTAAATCATGAATGTTCATGAATAATTATTCGTTTGAATTATTCTCTGTAATGAGAAGTAAAATGATCGACTTGACATTGTTGAAAGGAATCTAGCTTTTATTAAAGCCATAGTTTCATAACAACTCATTATGAATGTGACATCTAATGGAGGTCACAAGTGTGACAACCAGCTCCACCTGACCTCCCAACAAAGGTTTTATGCTGCGTACCACGTGTCCTTAGCTAGCAACTGAAACGGAGGCTAAAATTAAAGGTTCTAGGTTCCTTTTGTAAATGATTGATTATGAAATGCCTAATCGCCTCCAAACTTCTATTACAAAAACAACAGCAACATGGAAAAAACATGCTCATCTTCAGGTTGTGTGTGTCTTACACAAAATGGCCAGATAGGAACGAGCACAACATCACAGCAAATGTTTGATATCAACATGATGAAACAGCAGCCCATAGTTTGGCTGTAATAAGCACTGTGACAACCGACCCATGAGACAACTCAACCCACTCTCCCCTACAGGAGGTAGAAGTCAAAATCGATATCATAACATTGGATTTTTAACAATGGATCAATTGGCCATGTATAATGTGAAAGTTCATTGTGCCAAACTCACATTGCATAATCATCTAGCTCATTGTCTTAGTTTTACGGCCCCCAACTTTACTGGTTTGATTTAGTCTCACTGCTCTGATTAGTGTTGTTTCCAGAAGCAGCAGGCAGCTGTTTTCAGCAAAAAATGCGCCCACTGTGCACTACCTACACAACACCAAACTTGGTGGAGACCAAACACAGAGCTAAAAGGAGAGGTAATACTGGACTTATCATCGGCAGGTGGCAAAAACACAACTCAGAGGTATGTAGGAATGAAAGTGTAAGGTCACCCCCAAGTCTGAGTTTAGCTCCACCCATTGCATAATTCTCTCTCTCTCTCTCTGTGCGGTTTCACAGAGGTGGGAACTAACATTCTTTTTTTGTATGAAGTGTGCAATACTTCTTCAGTGTTATTTTTTTAATATGAAGAAACATGGCAAATATAAATAAAAATTAACAAATAAGAATAATCCTCACACTGACATCAAAGAATTCTAGTCTTTGTCTTGTTCAAAGCCCAAAATCACTGGAAAAATTACAAACGTCAACTTCTTTACAGAGATATTGTTGGCAAACTGCACACAGCACTAATCTGTACCAAACCAGTCAGTGCTGTAGTTTATCACAGAATACAAAGAGAACAAGAGACATAATCTAATGTTGAGTGTCCAGTTTCTATTTGCTGGTGATTCATCATGTGTCCTTACTGCTAAATGTAACCCTAAGCATTGTCCTTATTCAATCCTAATCCTTGGCAGCACAGCAAAAGTTTGTGGGAAATTGGCGATGTCATGAAAATGTCTACCATGTGAAAAGTAAAACAAAAATAACACTTTTTATTTTCCTGTTTTATATGAAATTCAATATTTGTCTTTGTTCTGCACCATTTTGGATTTTTATGGAGTTTGTTCAAAAGTTACTTTCAATCAAAATAAGGATGTAAAAGATTAGATGACCAAAAATGCTAAAAAGCCCAACCTAACAAAGTAATAAAAACATTGCAATCGCAGCCTGATTAGGGTGCCAGCAGTTTTCTACAATACATTTTAAAGAATTTAAGATGCAAATAGCATGCAACCAATCTGTGTGTTTGTGTAAGACTACCTGTCCTTATAGCTGGACCTCAAAGAAAGCAGCCCACTAAACCCAAAAGGCACCCACTATGTGTGATGGAGAATTTCTAATGAGAGCTGAAAATCAAACCGTTGTGTAATCGGACACTGTACTGTACACAGTAAAGATTCTCCAACTCGTTTTCCCTTCAACAGCTTCAGCACCTGATCAAAAGTTTGCTGAAGGTCATAAAAATTCCTCACCTTCAGTTAAATTTATGGCAGTACTCATTAGTTGAAATAAAACAGATTAATGCAAGTGCAATTAAATGTGACCTATAGGTTTAATAATGAAGTGGAGTCTACTTAAGCATGTCTTTTCCATTCTCCCCAGCCGTCCTGGAGTCCATATAAAACTGTTTTAGTGAAGGTGTGCGCTGGAAACAGCAGTGAAGGAGACTGCTGAGGAAACTTTAACTGCTCTGGGTTCTATTTGCAACCTTTTAATACAGCAACTTAGAAAAAGATATATAAACCTCGTATTTTGTAAAACGGTTCGCACAATATATTTCTTTTTTAAGTTTGCACTGTGGGTCTCTTCAAGTAAAAAGCACTAAGGGCTAAATCCTTTCTTTTCATCTTTAAATGTTCAGTCTTGTTGCCTTAAGTGTCAGTGTGAGATTTTTCTGTTGATCTCGAGTGTTAGTCCACATCATGCTGTCCCACAGGGATGGGGTATTAGTTCAGAGAAAAGGAAGCCACTACCTCATTATGCTGCTAATTTTAGGCACCAGGAAAAGATGTTTGGAAAGTTTTGGCCCAGATTCCAAGTGCTGGAGTGGTACCCACTCTGCTTTCTATTCCCATGGGTGAAGCAGGGGTGATTTTGGTACTTGAGCAAGCTCAAAGAAACAATTTACAACATATACAGTTGGACTTCAAAAGTGTCTTATCGGAGTCAGGCATCAAACATGAATGATTCCATATGAAATAGCAACTTTCTGTTTACTGTAATTAGGGGAATATTTTTCCATTAGGGAAGTAAAAATAAATTAACAAGGCTTTGGTTGAGAAGCTGACGTGTAACTGCACACGTTTATTTCTCTTTAGTCAGTTTCAGGTGGAGGTTCGAGCAAATAATACTCTTTCGTAATATGCTTTCGTTTGTCAGTTTTAAAGAATATAAGTAGAACATTTTAACCTTCATTAATTGATTGTTTGGCCACTTGGCTGTAAACACAATATTGCCAAAGTATCATAAAGTGGCTGATTTAGCATTCATTTGAAGTCATTTTTCTGTCCACCTGGTGAATGTAGCACATAACAAATAATATTCACTCTGTTTTATTCTCCTCTAACTCATGCAGAGAAATATTCCACTGTCTTCAGCAGCCAGTCACTGACATTGTCTGTGTGTGTAGTTTCGTGTTGGGCAGGTAGCGTACAGTTGCATTTTCACAAAAACAATGAGCACCGTGGAAATGACACTGATGAGAGCAACACGACTGAATAAGTTAAATTGTGGGTCGTGAAACTAAAACAATGAGCTGAAATACAGTAAAATGCTCAACTTAGAGGTGGCAACTGTGGGTTTAGCATTATGAGCGAGCCCTGTCATGTCACCTATTGTCATTTGATCCACTGTTGATATAAACACATTGATTAAAGCAGCTGTGTCATTATCTCAATGGATTATGCATTTATCAAAAAATAACTTCCAATTGTATACATCTACTGAAATGACATTTTCATCATCTTATCTTTTGAAAATAACATATTGCATCTAAACGTCCCATCACTCATTGCTTTACTCAGTCATCTATCTGTAGTGTTACAGGGGAATAAAAACTTGAAAAGCATGTTGAGCGGCCGAATTCTCTTAAATCCTGCCGTCGGCTCGCTGTTGACCATAAACCTGGCAGGAGCCGTGGGGAGGGATGGGGAGGTAAACCTAACAAACTCATAATAGACATGATGGTTGATTAATTGCAGATGAAACAAATGACACTCGGTCACAGGGCTCCGAGGAAGTGTTCTCAAGGAGCACAGATGTGAGAAGTGGCGCCGAGCCTCCCATAAAAAAGTCTGCGATGGTTATTAAGACTTTGCCAGTGAAAAAGGATTACAGTATCTTAAGAGGGCATCATGAAGATTAGCATATGAGGGGGAACAAAATCAGCTCTCTGGATAAGATTCAAAGAAAGTGTTTCTAGGTTATCCTTATCAGGAAAATGATTTGAAGAAATGTGGCTGAAATATGAAATGTTGGCGGTGCAGTAAAATTACAGGTATCAAAAAGGCATGACAGCAAATATTGTCTGTGGGAAATCATTGGAATAACCTTTTTCAGAAAACAAACAGTTTAGAGCCATCGTATAAATACACAACATGACCTAATCTGGTGCTTTCCTTGGGACGGTGAAAAGTAAAGTGTTTGTTGTTCTGTCGAAACATCCATTTACAGCACTGTACATCAGAGCTCCCTCCCTGCCCAGTCACATCAGACCACCCACCCACACAGTGTTGAAACACACTCAAGGAACACGTCATTAAACCCTTTCCCCAGGTCACTCAAATCAGACTTGTTAAAGCTGTGAACTGGAGGAAAGAGACCCCGCTGGTAGCCGTCAAACAAGCTCCAGCCTCAGCACGCTGACCCCGACTGGTAATATTTGTTTGCTTCGCTTTAAGGTCCAGATGCATCGGTCACTATTGCGTCATCTGTCTCTGGCTGTCATACCTTTATTGCAGAGTACTGATTGTTTAGATGGCTCATGTTATAATATGTGATGCGTCTGAAAATGATCATGTATGATTCGTGTATGTGTGCCGCGGTGTCTGTTCAGATCCTCGTGTTCAGAGCCGTCATCGCTGACAATAATCCTTAACACTTTAAGGCCATGCAAATTCATTTGTACAGCACCTTTATCAACAAAAAGACAATTCAGAGTGCTTTCCATAAAGGGCATTATGATGAATATTCATTGAATTAATGTCTAAGATTGACTGTTATGGAAAGGTTCGATCAGAACAATGTTCCTTCACCAACTAACCAACTGTCCCCCATAATGCACTGAGCCTCTGTTTCCCCCAGAAACTATACAACATGAGTCAGTATGGGTTACTTAGTCTTATGCATTCTCTGCAGTTGGTCACCTTGTTTAACTGATGTGATCTCAAAGCATTTCAAGGCATAAACGGATGCAACAGATCCTTACTCCATCTACCAGTGAGCATGTTGTTGTCTTCATCATTTCCAGCACACTGGGGCTGCATAGCCAAAGTGGTCAGCATCAAAGTCCAGCTAAACTAGGCAGTGACTCACAGTAGCTGAGAGATTTGGCTTTTGCCAAAAAGAAATAAGATAGATTTTCTTTTTTTAAAAACCCTTTCAGAAATATATTTATATCCACAACAGCAGCTAACAGGTCTATTGTAAACATCCTCAGCTATTGTGTTTAAACAGCCTTTTCCAGGCAGCCATTATCCATTTTGTCACTCTAATAAAAATGAATGATTCCCAGCGCTTTGCGAAGTTAAGCAACACAGTCTTGATTACAATTGGATAAATGACTAGAATAACAACATGGCTGCCAAAGTCTGACTGCCAAACTGGGGATATTCACAGCTTCAACAATGGCTTAGTGGATCATGAATAACAGGGTGAATGGATATCACACTGGTATTCAAAGCTTACCCTGACACACGGAGGAATGTTTCTCCTGTTTTGGTTTTGAGCACCCTGAATAGACATCATTCTGACAATTGGACTGATTTTCACACAGATAGTGCGACAATGTTTTCATACTTGAAGAAACCGATGAGAAGGCTAGTTAATTGGCATCAAAGCAGGTATGGCAGGAGCCACCGCGTCTTTCTTTGCACGAGCAGCAGCCTGCACAGGTGAAGTGGAGTTCATGACGTCAGCATCTCAGCTCGTCACACCAGTTAGGAGGTCACACGACACAAGGTGAACCTCTGCACTCACTTACTGCACACAGACCGAGGCCGTGGAAAAAAAAAAACCAACTGAAGTTTAGAATGTGATACTTCAGCAAATGAAAATGTTGCGTTGCAGAGAGGAAGAGCTTTATTTGGAGAAAAAAAAGTTAAAAGGGAAGTCAAAAGCATGAGTGGGGAACCAATCAAAGTAAAGTGTGTTACCAAATCATAGCCTTGCTGCTTCTGTTTTAAAGCCAATGGCTTTAGAATGATGGATGAGGTACACATTCAATGGGCTTTTTTCACTGTCAGAGGAATTTCTCTCTGGCAGGAGCACAGTCCATAAATAGGTGCCAGTTTGAGACTGGTTTTCTCCCTACGTGGTGAAGTGTGGGTGGCTTTTTGGAACTATAGTTTTAACACACAAAAAAGCAATGAGGAAAACCTCATGTGGCTACATTTTGATTCTCTTTCCTTTTGCTTTCATTCTCTCTCCTTCTCTTTTTGCAAATTCTGTGTGATAATTTTCAATTTAATGTCTAAAAAAAATGTTCATAGGATTTCCTTTGTAACGCTCGGGCACAGTGTCCTTTCAGCGGTGTTTAACCAAAGCAGGCAGGCTGACAAGTACATGAGTAGAGCATTGGTGGATGGTTTGTCTGGTTGCCTCTCTGTCTTTGATTTTTGTATATTATATGTTAACATGCATTCCTACAAGGATTCCATTGGACTGAGTCTCATTACTCTGTGGGTAGATCTGAAATGTAGCCGACATCTTGAAAATGTTAATGTTTAAAAGTAATCTATTGAGAAATTGAAGTAAATCTGCCAGGACCACAGTAACAAATAGCTGTTAATACTTTCTTCTATAGATTTCTATGTATACTCTTGATGTTTTAAGTGCATTTATATTTTTATTTGAAGTATTTAGAAGGTACTGATATACTGGAAATGTAATTGGTAAAATATACTGTTAGGCAGGAGCTCAGTATTTCATTATCACACATGTTTACCAAATTCATTTCAGAATAAGCAAAGCAGTGCTACTTCAGCATTTACTAAACTACTTAGCTCTGCAGGCAGCTGGTGCTGTAGTAGAACTGCATTTACCTGTGCATTTGGTTAATGTTGAACAAACTGCAGAGATGACGTGCTTGCATCATAAACATCCTTCATATCTACGTCCGGATTCAGAGCTCAGGCTGATCTGCTTTTACAATGCACATCCTTGCATTAACTGTGGCTAATGTCTGCACATAACTTTTTGCTGTTTTTGATTCAACTCTAACGTTTGTAATTTATTTCAAGACGGGGCTTGCTATGAAATGCAGTGTGGTGTAATTCATCAGATTTACAGGCGTTGAACTTCAGTGCCCATGCAGGTCATGGTATCTTCTCCACTGTACCTGTCAGGACTACTGGAGAATTCATGTGAATATTTTGAGGATGTCACAAACTATGAAACAACTGAGAAAAACTGTTAAACAACATCAGGATTGCAAAACTTGACACTTGCCTGAATCAATTTCCTGCCTATTAAAGCAGCGTGGGCATAGTTTATCTTAACCTGAAGAGATGATTTATGAAGACTTCTGGATAAATTCCTTGGCTTTTGCATCACTATGCAGGTGATTGTTCTGCCAAGACACTCATGGCCCGGGCTTCTGTGCAAGAGTCAGCCTGCAATATGGGCCAAAGATAACGTGATGTTTGAATGTTTTGGTTTTGTCCCCTCCTACTGCAGCAGAAGGTGAGAAACCAAGCTACCAGCATCACTCCCGTATTTGTAAGCACAGTTCTTTAGGAAAGTAGAAGCTGGGGGTTGTTATAAATTACCTGGTGATGAAAGTGATAATCCTTGTCAAAACAGCTCCCATACTGGCATGGGCAGAATCCAGATCGCTGCCCATCTTTCCCTGCAAAGCTTTGTCACGTTTGATTAGATCATGATCTGGATGTGGTTGACTTAGGGGCAAAAGACTGCAGTCACAGGATGAATATTAGTAAGCTCATGCACAACTGTAGCTATCGAGCTGAGACTTAACCGCCACATGGAAGGAGAGCAAAACGCTACCGATGCTAAAATGGATTTTTCAGCACAGACTTGTAAAAGCCAGTTCTGAATCATTTCGAAATCATTAACATAGAGTCAGAAATGTACCGTTGTGAACTTTTAAACCAGGTTTCAGAAACAATTATCTGCCTATTTAATAGCTTTCCAGACCCCACTAACAATTTCCTTGGGTCAAAGCACAGTCTGTTTACACTCCTTTCATCGAGATATGCTTGTCACACGAAAAGACTCGAGTAGAAGGTATCATTTAAGGATTAATTACTTTGTTTAAGATACATGCAACCCGAAAGCATTTGTAAACCACCATACCCAAACACATTAAAGGCTAAGGTTGTACTGTGTCTTACTTTTCCCAAATTCAAACTTTCTTTTTTTTGCCCCCAAATAGCCAGACATTTAACCACGTAATGACCATGATAAGTCCCCTTTATCGGGCCACAGAAAATGCTTTGAGGATAAGGTTCTGTAGATAATAATTAAGATGATACAGTCAGTCGGAGCTTGCAGTGGGCAACTTCATGTTTAATTGCTTAAATCAACATGATAAGATGCTCTTTAAATGTCTGCGTAGCTCTGACAAAGCACGCTGACATTGTGCACAGGCATTCACTGTTTACTTATTCAAGACCTCCATTACAAAGATCAAATCAGCTGAAAAACATCAAGATGAGGTACAATGTGAGTGCACGTAGGATTTGTTTGATATCTGTGAAAACAGAAATGCATGTTGTATTAAATCAGATTATCTCTAGCATAGATTACTGCGTAGGAGGCTATGTAAATATAAATACTCCAAAAAATGGATGAAGTCGCAGCTAAAGCAGTCATATCATTCCACTCTTACTCATCAGACTAGACTGCTCAGCACAAACACAATCTCATAATCATTACCATTACAGATGAAAGGCAAGGCCCAATTAGAGTGGCTCCAATTGCTGCAATTAAATAAGTGTGGTTGAATGATAATATCTGCTGTTCCCCCCAGAAATAAAAGTAAAAGACGGCAGCGTTGAATAATCATACAATCAAAAACAATCAAGTCGGACTTTGAAGTCGTTGCACTACCAAATCTTAGAAATACATCTGGTGCAGAAATGGTGTTTTGGGCTCAGCCGACAGGCGCCGTTGGACCACTGTGTCGCGGGCCACGGGGTCGGGCCTACTTATTCAGCACTGTAGGGCTGCTTTTGGGTTTCTGAGGACACTGGTGTGTTTTCCCACCCACAGAGCACTGCAGCAGACCGCCACAGTCCACAGCCCTTTCACAGCCGTCCAAGAGTTGTCCCATGATCCCATCCCAGCATCAAAACCAGCTGAGTGTGAGTGCGGCGTGGTAAGCATTCATGCTCACACATAATTTGTAGCTGACTGCTACTCTTGCAACCAATTGATCGCCGTGTAAATAAACATGATATGAATGGAACAAAACTTCACTGCTCCGCTCAGAAAGATTCTCTGTCTCTGCTTTACATTCAAAATGCTTCACGTTGCAGTTTTGAAGTATTCTGTCTTGATTAGTTGATAGTCTTTAGACGGCTGTTTGCCTTGTCATTTCATCTGTGCTCTTACAGTTTGCTATATCAAATGCAGACTGTCTATTTCACAGCTGAAGAGCTGCTCACTGGACAGTTTTCCAGCTGGGCTGAGATCCAGTGTAGTTTCCCTTCACCCAGTGGACTTCAGGAGCACTCAAGCATGCCAAACAGAATACACCCTGATTGCTCCAGACTGGGACAGCAGATATTTCTTCAGTTGTTAGACATTACTGAAGCAAACAAACACGGCAACCAATTTACTATCTTAAATCAACACAAAATGCAGAGGTGGACCCATCTCAATAGGACTAATTATCATTACGATGGTGTGCAGCTGCAGGAAATGATAAAAGGCGCATTAAATGAGCAGGTCTGTTGAAGATATTCTTTCTTTTTTGTCTCTTGGGGAGATACTGGCTCTGCTGCTCAAGGAAAAAATGTGTTTCATTGTAAAAATAGACTCGATTATTTGAAATGATATGAATCGCATGCTCATTTGGTCTGTGTGGGTAGTTTTTAGTGGCTACTGCCATATTCATCTCTTTTCTCTTTAAGCACAAATGCAACTGACACTGGCAGACAAAAGGACCTACGTCTGAACTGGCATCAGTGCTGAAACTAACTAACTTAACATGTCTTCAATCACCCACTTTGGACAAGTAGCTTCATCCAATCTTAAACTATGAATAGCTGGCACATACCTAAGCACGTGGAACAGCTCTTCTACTACTTAATGGGCATTAAAGGACAGTTAGGAGCTTTTAAACCAACCCTGATCTAGAAACAAAATTAGATTAAATGTCCAATTAAGGGCGACCAGAAGTTTAAGTTTATTGTTCCAAAGGTTGAGTGGGTCTAATCATAGGCTCCAGTATTTAGGGATTTGCTGCTGCTACTGGGCAAAGCAGCCATTTTCCCCGTGTTTACATAAACTGCCCAGTTACTTGCATAGTTTACCTTTGTGCCAACATGTGGGTCAAAGAGGTTTAATATCGCAGTCAGCATAATTGCTTCAGTTATTTAAAAGATTTGTTTATTTTTCCCAGTGCCATATCAAAAGCTGCAGAAATTCCGGTGGTTTTGAGCACAGAACATCAGTTTTGAATGGATATGTACAAATATAAAAGGAAGAGTAAAAGATCTAAAACAGGCTTTTAAGCTTTAAACCTGCCAGACAGTCATTTGAATTGCATTCAGAACTGCAGCTAAATCTGGTGCTTCTCAGTTCGAGGACATCAAAATTTCCAAAGGAAGACAAAGGGGCTGGAGCACATCAATTTTCACCATTTAATAGCACAAACAGACTAACTGACTTCATCGGAGTCAAACGTGAGACTGCATGTGACTGCAAGGCTAATGATGGCAGTGGGATGTAGACCAACACTTCACACTAAATTTGGTGAGGTTGTACTTTTTCTTCCAGTCCGTCTTTGGGGGTATAATCTGTCACATATTACGAGCTTTGACAGAAGTGTGAAGGAAACACATAAAATTGCCTTAGGGTTACCCATGGCCGACCTAACCACAAACAGACCATGCCAAACTTCTCACAACATGTATTTTTGCAGAGCCAATAGCACAACTGAGAGGTGAAAGTTTAGCTTAAGTTACTTCAAATGAGAAAATGCTGTCACAGGCCTTTCATGTCCTCGACTCAAACGCTTTGTGTCGCCCAGCGCAGTGATAGCCATGAGAAACTGTTTTGATGATGATGTCACTACGTCCTAATCTGATTGCTGTTTTTTCACCTAGCTTTGGGGCACTTCTCCTACATCCTGTCAGAAATGCAGTTCAGTATGCAAACACGATCCCACAAAGCAGTGCGTGCACAGGTAAAGTTACAGTTAGGTGATGCAACTTATCCAGCAATGAGTAAATAGTGTAAGCAAAATGCACAGAGGCTGTTAAACATCCAAGTTAAACAGCCATGTGAGCAACGACCATTCATTCATCTCCATTCCACTGCTGATATAGACTTGCTGAATGGGTTTACATTAAAAGAAAGGTGAAGCAAATCTTGAATGACGATGAATAAGGTCAAAATACAACAAGTATTCATTTATGTTTTGGCCAGTTGGGGCCAGCAGATAAAGCTGTAAACACAACACAGAGATAAAGTTACTATGACATGCTGCTAAACAGATCCCTGATCCGTTTTATGAAGCACAAGACCGACATACTGTTTTGAACTACCACAGACTGCTACCACTAGCCAATGACAATTCTTTTAACTGCGCAAATAAGTGGCCCTTAAAATATAACTATCTGCTAAATTCTTATTACGTCTCCACACGTAGAAAATGTTTAAGGGTATTGCCTGAAAGAGTTCAGCATGCACATGATGCCAGTTGGTGTGTCGTATTCTCCTCTAAAACGTGCTTCTGCTGATTTTTTTCTTGTTTCCTCGTCCTCAAGGTCTCTTTTAAGACTTTGAAAGTTGAGTTTCGTAGCATACAAGGAGGACATCTGAGCACTTGTGGGTGCTATTTGGTAACATACATGATGCTACCTTTGTGTAATATACTCCTACAGCAGGGGTGTCCAAGCTTTTTTCACTGAGGGCCTCATACAGAAAAACATCCAAAGGTCTGGGCCACTCACTAGAAGTGAGCTATGCTGCTAACTTTAATCCACTAGAGGTGATGTACATCTCCTCACCTCTAGTGGATTAAAGTTGGCAAAATCAATCAAAAGTAGGTAAATTCTGCTTGATAACTGAATATGATTCAAGAAAAAAAAAATGCCAACCATCAGCATCAGCATCAGAGAAGGAAGCTTGAAATAGTCTGTGCTACAGCCCTGGTGCTCTTACCTCCACTTCCTTGGCCCTCGGCGGACACCGTAGATTCCTTTGCGCTCCCCTGTCCCAGCTGGAGCTCCATCCATCATACCTCCACACAGCTCCTCCCATTTAAGTCCCATCATGCCAACTGCACCTGGCACAGCTTCACAAACATCCTCACCTGTCCTGGTGCTCTTTAGCCTGCTAACATCAAGCAGCTCCTCCGTAATGTAAAAGTGATCTTCATTAGTTATCAGCTGTGCTCTCATCGCACACCGCGTCTGAAACTTTCTACTCTCACTTACGTTTACTATTCTGCCATTTTGGGTCACCTGTAGCACATTTCTTCTTCTATTACTCATTTTATAGAGAAGCTGCCTCGTTCAAGACCGTTACTCCCCCTAGCGGTGAGACTAAGAAGTACAACACAGTCCAAAGCAGGTTCCATGTGTAGGCCGTGTTCCAATACATTTTTAGAATTTCCTGCGGCCGCAGTTTGGACACCCCTGTCCTACAGCATCTAATACACCCCCCATAAAACCTTGTAGATGTTAAAATACTTCCGTTTTTGCCCCTGAGCTCCACAGTTGTGAGTAATGACTGGACCTGCTACATAGCTAGCATGTGCAGAGGAGAATGATCCAGCAGAGTCACACGGATGAATTTAGCATCGATGCTCTGCATGCAGCAGTTAAGTTGCCCAACAGTCAATCATCCAGGAATTCTGAATATTGTTCCTTCAGCAGTGAGCTATGCTTGAGCTGGCAACTGTATTGAAAGCTGTCAGCACCAGTACCATTGCCATGGACACTACTGAGCCTCCGACTTACTCAGTTTCACGTTGATTCTTCAGTATTTTTAGAGTGAGATTTTAAAGTGTCATTACATCATATCTGTGGTACTTCGGTCTTCTTGCATGTCTGTTATCTTCATATAAGAGAGGTTCAAAAGAAACAACCCTCAAAAAAACAGGCCTACAGCATGCATACATTTCCTGCTACACTTGCAGATTTCCTTTGATTGTTTTTGTATTTTCCATTATTCCTAACTCACTTTTTGGTGGCAAGGTACTTCCTTCCTGACCTCGAGCAACGTATTTCTGTGTGTACCTCTCTGCATGTCCTCAGGCTCATTTCTGAATATGGCCGTCTCCAGTGCAGAAAATTGCATTACAGTCCCGGCAGGAAAACATTTGAAAGCTGACTGTTTTCTCGACTCAGTTTACTGTTTTTGTTGCAAAAAGGTAACCTAATCTTTCATGTCTAATGAGGACGTATTTCATGGCAAATGCATGATCACTTAAACAGCTCACCTCACTTTATTCAAATCACATTTTTCCTGATTGGGACAAGTGATACCCACACATTTCAAATGCACAGAAATGTTTGAAGGCCAACGGCTTAACATGATATACGGCATAAGAGGAAATAATAAGAGTGTGGTGGAGCTGACATACTGAGAGCATTTTCACTTCTGAGGTTTGCTTCAGAGCGAACTGGCCTAGACTGACACCAGACTGAGCTACGCAGTAAGAAATCTTTCTTCCTGGCTCTTGTCCATTTTCACATATCCTCCTTCCATGCTAAAAAGGTGTGTCGTTTGCTAAAAGTAGCCCTTGTGTACATGTGTGTCTTTTAGTGGCACATGGAGAGGAAGAAAAACATACACACCCTAACTGCATCATGATCTGGTGTTCATTTGATAGTTTTGAACATGGGCAGCCCACCTGGTTTTGATTGTGGAGCTTGCATGCTGGTCAGAGTTGCCTTGTTTTATTGGAAATCTTGTTCATATATTCCCTGGCCGGTCCTCGCTGACCTCTGACAGCTCCCACGGGGCTCACAGGTACATCCAGGAAGCGCTACAGTGCCGTGCTCTGTGCATACGGATGCTGCTTGCTAAAATGACACTCAGGAAGTTGTTCAGCAATTTGTGCTGCGTTTGGCGCAGTGCCTATTTATTCACTCGTTATTCCACATAAGAGGGAAGGTGCGTTGCCTCGCTATTGAACTGTGACAGGCACTATGATTCTTGAGCCACACGTCAGCATGACTGTCTGCTTGTATTTAGGCTGTGTGGTGTAGGAGGACCGTATTCAGCTGTATGTGTTAGGTACACGCTCAGAAGACTTTGTATATACTAGAATGGAAACTCCACTGTTCTCTGCTGTCGGTGCATTATGCTTGTTACTACTGCTGCAGTACTCTATGGTTTGCTTTTCTTAAATTAAATTATTAATATTTTAGAGATTGTCATTAGACTGTAGTTTCCTATAAATTCCCAAATGCTGATTCAAGTCTAGACCTTGTTTTTAATTGCCTACAAACACAAACACTTTCAATAGTAATTACATATGAATGCATATGAAGAGTGTTATGGCTTAGAAGATAAACCCTTCAGCCTTTTTGCTCTCCAGTCGTATACGTTTCTACAAAGAGAAATATTCAAATGAAAGTGAGCACAGGTTTTAAACAAATCTTTAAAGAGAGCAGAAACTTAAATCTCCCGTTGGTGCCTCTCTGTGCTGCTGCAGCTATAACAGGCGCACAGAAGTAGTAAATGGTCTGCAGATATATTGAAAATGACACAGTACTTTAGATAAGGCCCACAAATCCACTGTGATTACGTTGCCCAGTGAAGCTTATATATTTTGTGGCTTTGCAGGGGGCAGCAAAATAGTGCATCTTATTCCAGACAGTATAACTTTAATAAGAAAGATCTAGATTATAACTTTGAGTAATATGAGCTGGATATGTTTTCTATTATTATTTCCTAGTTTATTGGGTTCGACGCATAAATTGTTAAGGCTGAAATTTAATATCGTTTTTAATCTTTGTGAAGATAAATTATCGTTTTCTCTATATTGTGCCCAAAATGTGTGATCTGTTTTTCACATTACAATATGACATGACATTTGGTAACATATTGATTTTATATTATACATTTTAACCATAGCTGCATTTCTTTTACCAGTGCTCGGCCAGTACTGCGTTTTTGCTGTGGATCAAACATACTAAATCATTTGAGTCCCTGCAAAGCTCTTTTGTACAGCACTCTTTCAGGAACGGCCCAAATCCACGAGATGTGAAATAGTAAATAATAGCCTTGGACTTAGCTGGGATAGACCCTGACACTGGGTCATTGCTGTGCTTCAAACATAACGTTTCTTTTCCTTGACATGGCTCACTATCCTGCTGGCATTCTGTTCTGATTTAGACTAATAATTTATTGCATCTGGCATCAGGGTCCGCACAACAAGACCAAAGGCACAGCATAAGCTTTCAAAAAGAACCTGATATTTCTGCACCCTAATCAGTTTAAGATGACCCTCATCCTTGTGAAAAAGCTCTATTTGCAAGATCTAGCAGACAAAACATCTTTCTAGACTTACAGAGCCATTAATATAGATATAATCATAGGTCTCCTCCACAGGATTTTGCCCTCAGAGGGAATTTCTCTCGAGTTAATGCCTGACTCCCTTCAAAGCCAAAGTGTGACTTACAAATGACTTGCTGTGAATGAGTGACGGAGGACATGAGAGATGGCCAACATCCCCTTTGTGGAATATTAATTTTGCTCAAAGTCTTTCAGGAAACATAAGCACATGCACTGAACATACCCATCCACCATAGTGTATTAAAACATTTTACTATCAAGACACCATCAAATGTCATATTTCATGCATAAACCTCTTAAGGTGAGGATCAATCTTCTTCCCTTTTAAATCTTTATAATTGCTGAATTAATTATTTAAGGGTTTAATTATCACTTGTCACATCTCAGTGTTTACATTTTTAAACTAGATACTAGTTTTACATGCTTTTTAAAATCAATTTAAAGCAAAAATAGCAAGTTGACTCAGCCACATTTGACTAACCACATCCTGCCCTGGTTCGGCTTACAATACCATGGAGCTTACAAGACTCAGCAGATCAGAATGAAGAGAGACTCATCAGAATGACAAAGTGAAGCACGGACCAGCTTCCCGGCCATCAAAGCAAGTTCGGAGCTGCCTTTTGAAAAACAATGGCGCAACAGCTAATGTGGCTCATTGAAACGCTCGGCTGGCCCTGAATGGCCACATTTCCCCACGTTAAAAGACATCTTCAGAATCAGGCTTAGTGGAGGTGAGACTGTCACTTCTACTGGCGCCTGGCCTCACCTGGCTGCATAACTTCACCAAGCCAACAATCTCCACAGCCAAGAACACGCTCCTACTGTTTATATGAGTGCTGCCAAATACACACACTTTAATACCTTCCATTGGTTCACAGGTCTGATGGTTTTCTGTGATACCACATTTTCTGAAAGCCTAAATGCTTTGGGGGGGTATATGTTATTTATGTTAAATACTGCTTTCAAATTATGATGGAGATTATTGTATTTAGTGTGACTTTGTCAAACAAAATTCAGTTGACAGTGCACTGACATCAAAAATCCTTTAAATTTGAAATGTGTGTGTGTGTGTGTGTGTGTTCTAATATGAGAAGATCTGGGTGTGTGCATGTATTGTACTCGTGCTTGCAGCGTGTGTGTGTAGTACCACAGGGAGTGTGCTCGCCCTTGGTAACCCACAAGGAGAGGGAGCGGTGGGCGGCGGGCCACAGACACTGGGCCGCTCTCTGCTGAATTATACAGCTTGGTGAGACCCACTGAGGGTGACCCCACTTGGTGAAAGCAAACACACAAATAAGATTTGGTTTCTGCACGCCGTGAGTGCTGAGGCAGGCTGAGGGTCCCCCCATGGTGAGTGGGAACTTCAGGAGATTCTATTTTAGTTTCACTCATTTTACCTGTTCCTTCAAGGTATGCTGTATTATTGTTATAATGTGTGGAAAAATACCTGAAGTTTTATTGCATATAGTATATATGTTTGACCTTAATCAGATTACTGTAGGTGTGTGTGCACTATTTAGTACGGTTGCTCTTTTACAATATTTAGTAAAAGAGAAAATGAAGTGCATTTAATAAAATAAAATGCTAATGTTTCTATTATTCTGATGAATTTTAGACCAACTGTGACCAACTCTGACCCTATTTCTGGGAACCTTCACTTCACCACAACTGTATTACCGATGCAAACATCCAACATGCCCAGAAATATTTTAATTAGTGTTTTTATATTTACCTAGCTGCAAATGAAGCATTGAAATGAAATAACGTTCTCCAGTTGTGCTCCGGAACATCCCATAATGTTGGCAATTATGCTATTAACTTGAAAGAAGCACAAATGTTGGGAGAAAAAGATTACACCGAATTGGAGCATATTTTTCAAAAGAGATGTTAATCTTTACGTTGACCTGATGGTTCTGAGCACAGCACGTATTTTCAGATTTTGTTTCACAGAAAATGTTCCCTACTTCTTGTAGTTTTTATTTCAATACATTAAAGGGATGAAATTGGAGCAAATTCAAACGGGATATAAAATAATAAGCAGCTATTATTTAAGATTAATGACTTGATTATCTGCTAATAGAAGTTAATGTTACTGTACCCTCTTCTTTGCACATTGTCTAGTCCTTCCAGTGTTTGGCTTATTAAAGCAGCATCAATACTCCCACCTACTGGCCACCACCTGTCAGTGTGCCGCCCTGCAAATCCTTCTGCCCCTTTCCCAACCTCCCACCGCCCACCTCGAGGCTTCCCTTCCTGCTGGAGGAATGGTAAAGTGATCTGTTGGTCCCTAAGTGCTTTTTGCTGTCAGTGGTGTTGACGTGGGATGCAATAGAAACCTAGCTGAGGCCACCTTGATGGAGCAGACGTGTTAGGCTGCATAGTACAGCATCAATGGACACAGTGTACACATTCACTCCCAGACATGTTGGATCTTTTCTTCATGTCTTTCTTCTGCTTTCTCTTTCGCTTCATTGTTGTTGTGCAAAAGTATTTACATTTTTATTTGTCATCTTTGTTAATATGGGGCCAGAAATTGTCATAACATTACTTTAGTGCATAGAGTAAAACATCTGACCAAATCAATTTAACTGACTGGAATCTGTTTCTGGTGCAGAGACTAAATGAAAATGATAATATTCTGGTGCGTCTTATGAATGTGTGTTTTTGTTTCCATCAAGCTCCATCCTGGAAAACAGACATATTTCAAGGCCTTTCGGAATGATAGACTGTATGGGAAAATCCCCCCCAACTGTTGGAGGAAGCCATGGACACAAACAGAAGAGAGTTGGGGACTACCTGCTGTTTAAACAGATAGCAGGGCCTGTGTGGCCACGGCTGCAAAGGCCCCTGAACTTCGCTCCACTTCAGATGTTTAAGAGTCCCAGCGAGGGCATTGCAGTCCTCTTGAGAAATAAGCAACTACTTGGCCAGAACAGCCTTTGGATCCCAGTGTAGACCGCCTGCAGCGATGCAGAACCCTTTTGCTGATTGGTTAGCGGACATGCAGAACATCCTCCAGGGAGCTGATGCTTGGGTGGTTCAGGAGATTGCGAGGCAGCCGCGCAATTAACTCAAATAAGCTTGTGGAGAATGACTTAATGTGCGTCAGGCCCTTGCTGAGTATACAAATTATGGAGAATATCTACTGTTGCAGGAGTTCACGAGAGATGCATGTTAATGTACGGCAAATGTAACTTATCTCATGTTAGAGATGGCACGTAAATGATGGGAGTAAGGGCAATAAACAGCATTAGAGTGATAGTATACTGTGAAGGTATAGCTGGGGTTGCACTGGCAAAACACCTGTGGTCGTCTACGCAGAAGCTCTGATCTATGTACGCTGTGTGGGGGCCGGGGCATGACTCCTTCCACACAAAGCCAACGACTGGCCTGGGACCCAGAAGTGCAGTTGTAAAAATAGATGCAAAAGCAATACCTGCGCAGTCAACGGAGAAGCCTCCCATGTGGAGAGAGAAACAGGTGAAGATGAATTGATCGCCACGGAGGATAAATAGGGAATTATATGTAGGCTTCTTGGCGAAAGAGAAGGTCGTGTCAGGCCTAGAAGACAAGAATGTCTTTGTAAAACTCACATCATTGAGGGGAACAGAAAAAAGACCATATTGATATTGTGGCCACCTCATAGCTGCATGACCACCTAAGCTGATTTTATTGCCCATTTCAGGTTCACGGGAAATCTGCATTTATTTGGAGACATATGAAAGTGTGAATAAGTAAAAGTATTAATTGGGAGCCACCCAACCTCACCTCAACAGTACCCTGTTGTTAATGTAAGCGCCGTACCCCTGCATTTCCTCTCACTGACCGTGGTACTGAGCTAATCATAATATATTAACTGACCGAACAGGAAGCCGCGTCCCACTGTGCAGTTTTAGTTACCATGTACGCCTTTCACTTTTGAAAGGCCATTTAAGGTAAAGGCGGTTAAGACGAGCATTTTTTTTTTTAACTAGTCCATTTGTTTGTTGATGCCAAACGCCCAAGGCCACTGTTGAACACAGCCGCTTTCACCCTAAAACTCCACCTTTAAAAGAAACAATTTTATAGAGACGCGGTGACATCATTTACACGAATATGTTGTTTAAAATCCAAGAACGTCCCATTGTATATTTGATTTGGCCTCTGGCACCTCTGCTGACCAATACATCACATGTCCTGGGCTACGACTATTTAATGTAGAATCTCCAAAACTCACAAATGCAGTATGACCAAATGTTCCAGAGATGTACCAGTATACTAAACAGGCCATATATCTCGCTCTCCTCTCTAAACAGAAATAGATTTCGCTGAATTGTTTGATAAATTTGGTCTAGGTTTTCCAGCCATCCTTATTGGAGCTCCTACTGTTTTTCTGGCTGTTGGTGGCCTAAGCCCTAATCACCCTCCGTTCCCTCAGAGGCCATAAATTACTCCGATGAGATGGTGCTTTGTGTTCCTTCTGCTGGGGAGCGGGGCGAATTCACAGCGCCGTGTTTTGACAACCCGTACTTTAAATCATTGTTTTATGACAGATGGGAAAACTTCTGCACTTTCACCGGCCTGATTTATGTTCATTTGGGTCTGGAGGACACTATAATTTGCAAGTAATGTGAAAACAGATGGATAGAGAGATACCAAAGGGTAAGACTGACCTATACATTCTCAGTGCAGCTTACAAATGGCATCCATATGCCGCGAGAACTCTTCCAGTTACATCTCCATTACTGTGTGCGTGTGTGTGTGTGTGTGTGTGTGTGTGAGTGTGTGTGTGTGTGTGTGTGTGTGTGCGTGCGCACATGTTTATATGTCTGACTCATGTGTGCTTGTTCTGTTAAGAGACAGATGAAGGAAGAAGCCTGTGAAAATTTAGTGTTGAAACAGGTTTTTGCTGAAAGAAGTTTAATATTCCACTAAATCAACAAGAGCAATTTCAACAGTGAAATCAGTAATACGTTAGACGTACACATGACAATGATGATTTAATATGCAAGTGACAGTTACTCATTTAGATATTCTTGACGTGTGTAGTCAAATGCTCGGTTATATGACCTTGGTTTACAGTGCAGCTTCCCATCTCCAGTGAGGCGTGAAAAATGGAAGTGAAATAATTCAAACCATACTGGACCAGATTTCCTCTCTGGTCAGATGTCAATTCAGAGGAATTACTAAATTGGTCTGCTTCATTTCCACTGCCCCAGGTCATGGAGCAAGGTCATGCACAGATCACTCAACAAAGCTGGTTTTTTGTTCTTATCCACACATCTAAATCACATCAGACACACCCTGTGGGGCAGGTTTAGGTATCATCACAAGCCTCCAGGTTCACATGGCAGCTAACTAGAATAATGACACCTTACAAGCTGCATGAAACAGATCTAAAAGATTGTTTCCTTCAGAAGCAAAATGCTCCAGCGGGCTCCAAACATCTTGACTGAATTGTTTCTCCTTTAAGATACTTGGCATTTATTAATGCACTAGAATAAGTTAAATTTGTCAGATCACATTTACAGTATAGAAAATATTTCTGGAAAAGACAGACAAAGATGGATGAATCCTGTCCTCTGGCATAAAACCAGTGAATGTAAGGTAGTCTGTGAGGAAACCGAAAACTCAAAATACATCATGCACAGCCTGGGAGCCCTGGACGACTCGTGTTTTATGGCTTTTCCAATGAGCCAGGACAGTATGTGAGTGAGCAGTGTCTGGTGCAGCCATTGTATTCCGGCAAGTGGGGACCACCCACATGAAGTCAGTGATGAAGTAAATACTATTGCGTGGCCACGTCCCCTTCCCTCGCTCGCAGAGTAAACTGTGGTCAAACGGCGGGGCTCTGCTATCTCAGCTTGCCTCCAGATCACAGGGCAGAGCCTTGAGGCGCAGAAGACAATCACGCCAGCACCCCCTCCCGCCGTGAATCCCCCACTCTCTGCCCTCCCCGTCCCGGCCAGGAAGCCAGCTAATAGTAGTCGTTGTCTCTGGGCTTGGTTGAACTTGGCAGAGCCCCACGTCTTTCAAGAAGAAGACAAACTGCTCACGCCCCTCTGGAGCCGGAGGCAAAGTGAGGCCCAGAGGGAATGAGGTGCCTACTGACGCCCATGTCACAGGATGACGCCCTCGGTTTCCTTCCCTTTAATACAGGACGTCAGGCAGAGTGCATCATGGGAGGGCACCACATGCTCAGATGATACGTATTGAAACAATTGGTAACCTTCCTTTAGTAGCAACGATCGTAGCAATCGCAGAGCTAAAAGTATGTCGAATACAGAATTAAAACAAGTGAGCTGACAACCAAATCTCTTGTGTCCTACATTCCAGAGCCCCTTAATCATATCCTCTCTTTTTTGTTTATTTGGGCTGTTTGGACATCAAACTTTTCAAGAGGGAATAATATCCCAGGAGCACAGAAACAAGCAAAGCCAATTGGCCTCTTACAGGAGGTCTTTGAAGACCACATTTGTGTTCCACCAACAGGAACACACATTTTCCATTTTGACTAAACGTAAGGCTGATTAATACCACCATCAGGAGTACAGCTCCCAATTTATCATCTCCATCCCCTGTTTTGTGTGGGAGTGGAGTGTAAATGTCCTTCAGGCAAACCCCTGTCAATTGGCTTTATGGATGAATCCAATTAAAGAGACAAAGGAGCTTAATTTCTCTGTCTTTTACATGAGAATTGTTCCAACCTTGCTGCACCTTTGTCCTTTTCCCGAAACACTGTGATCCGATGAAAGCCATAGGGAGACATGTCTACTCACATGACAGTTAGTGACAGTTATGTGAGGAGGCTGTTCGTACAAATGGGCGCTTTATTGGTCTTAGATGATAGCATCGACCACAATGTCTTTTGCTTTCATAATGATTTACTGCTGCCTGGTGGGATGAGCTCAGTGAATATGTGTGGTTGGCTGCCAATTGCACTTTTTCCTCTGTTTCTTTTTGGTCTTTGTGGGCCCTGGAGGTTTCTTAACTGTTATAGAGCCATTTGGATTGGAGGCCAGGCAGTATAAAGCTGTATTTGGCAAAAGACCTCACTGCGCCTCCAAAAATAAGAAAGAGCAGGGTGAACATATTTGTCTACGTCTGCACGTGTGTGTGTGTGTGTGTGTGTGTGTGTGTGTGTGTGTGTGTGAGACAGACAGACAGACACACAGTGCAATACTGGTCCTACGCTGGTACCTAAAAATACAAATGGGCATTTTATAGTAAAACCAACATACCAAAACATACAAATATGAATTGACTTGTCAGGTCCTCTCATTAAGCTTTTATATTGACCATACAAGCTGTAATTTGTGTATTTAGCCAAGCCTTTTTGAATGTTAAGAGAGGAGAAATTACAGTTTTCTAAATGTCTTAGACCATTCAAATCAGTGTTAATGTTTCTGCACCAGCTGTGGTTAGTCCTCTACCTGCAGCTGTTCCTGCTGGTCGCCATCTTGAGGAAATGTCAGTAAAAAACAGATCCCTGACCCGGCCACCGCTGTTGTTTTAAAGGAAGAAAGGTGCAGACCTTCCTCCTGAGGGACTGGTGGTCTGACCTGAGGACCAACGGTCAGGGATGTGAACCACAAAGAGCAGACGGAGGGTCTTCTCTTTATAGGGGGCTTCAGCAGGAGGGGAGGGCTCAACATGTGACTGCAGGTGAAAGAAGGGGATTCTCACCAGAGGTGGAAAAATTACACATTGTATCGTGTGTTTTCATTAATAATTAAAACGGTAAACCTGAACGTTCTTGGAAAAAAGGAATCCCACATCCCCATCCAGATGTGTATTTCACTGCCATAAGCTTGCAAATTTGATATTTTTTGTGGACTCCGAACTGAGGAATATGTCATGCAGGACAACCTTATAAAGGAGTACAGTGTGCATGCCTGCCTGCTGCTGGCTAATCATGTGATCACTGATGTGGCTGTTGCGACCTCTAGTGGTATCTCTTCTTCCTCCACATTACTGTGCCATATGGAACTGGTTTACATCAGCGGTTAAATATGCTGCACCACATGATGTTGGGCATGTTGGGCAGAAGTTGTGGCATCCCCTGCCTACAAATCATATGATCTAAAAATTTGTTGCTCAAAGCCAACTCCACTGTTAGCTTATTGTGGGGAATCGTGTCAATCTTGTAGCAAGGGTCATATTGAAGGGAACTGAACGGGAGCCAAGTCTAAGCATTATATTTATTGCAGTCATATTCAAGCTGCTCTGTATTTTCCTGGCACCAGTCATCCCCGTGACAAATGATCCAAATGCATAAATTAGGCTGGTAATTGTTCTGTTTTGCTCCAAATGGCAAAATGACATAATGCATAGTGGATGTGTTTCATAGCTGTTCGACAGCATGCTGCAGTTACTTTAGCTTGACAGACGTCTACCCCCCACACGCACACACCGCACTGACTAACCCCTCTACTCAGTAAGCATGAAGACAGCTTCAAAGCCACTTCTGTCCTTCACTTCATACAAAATCTTAGGACTGGCTTTCTGAAAACAAAAAAGCTACCCAGACTGAGGCCGTCCGCCTGGGCAGCAGACAAACAGAGCCCTGTTCATCTCTGTTTTCTCTGGCCACCCTCTAACACAGCGCTGTTACGTCACCCTACATTTCTCTTTCAACAGGAAGGTGCCATTTATGTTTCGTTCGCCCTCCCTTGCAGCCCATCAGATAGTGATCACATCATGTAAAGCCATTTGTTTGGAGGCTTTGCGTTGGTGGCCACCCGTGTTCCAGCAGGGCCGCGGCCTGTGGCCCGCTGATGACTTTTCCAATCCTCCCACATAGGCTGGCAGAAGGAGTGGAGCAGAGCCGGCGGCCCTAGTCCCATGGCCCTTTAAGCTCCAGACCCAGACCTCAGACAGGGCCCAGCCGTCCAGTTTCCAGTGTTCGTGTTTATTCTTCTGCACCTTGATTCCTGTAAGACTCTAGCTTCTGATGTACAGGTCAAAGGGAAAGGAAATGGCAATCCCAGCTGAGGATGAGGGTATAACCTATTAACTTTCTCAGCTGTGGGAGAGAGAAACTGGATCACTCAGCAGGTCCTCTTGTCTAGCTGGTGGCTGATTTTCTTTCCCGAAGGACATTAAACAGTAACTGTAGAACTGGAAGGTGAGAAAGATGTCTGTCTGGGTGTGTGCACATGCATGTGTTTCTGGTACATAGAGATTTACACACAAGTTTAACAAGGCAATAATGTAGTGTAATTTCACTGCAGTACAGTACACACTTGTATGTTTTGTTGTTCAGACAATTTCAATGTTTTTCGTTGGAAAAGAGATAATGTAGTGGACATTTTTCTGTCTCATTGTAAGTTTCCTACTGCACCTTTGGAAGCTTTTGCCTTCCAAATAAAGACAGGAATTCAGCTGTGATTTATGACTATTTAGACAAGTGGCTAACAGAGAGATGCAAGATTATGGAAATACTGCTTTCATATGAAATACACAGAACACGTCATGTGGGTTTCAGAGACTACTTAAATCTGTTGGCAGGCCGAAACCCCCCCTCCAGCCTGTCAGATGCACCGGGCTTCTTTTCACTCCTCACACTGAATATTTGACTTTCTTATGAACTTGACAGTTATTGCTGGTTGCGACCCAAGACCCAAAACTAGAGGCTGAATTCTTGATTATTAATAATCAGCCAATATATTATGGAACCACATTTCAATAAACATGTAAATGACTAAATATTGAATTAAATGATAATTTATTTTGCCGGACAATTGCTGGGTCCTTAAAATAATGCATGGGATTAACAAACTTAAAATAGTCTGTAATGGTTCCGAAGTGCATTTTGAGAGAAGGTACGTGTTTGATTGTCAGCGGCTGTCTTCTCTTCTGATGTGGTGAAAAAGGCGGCAAATGTAAAGCAGGAGAGGATGTCACAGGCTGCAGAGAGACGGCCATCTGGCCCACCTCCTCTCTAACCCCAATCACTCAACAACACTGAGGGGCTTTTCTCATCCTGGAGGTGGGAGAGCCAGGAGATGACCAAGGGTCAGAATGACACGCAGTCATGAATTTTTCACCGCTATATTTCCTTTGGGTAAATAATCCATCCGAGTGTTGCCCAGATGGTAGCTTATAAATCTTGGATCAGAAAACAAATACTTTTCAAAACAGAAGATGGTTTAGGGGGTTTCCCTGCCAAAAAGGAAAAATTGTTTACTTTTTGGGGACTTTACTGCACATGTGCAACAAGAGAAATTTCAATAGTTTTATTCCAAAAAAAAAAAGAATGAATCAAAGTTAGGCTATTTGTTTTAAATACATATTTCATATATTATTTTTTAGATTCAAAGTACCTCATGAACTCACATTTGCAGTACATTTAAATGGTCTATGGTCTGTATTTGTATAGCGCCTTTCTAGTTATTTCAACTACTCAAAGCTCATTCACCCATTCATACAGGAGGGATCTAATTTGGAGGAGACTATTCTTTCATACTCATTCACACACTTTGGGTAAAGTTGGGGTTCAGTGTCTTGCCCCAGGTCTTGTGTCTTGCCACAGCAGCCCCATTTAGCTGTCACCTGTAGATTTTATCATTAGTGAGTGCAATCTTTTTTTGAAAGATCTCAAAAATCATCAGTAATCATAAGAAATCCAGCTGAATACATATTTTCTACACCACCAACACTATTGTTTCTGTGTTTTCGCCCCAACCTCAGTCTCTAGTATCAGGACAGTTACATTTAACACGCTGAAACAAAGCAGTCTTTTTCGAAAAATTCAATGTTAATGTTTTGCTTGTTCATTTAGCTTTGTGTAGTTTTATTCTAACACCAGAGGAAAAGTCCTTTGGCTCTTTAGCTCTCCTATGTTCACCTGCTACTATACTGTACTATATATGTGTTAACAGAGCTTTTTCACTGAACTGCAGAGTCAGGAGATAATTATTTGGGGTTTGCCATAATACTTGTGCTCATTTGACCTATTGATCAGATGAAGATTTGATTTGGTGCAGCTTTAATGGTTTCTGATGACCCAGCTTGTTTGGATTTTTTTGGCCGAGACACAGTTCGGTGTTTATCCTGTAAGGCCTGTTGCTAAGGGTGAATATTGATAACATATTATTTTGCAGTGTCAGTGTTAAGCTGCCAATGGGGATGTATAAACAAAAGCTGACATTATTTACATTCAGTCAATACAGTGCACATTTACACTGGCTTCTTGATTAGCGATTTCCAATCAATACTATTCCTACAGTATTTCCACTGACAAAGTCAATAATCTGTTAAACAGTAACATAACTAAATATGCACTAATAATGATATTTTTTGCATTTTCTTTCTGCATTGCATATCAATCATATCCATATGAACCACTGAGAAACAGAAAGAAATCATTTCCAGTTTTTCAACAAACATCCCTTGGAAATCCTGAAGGCCATGAAACTTTGAAAGCAAAGTCCAGTAGCATACTTGGTCTTCATGAGGTCTTTTACACGGGTAAAAGGCTACCTTTGATGATGCATCTGCACCATGTCAGGAAACTGTGGCGCTGCGCCAGCGTCTCAGTGGGTGAGTTGCAGAGGCATACCACTTGTAATGAGTTCCACTGGCAGGACAGAAGGACATCCCTGCAGTAGACTCAGGGAGACTTTCATTTCTGCTGAGTCGTCCCCAAAAAAATCTCCTGTAAAGAAATACCCCCGATGTCTGTACCTCCTATTTCTGAAGTTTACAGCTCCTTTTAAAAATATGTTTGAAGCTAATAACCTCCTGAAATCATGCTGAAATCATATTTGGATCGTTTGGCAAAACATCACACACATTCCCACCGTGATAGACTCTGCTGTTGTATTTATTAGTCTCCCACCTAACAGTAAATGTCAAACTATGGACGTCTCCTGTAGGGTTCAGATGCTCAGTATGTACAAGCACACGAGAAGAACTTTCAGGCAACATAAAAGGTCTAGCTAATAAAAAGGTGTGATGTTATGTCAATTTCCAGCAGGACGGTTAACCTCTTGCCTCTATTGCCTATTTTCCTCAAGAGCAGTCTTGTGGTTCTTACTCTAAATATCACTTTTCTCAAACATTCTCCATTCCTTTTTCTTCATTTCGTGAGCAAACACTTGTGCTTCAAGGAGTCATGTGTTTTTGATGACCATTTTCCATTTTAGAAACTCTGAAACATCCCTTGTTTGCTTGAAAAGGATAATCACCTAACCCATGAAATGTTGATGAGCAAAATGAGCAGAGCCGTATTTACCGTATGGAGAGGCTCATTAGAGAGCCAATCCCAGTGACGAGTTGTATGAGGTGACAAGCACCTGCCTTCTGCCTGAGGCATGCCTCCCTTATTGCGCTCGCTTTTATTTACTCACTCTCAAATTATTTTTGGCCCTTAGTTGACAAAGATAAATGGGGGGATTAATATATATTGGACTAATCTGGAGGCTTGCAGTGGGGGTCGCAGAGAGCCTGGATAGTATTTCCCTCAGGTAACCAAACGCAGGCCCACTGGATTAAGAGCCATTTGAGGTAAGGCTTAGCCATGATCCAAAGTCATTAGCAGAACATGGCTGTAGGAAAAAAACAAGGGGAGGAGAACCAAAGAGCTTTTTAATTGCTTCCTACTGATTATAATTCAAACATGATCCTTAATGCAGGATTGCACTCACACTTATGTCGACGAGCTTTCAGTTCAGATTCAGAATGAGGTCTGTAGAATACAAGCGGGAATTAAACAGAAAGATTCAAATTCTTTGATTTGAACAACCTAAAATAACCACGGAAAGACTGTTTCTGGGGAGTGTTCATGATTGATTAGCTTGAATTAATCTGGCATTAATCTGGCATTAATCTAGCATTAATCATGACTGAAAAAACTCCCATATTAAACATGAAGTTGCGTAATGACATCGACCGTTACAGTGTGTCTAGTTATACTGAGTGAAAAAAAACATCCCCATATCACCTATCGGACAAATAACTGTTTCTTCTTCAGTTGATTTAATAGCAGGAAACACACAAGGTGTTACTACGGTTAAAACATTAACAACAGTCCTATTCAACTGGCCCAGTGAGTCATGACAGCATGGCAGTGAGTCAGCTGGAATAATACCAGGACCCTGAAGCCAAAACAGCTCAGTGGAATTCAGCTATTGTTTATTTCACACCTGTGCTTTTCTTAACCATGTGTGGAAAAATACATCTTTCATTGAGGTTATATTTGCTCAGTTCTATCAAATGACCTAATTCGAAGCTTTTAGTAAATGGAGACAGCCAGAAAATATAACTAAACATGTAGTGATGTAGTGATGCAGTGATGATCAATGAAAACATAAAGTGCACACATTTGTATTGTACTTTACACAGTGAAGACAGAAGTCTCTGGCTACACAGTTACACTGGTTATTAGAGGTTTTGGCGTAAATTAAGAAAAGTTTGACCTTGAGAACAGAGAAGGCACATTAAGTATTGTTAACAAAAACAAAATGTATCTGGGGGTCAATGTTCAATTATAGCGAGTGCTTAATATTCAGCCGGCCCAATTACCCTGAAGTCACCTGAAGAACCAGAGCGTTACACACAGGGGAACATCTTTGCAACGCTGTAAAATGTTTGATACATTTTTCAGCACTTTTTGGTTGTTTTCCATGTAACTCCAACAATAAAAGATAAAAATTATTACTGTTATCAACAACTTCATTTGAATAAGTGCTTTTTAAATTGCTTCGTGTTCCTGTATGTCATTTACAAGCTGGTGTTAACTGTGGGTGGCATAAACTTTAACTGCAGAAATGTGCTGAACATGCCTGTGGCTTTCATTTGCATGGCCTACTCTCTATTTTTGCATCATCAATATCATTCAAATAGGGAATTACTGACACTGTCAACAAGAAAACACACACGTCTTTGCATCTTACAGACGTAGATGTCTTTACTGTGCAGAAATAAGATCATTTGTGTTTCAGGCCCAACAGGGTTGTTAAAAGAGAAACTACTGCAATGCACCATATCAGACACAAGGTGGCGCCCCAGATCAAGGTGTAACCAGACCCATTCCACTCCCTCACTGGAGGAAGTGCTCAAAAAACAGAGAGAGAATTAGCTCACTATTGTTGTCACACAAAGACTAAAGCTTGGTTGACATAATCTGAGTGTTTCAACAGATACGAACTCTGTATCACACACCCAGACGATGACAGGTTCTCCATTTTCCTCCTGACCTTTTCTGCTAATCACAGCCACTGTAAAAGAAGTGCTATAAAACACTGTCCAGCTGGTGATAAAGAGCCCTCACATCTAGCAGGTGGTGCTCCGCATGTAACGTCCCCTCCATACAGCCAGCCAGTTATGGCTTTATTGCCCTACACATCCCCTTCATATCTGCCAGCTTCCCAGCCACAGCCAGGTAAGACCACCTGTCGGAACAATGATAAGACAATAAGAGGGATTGTAGTGATAGCCTGGCAAGCACTGGATATGGCTGTAGTAATAAAGTGTGTGTGTGTGTGTGTTTGGATGGTTGTGACCATGTTGGATTAGTGTGTGTGTGTGTGTGTGTGTGTGTGTGTGTGTGTGTGTGTGTGATTGGTGTTTGGTGAAGAAAGTTGTATTATTGCTTATGTTTGCAGAACATTATGCACATTTTACCTTTATTACATTCTACGATGTGACAAAGTGTCCACTGGAGGGCAGTGTTGCTCACTACAAAATTGTATCTTCATCATTTATTCATTTGAGTGTTTCTTAATCATCAATGGTATCTTTTTTTTTTTCTTCTTCTTTTTTTGTATTATTTGAAAGTAAAAACCTCATGAATTCCAAATAAATTGTTACGAGAAAAGGTGGGAACTAAAGACTCCTTTCAGCATACGAACACAGACTGGTTGCATGAAGCAAATATGGCTCCCTGTTGTCCATTTTTGCTAGATTGTCTGCATGCTATCGCAGCTTGCAGACGCTCACTTGCAGACGCTTGGTTGGCTTAGCAGTTATACAAACAGGGCTGGCTGATTATTTTTGCTCTGATTTACCAACATGCCACTGAGATCAACAGATCAACAGCTAGCTTTTTGAGTGCTCTACTTTTTCAGTGTGATGTGGAGTAAGTCTGAGGATCTCTGTGCAAACAGCCTCTTTATGACAGAGAGCGAGGTGAGTGGCTTCAGACACTACAAGCCAGACAGCTCATCAAACAAACATACTAAAGGCACTGAGTACACTCACTCTGTACCATCTCAATTGTGTTATTAGAGCATTTATTGACATTGGTACAATATTACCACTTGCTTTCGATCACTACAGTGCTGATGTGGTAAATTTGCATATTTATTTATTGTGGTGTGCATTTTTAGCTTTTTCCTACCACCCTGGTATTTGGTGTGAACACGCTCTCTGCATTTTTCCCACCTTCGTCTCGATAAGAAGATCATAAGCCACCGACATTATTCCTTTCCTGACACTTGCAGCATGAAGAATCATTTAGTGTTTGTACAGCACGTAGGGAGGTTCCATCTTTTCTGCATGGGCTTTAGCACCTTTCAGCACCTTGTTAGCTGGCTCAACTTGCTATCTCGATCTCACCTGATGAATCTGCACAGCTCCCAGCTGCACAGTAGAGAGGCTTGTTTTCACCAGCAAACCTGGCAAGAGCCTTAGCACTAATCTCACCCTGCTGATTTCTCTTTCACTTGTTTTGCTCTATTGTTTATTGAATGTAAAAGCTGATGGCTGATTATTTTAGTGTTTTGCCACCTTCCAAATCTCTCAGCGTGCCTTATCTCAAGATAAAACACAGTGCCTTTTAATGGCTGAAGTTTCTGCAGGTGCACATAGTGTTCATCGCAAATCATAGCAGGGAGAAGTAAAAGATGTTTAGTAAATCCTTACAACAAAAGGCTAAAAAAGCCTAAAGCACGGTGTACATACATACATGAAATAAACGTGCTGCAAATGCTGCCTAACAAAAGCAAACAAGCTCAACATTAAGACTACCAGCTAATTTAAACGGTCAGTGGTTAGAAACCCTGTCAAGTTCTCTAAGACAATGCAACAGAGTTGAAGGCAGAGGCAGCGGCATCAGGGTGCAGGGAACATGAGCACCCTGTAAGTGTGATGACGCTGCAGCGTTATAATGGAACACACACTTTTTCCCAGAGTGCAATATTCTATATTTCAGTGTTTCAGAGTGAGCACTCAGATTTCTGAAGGCCACAACACAGAGCATCCCTGCTGTCTTCACTACAGCCAGTCACATCACATACATGATGATGCTGGCCCACACAACAGCAGCATCATTTTCCTCAGACCCATAAACGGATGTTTTGAAGCTACATTAAAAGTACTTAACCAAATTAGCAGTCAAATGAGCAACAACATCTGCTATACGTTAACGATACAACATTTTGCAGACACAAGATGTGACCGCAGATGTAAATGCCTCCTTTTCTTTTCACTTCCCAGGTTTAAAGTGGTTCCGTCATTCTGATGACTATTGTGAGGAATAGGAAAATATCATTCACGGAATCAATATCTATTTCCATACGACGTGAGAATGATAATAGGCCCCCAAGCTCATGCAGATGGTCCGACAAGCAGCAGCGGTTAGGAGGTGTTTAACCGGGTCCTCTCCATGAAAGCACACTGTGCCATGGTCATTCTTGTGGTGTGCAGTTTTCTACAACAGTGAGAAATGAAGCAACTGCCACAACTGTCAGTCTGGTGCCTTTAACTCAGCCGTGAGCTGCTTTCTAACTGCCAACATCCATCTCATTCCCATTCTCTCCAGCCTGCCAGCCTGCGCAGAATCATTAATGGAGCTCATTTCCTTCTTTTACAAAATGTTCAGTTGCTCAAAATTGTGATCGTCCCCATCAGGTCCACAAAATGGGAGACAAATTTCACTTGCATCTGCAATGAATAACCCCTGAACGCCTTGATGGACATCTTGGCAGCACTTGGTGAAAACACTGAGATGGCCTTTTTTGTGTTGTTTTGCTTGCAGTGTTTCCACAGTGCCAAAGTGGGCCTGCTTTGCAGCCATGTGTGACTGGGGCACTTACTGGCTCAAACTAATGACCCTAATTGGGAAAGTGGGCTCCATTTCAGGGTCACTGACAGACGGACTGGCATGTGAGGAATGTGACCAGGTGGCACCCGCCTATTGTCTGGACGACCCTATCAATTAGCTGCTTGCTGCAATGGACACCTTTCCTCTTGCTTGTCTGCGCTTTCCTCTTAAAGTCAGGCAGAAAGAAAACGGACCCGACTGTTTTAAAACGAGTCCTCCAAGCAACAGATCTGTTGGCAGTGGAGCAGTAATGTGGCTCGTGAGCTTGTCCCAGTTATATTTGTTTGTTTGTTCTTCCCTGAGCAGTTTACAAGGAAACATTTAACTGTCTAAATGATATCACACGAGAAACTCACTCTCACCTGACCTGGGAGGTTTCAGCTCACTCAGAGAGCTCCTCTGACTCCCATCAGTGCAGAGATGATGATTTGCCCCTTTGTCACACTGCTCTGGTACAGCTGGATGCACTTTGTCATTTAAAAAAGTAGTGGCGAGCCAATAGTGTTGAACTGGAATTAAGTTTAGGTGCTGGGCTGTGTGGGATGAAGGTTCAGGCGTAATTCAGAGGAACTACAGTCACAGTGTTTCACCATAACAATCCATGGTTCACCCCCTTCTGCATCATGTTGGCAATTAATCAAGTGTTTGATGTGGTTGAACTCACATAGTGCTCCACACCCTTTAAACCTTCATGAATGAACCTGTTGTAGCAACTTCAGAATGCCACTTCAGTCAGGAATTTTCTTTTGTTTTCTGCGTGAGACTAATATGTTTGCACTGCTATTTCAGTTAGAAAAGCTTTTAAAATCCATTAATTCAGGACATTAAAGAATACATGAGGAAGATTTAACTCATTATACACCACTGCTTCACGTTATTTGGTCACCACGGCCTTTTCCTCATCTCAAAGGCATGATGTGTACAATAAACAGGCTCCTGTGTGCATCTGTGATCTTTTTTTTTTTTTTCTGGCTGCGGCATCCATTCGGCTCCCTTCCTGAGCGTGCTGATGTCTGCCACCTGCAGCCCTGTGGTGCTGCTCAGATGTGGCTTTCCACTAATACCTGCGCTATCCTCTCATGTCAGACCCAGACGTGCCTCACATCGGTAGGTGTGCATGAGATGAAATCCCTCTGCGCAACATTCACTCTCGCATGATTTGAGGACAATATAAGTATTTCAGTCTCACCGCAATTCAGAGCGCAGATGGTCACATTGTTGCTAAATTTGTGGTCTTGCAAATGTGTGGTAGGAACACGTCAGTGCTTAAATGCATGAATTTTCTCACAAGCTGCTGTCAGTAATATTCTCGGCACAGATGAGCTTTCAAAGAAATAATCGACACTGATTCTTGATAGTGAAGAGTTTGCATTCTGTGATGATTTTTACTTGCCGCAGTTTAACGCAAGCCACTGAAAGACATGGGTGTGAGCCACGCGCATTAAGGTATGTGTGTCAACGGTGCTGGCCTGGAGGTGAACCCTTGGATACACCTTGTGTGGAGGGAGAAGAAAAGGGAAAGGCAGAGAGAGAGGGATGGAGAAAAGCGGGTGTGGTCTGTTAAGTGACTCAGCCGGAGCCCAAGTCTGCTGAGTGACAAATCAAATGCCAATTGACAGAACGCACTCTGGCTCCAAATTCACTGGCTCCCTCCACTGCACAGGTGGTCTTTGTCTCACACATGTGTGCACACATGCGCACGCAACAACACGCCACTAACACACACACACACACACACACACACACACACACACATTGACAACCTATGCCGCACTGCAACCTCAATGGGTGATTGCTCTCTACATTAAACAGGTTAATCTCTGCAGGAAAAACAACACTATTTGAGTTTGACAAACATTCCTGATCACACATAGTGAATCAATATTCAACAGGAAAATAGCAACACAAATCACACTTTCTTTTCTTCCTTTTCTTTTTTTTTGGTCATTATTAAGATATTGTGGATTTGCTCCATTGCCCTGTGTGTGACCTAGCGGTTGCAACACAACATGCCAGAATCTGACCTCATCCACACACAGCCATGACACTTGATTAATGGGCTCTGAGGTGAACCCTGTGTGTCTGTCCCAGGTCAGTCTTTTTGTGCTGATCCTTGAAGGGAGTGGTGAAGTTGTGCCTGGTAAATTGATGGTGCTTCAAGGAAGGAGGGAAGTAAAACAAGCGACACATAGAAAGACTTGCTGAGCCTCATTATGTATGGCTTCTCTAGCTGACTCGGCCTCTCTCTCTCCCTCTCTCTCTCTCACACACACACACACACACACATTGGAACAAAGAGAAACCACTTTCAGTTGTCAGTCACAGTCCTCGTTTACCTTGATAACTTTGGCATACTGTCAAACTTTAATCCATAATAGGTGTGTTTGCAAAGCAAAGAATCCCTAAGAATGATCTATTTGCTCATTTCTTAGGTCTTGTTTAAATAAATGCATTACATAAACTCTTTCTGTATTTGTTTGTAAGCATCAGGAGATGACGTGCTGAGCAAATTTACCCTCATGTGTGGTCACGGGGGTGCTGAAGTAGCTCCAATTCACAATGCCACCTAGCAGCCAGGGAATGTGGGACTGGATATTGCCATTTATAGATTGTACTTAAACTCAGTTTTTCATACATTGAAGATGAGTTTGTAAACATTATGGACCAGCTCACTGTTGGGTTTGATAGAAAATTCAGAAGAATACAACTTTTTGTTTGAAAAGTGAATGGAAAATAAAGATATGAAACTGTTTTCGAGCACTATTAAAAAAAAAATCGATGAAAATTTGGGTGCAAATGCCAAATTTGAAACGGCCCCAGTTCTAACACTTTAGCCAGTTTTGCAGCATCTGCAAAGTCAGATGTGAAATTCAATATATGTCCCTTTCTCCGATTTTGAACTCATCCATTTGTACATTATTGTGTGAACCAGGATTTCCACTTGCAGATATAACCCACTGTTTCGCAGCCTCATGCTGATACCATTGCTGAAATTTTGTAAATATGAAATGCTCTGTCATGCTCAGCGTGTTAAACATCTTATGAACAGACTTGCAACCCACCCTCCTGTCTGCTTCCCTGTCTGTACTCCACCTCGGGAGACAGGGATTAGAGGCCTTGGAGGACTGACTGTATGGATGGTGTATGAATAACTTGAGAGAGGTGACAGACGGGACAGATCGCGTCTCATCACCAGTAAAGCCTTGGGGCTCCCATAGGGGACCAGTGCATCACACAGAGAGCTACATAAAGGGCCGCCGCAGACGAAGGCCTGGTCAAGGCCTAAGCTATAGAAGCCCTGACATCTGGCTTTCTTCTATGCTTCACAGCCAACCTGCTACCCCAGTCTGGCAGCTATATGCACTTCATTATTGTGCCTTAATGCGCTCTTGAATCACAGTCAAAATTTAGTCCCGATATGTGTTTTTATTGCCAATATAAATTTATTTAATATGAAGTATCTGCCATAAGGTATACAGTACGTTATACAGCATACAGTATATGACACTTTTAGCATCATTATATTGCCTATTTAAGTACAAAATGTGCAATGTGTGTTGCGTTTTGGCCAACAAACTGTAATGATAAAATTATGATGAAACAATAAAGGCAGGCTCAATCATTTTGAGGGGAAGATACACAGCAGGTGGTACGAAAAGCTCTGACAGAACCCCTGATTTGTGCAGAATTGTGTTGCTTAAAGGATATGGCCACCAGATGCCCATTTGGATGAAAATCTAGGTTTCAGTCTAATCTGTCAATTTTGGAAGCCAAAAACGTGTCAGCTTCGTGAGCAATGCAAGAAACTTTGGTGTAAACACCGTTCCAAAACACTTTTTTACTTTAATAGATTGAGAATTGTCAGGCATGTGTTTACAATTTTATGATTACAATTATATTTTATTAATCTTATTTACAGATATCAAGCCATACAATTTTTTTCTAGGAATAGTTAGTTGCCTTTGTGCTGGGTGCACAGGACCTCAGCAGTCCTAGGAATATAGCCATAGATGGCAGTGTTTTGCCTTATTTTTAACAGCCCACTCAGCTCTGTGGCTCTGCAGAAATTAAAAATTGTCTGTGTGGAATATGTTTTCTGGTCGGAGAGTATATTTAACTTTTTTTTTTTAATTTTATCGTTTTTATGCTGTTCTCAAAAACTGCTGAAGGTACATTTCTGAAATTAATCAAACACTTAATGTAATACAAAATAGGGATTTTAACATGGTGTGTTGATACGAATGCCTCGTAAACTGTGTGTGTGCCTCCTTACAATTTTAAATTCTACATCTTACATCCGGTCATACATTTTTCACACTTTTAGTTATTTTTCATGCAGTGGGTAATTTTATGGCTTCAAACATGGTGCAGTAATTGTCCTAACTTACTGTTTTTAGCAAAAATAATATAAATTGATGCTGTGTCAAATGTCTATTTCGAGGCTTTTTATTTATAAAATTGATATGTGTTCAATCTTGTCAATTATATGATTAATTAAAAGTGTTTTTTTAACGTGGCACTGTCACATTTTCTTTTTTCCTTTTTATTCACAGCTATTGATTAAGAATATTACTTTACTATGATCACCATTTTTGCATTATTTAGGAAAATTTTCATATAGAGAAACAAGTACGTGGTGAACCCAAAAATGGGGACTGACTGATGCATTTGTGGTAAAATCATCTTGATATTTCTCCTTATATTTGCCAAGTTATGGAAGATTTGTTGACAAGTTCTACTTGAATAAATTGTGTTTAAACAACAGTAAATTTCCCTGATCTTTTGCTCCGACTGGGCCAAGGTCGGTTTTATATTCGGCTGAAATCATAAAATGACACTTGAGATAAACAGAATGTTTACCCTCCCCATGTGAGCTGAGGCTGATATGTAAATGCAGCCTTATTCTTTCATCAAATTTGCATTTACCCTCTTAACCAAACACTACAGGGCTCCAATTCAAACAGCACTAATGATGGCTGGCCCTTTATGACCGATTGCCGTATCGGCGAAAAAGGGGAAGAGCAATTTAGCCTGGAATGAAAGGAGTAAAGCATAGTAGCTATCTGTGAGTGGCTGACAATAATTGGATCAACTTTGCAGAGAAATGGATGTGTTTTGATGCTCTAGTGGCTGACTGGCAATCGGCTGGCTTTTCGCCTATTTATCATTCCCCTTTTATCTGCTGCTGCCAGACCTTTCCACAGCCTCCATTCCAGGGCCGGCTAATCAAACAACTTTTTAATAAGACTAAACGGCATCTCCACAGCCAGAGAACAGAGCACGGCTTCACAGCACAGGGAGGAGAATCTTGGGATGAATATCAATTAACACTGTGACATGCTGTTTTTCTGCAATGAGAAGTTTGACACAGTATCAAGAAGATTCAGCTGACTTTGTCTGCTGCTTTCAGATCTGTCAGGCAAGCTGTGATTCCCAAGGCCACAGCCTCTACACGTTAGGCTTCGTACTGCTCATCAGCAGGAAAAGACTCAATTTAGCTGGACTTGACTTTTCAGATGGGCGACTTCCAGAGCTGCTTTGCTGCAGCTGATTTCACACCTTTACTGCAAGGCCGTGCTGCTGACACCTTTTAAATACATTAGCCTTCCCTTTGCATTTTTCAAACATAACTTAAACACACCAGAACTTTCGGTGAACCCATGTAGACGTTGTCCAAAACCTAGTTTTTATGTTCAGCTCATATCTTGGAAACATGTTGCGCAAATGAATTGAAAAACATTTTGGAAACATCATTGTTTAGAACATTAGACTCGGTGTGCAACATCACCAATGAGAGGTGATATTGCTTGTGGTCCTTTAGCACCTTAACACAACTGTCTGATCACTAATCTGCGCCGGACTCAGGGAGACTTATGGCTGCTTGGCAACATGGACGGACAGCATTACAGTGAGAAGGTTCAAGGTGCTGTCAGAAGCAAGCCTGGCCAGTTTTCCCTCCTTGTTGCAGGATAAAATTGATGCCTCGCAGCCCACCGCAAGCTCACCAGCTGCTGCTTGTCCATGCGGCTATAGAGAAGTTAACAAGCTCTAAACAAAACAAGTGACAAAATGCAACAAAGGGCAGCATGGAGTGAACGGGGCCTAACGGGGTTGTCTTTAAGGAGGATCCCCCTGTTGGTCCCCTACCACCAAAGGAGGGCAAGGCAGAAAAAGGGACCTTGATTCGAGTCCTTGCTAGGTAACTGAGGGTCTAATGTTTGGAATGTGTCTCCCAACGCCTGTGATATCCCACCCTGTGAGTCCTCTGGCCATAGGTCACACAATTTGTCTTTGTTGCCGATGCCTCAATTATGTATTTCCTCTTTGATAAAAAAAAAAAAAAAAAAACCGATGTGGTGCCCTTGGAAGAGAACAACAAACTCACATTTTGAGTGTGCCTGTCAAATTGCTATCTAATTGTTGCAGGGCTGCAGGGGGAGCTGATATCTGCTTTTCTCTCGCCGCCGGCTGCCGGCCCTGCCGTTCACAAAGCCCGGGGATGCCACACACATTCTGTTTGTTCTACATGAGCAAACAGATTGTAAACTGGCTGATAATTTTTGTACTGACAATGTCATTTACGGCTGTCAGCCTTTTGTCTGCTCTGTTTGCTTTATTCAAATATGAACCGAGTGGACCTCCCCTCCACCGCTCACTTCTGCATTAAAATCACATCAATTCACTTCCATTTTGTCTTATCTGAAATTCATTGGAGGCAATCACTTGGTTGAATGCCCTGCTGTTGCCATGGAGACCAAAGGTCCCGTGTGGACTTCAGAAGGATTAGGAACTTGTAAGATTTAAGTCTTGAAGTACACAGTTGCTTTGTTGTGTCTCCCTTTGATTTGATGGGGAGGAATTTGCCTTTTCTAACTTTGGACTGAGGTGAAATAAATCTGTATATATATTAGCATCCTCTGGCAGGATTGATAAATATTCATCTACTCCCCCTTGCACTGACTTATCTCTACATTTACCAGGCTCTTTAAAAGACACTCCTATAGTTATTTTCCTGACCCTGATCTGCATTCATATGGCATGGTGATCCCAACAATGCACCACTCTGAAAATGACATTTTATTCCTGCGCTGCTCTGCTTCATTTGTCAAGCAGCCATCTTTGTGCGGAAACTATGACAGTCCAAGTGGCATGCAGTGCTGGGTGCTCTGGTGGCACCTCTTCGCCCTGCAGGGGGACAATAACTCCAACTCAGCGAAACGAGCAGGGGTGCTCTCTGGGTGCTCGCCTCCCGGGGCGTCCCGCTCTGCTCCTGAGGCATCCCCCCACCCCCCTTTTGTTCGCCAAGGTCAGGGCACAAAGTGCTGAGTTATTCACATCAAACTGTCTGGCTGGAAGCGGCTGCAGATGTTACTGTTTTTGTGTTTGGTTTTGTCTCCTCACTCTGTCTTTTCTCTCTCCCCTGCATCTTGTCAGCGCTGGCTGCCAGGGCGCTTGGCGTGTGAGTTTTTAAAAAGCTGAAAAAACGTGGCCTGTGAAAGAAGTTGAGGCCTTGGCTCCTGCACCTCGTGAATTGGGTTTTTTTTATTTTCTCTGCCTTTACAGCCAAAAGTACAAAGTAAACAGTCTGAAGTAAATGGATTCATTTTTAGTTGCGCCAGGCAGTTTGTGCACAACAGAGAGCCGCTTCTTTTTGTTCTCTTTACCATCAATGCTAACATCTATTAGGCTACCCTTTATTGTCGGCCATGACAGGCGGTTTTCAGAACTTAATGCATTCCAAATATTTTCTCCACTTTCTTACAAAGGTTAAGAACAAAAGAAATCTTTTGAATAGTTTGTACATTTTAACTAACAAAAGGATAGTCTAGATCAAAACACTGAATAACGTTCCTTAAATATGCTGTAGATGTATGGACTGATTTGCATCTCATTTCCGTATTGAATTGCACAAAATTACACACTGGCCATTTTGGTTGGTGGTGAGACAGTCAAAGAAATAGTGAGAGTGCCTGAATACTCTGTGTGTGTTTATTACTGAGGTCGTAAACGTCACTGACGGTGCGTTTGTAAAAGTGCAGTTTTTAGTAGGCACGTGTATGTTTGCGTGCTGTATTTTTCACCGTTTGAAAAGCGTTTTTAACAATGTCGTCATATGAACATTTTTTAAAAGAAATTTTAATTGGTCATAGAATCTTTATAATCTTCAGTCTCTCTTTTAGCACAGACACTTTAGCAATATGTCAATACTTTTTTAGTGCTACTTCAACATTCTGTGAAATTTGAGAGGTAAACAAAAGTTCTCTCTGCTGGCATGGTGTCACCTGGAGCATCTAAACAATCAATGCACATTTGCAACTTGGTATTTACCTGGTGTTGACATCAATGGCAGCCCTTTAAATTAAGGTCATTTTGTCAGATATTGCATGACATTACACATGGCATTTTGGAAGGATAACTAGACCCTGAATATAAAGCAAAAGGCATCTATTTCACCTTTATGTTGGGTCAACTCAAACAGACTTTCTAAATAAAAGAAGATCAGTAAAATTTGTAAATTATTCATGAAACACATTAATTACTTGTAACAAGAACACAAAAAAGACACGGAAGAGGAAAGCTTTTGGTATAACAGAAAACAAGGCAAACATCTAACTGCTTTAATTGCACATTTCCTGTATTCAAAGCCAGGAGGCAAGTTTACATCACTTGTTTTGTCATTAAAAAGACATTTTTCAGCCTTGAGCATTGCAGATCTCACAAAGATTCGCCTCTGGAAAAGGTTTTGACAGAGTCTTGCCGCTGCCTGTCGAGACACTATTTCATCTATGGAAGGAGGATTATTCTCAAATACCAGCCCCTGTTTGAACAAAAGAAGCTGATGATGGCAAATTAGGCTTTGGCTTTTTCTGTTGGGAAAAAGGGGAGAAACCTCTAAAGTCTAACTTGGTGGTCTCCATTTATTCATAATGATATATTCACCTACAGTTTACATGATTACAGAAGGGAACGATCAAAGTAAACAGTAATGGACAGTTAAATCTGTATTTTATTCAATGGATCATTGCATCATGAACGAGCTTTTTTACTGAGTTAAAAGCTTTAAAGTAGACATGATAGAACAGCATGGGTTACACTTTGGTCAAGGACACATCACAGTGGTTCGTTGACAGTCTTTATTGTGCCAAGAGGGAATGGGAAATCAATGCCACTGACCTGTCCAATCCAGTGTACCTATAGGCTGACTGAGGTCACTGTCAGGAAAGATCTGGCTCAGCAGAGTACACAGAAAACTTTGAAAGGTCCCCAGGGACATTTTCAACTAAATGGAGATATGCCACATCAATATTGCACCTCGGTAGCAGTATTCTATTTCCTGCTCAGCAAACGCAACAGAGAAATCAGATTTTCAGAAGTTCCATCTAAAAAAAAACCAAAAAAACAAAGTGCGCACAAGTAGATCAAAGATACAGATCTGACAATGTGGTGAGTGTGATCAGCTTTATCTCCTCTGTCTTGCAGCTCTGTGAGGCTGCTGCTGGCACTAGCTGCTGCACAGTTGGTTGTGCTATTGATCTCACTGTGGCTAAAGACACTTCATGTACCCTGAAAGACTGCTACACAAAGCGGTGACATTGATAGGGCCACACTGAGGTGGGTCTTTTTGTTCCTGCCTGTGTGTGGGAGTTGGACTAAGGGTGGGGGTGGGGGCAGTGCCTTGAGCTGACCCACACAGGACAACACATAAACTTCAAGCAACTTAGAAGCTGCTTAGAGGTTAAACTGAAATGTTGGGATGTCTTTTAATCTCTCTAACACTTTTTCTCTTTGACTCATTTAAAGTCATCAGATTTGTACGATGACTAATCCAGTTAATCTACTTTGTTGTCTAGACACGTCATGAGCACAGGCCTCAAATTTTATATTTTGAAAAATGCAATAGATATATTATTATAACACAGGTAAACACAACATCTAACTGATGTTCTGCCAAGTTCAACTGTGACAGTGTCAGTGATGTTTGTACATTTTGTTAGGACTAAAGGGTTAAACCTGTCTTTGTACACTGTCTGAAAGGGAAAGTCAGTTTGCAAAGCAATGGCTGTCGACAAGGCTGCCTTTCGTCGTCACACACAAGTAGCCTACATGTAGCCACATGACACTCCTGCCTGCACATCTGGCCTTTATTTTCGTAGCTAAGGAGTATCTAAACAGTGCTGAATCCAAAAACGGCTTTGTTGTTTTAGGCCCAGGTGGAAGGGATGCCGTTGTTGCACAAGGAATTTTCATTGCACGCTGATTTCTGCCTTCCCTGTATTCCATGCGTAACATATCACTGTCGTTAGTGGGAACTTGCTATTCTTATTTTTCTAAATGCAGTCAATTTTGATAGGATTAGCCCTTTGCTAGGAGCCTTGTAGACTTAATTTATCCAAACGTAAGAGCTGCGTTGTGCTGTTTTGAAAGAGCCGTGACCACCCAGATTTCTGGAGTTGCAGGGGATGACTCTGCAGGCAAGGCGTGACTGATGCGCCTCCCAGAGGAGAACAACAACTTCCGAAAGGCAAGTGGGTAATTGATTTGCTACTTTGTTAATAACTCATGGCTAATTGGGCATGCCATGAGTGGCAAAATCAACAAAAGTACAGAATGGGTGTGCAAGTCAAAACTACCAAGAGGCTTCGATGAATATCCCTTTTCCAACGGATGAAGAAAGCTCTCTTCTTTTTCTTGCTGTGGTTGGAGGTGGAGCGTATGACATGTTGTGAGACAGTGCACTTCCATGAGTGACCTCCGACCTTTTTACCTTTACTTATGTCAGGAGTGGCCTCTTGCCACCATAATGCTGATGCTGCAGAAACAAAAAAAAGCGCAATCTCAATCTCTGGTCATTTTTTTTTGTAAAGGAGATTTATGTAAAATTCTGCATGATTTGCATCTTAACCTGAGATCCTGAAATCCATCCAGCTCTGTCTCATTTTACTCGCTGCCAGTATAGCTTTGAGTTAGGATTATGCCAGGGCATTACATCCAGCCTTTTGTTCTTCTCTAGCATTTCAATGCCATCCTTCGCTGTTTACAATGCTCTGGCATTTCACTTCGGTAGTAGCTTCACAGGGTGTCCCTAATTAGATCATTATGCTGATCTGTTGTCCTGATTAGCATTGAATAGACTTTGATCAGCATGTATTATCAGATTACTGTGATAGCCCACCTTTGGATTAAGACAAGGTCCACGCTCATTGTGCTCTCTTGCTGGGAAGAAAGAAGGGGGTGTGGGTTGGCTAAGGATTAAGTCCGATGCCGCCTTTGTATGCGGGAAATACCACTTTATCAGGGAGGGCTGTGTCGAGCCGCGAGGTCCAGCAATGAGAAGGGGGGAGCGGGCTGCTCTTTCAAGGGAAGCAGTCTTCTGTACCCTGGCCTCTCTTCCAGGCCCCAGCCTCCTTTGTTGAGGCCCAGTGACCAGCGAGACGCACAAGGGATGACACACCCCAATCTGGCCTGTTTACCCAGGGAAATAATCACTAATTTTGGAATAATCATGCCTCCCGCTGACCAAGACTAATTGAATGGTGGCATGCCATGGAGGCGCTGAACCAGCTTTGCATTGCCTCCGCCTTGTCAATGGTGTTTGGCCAGGCAGCTCAGAGTGATTGATCCCCAGGGCCAGAGCACACCATTGAGCTCCGAACACAGAAAGGCGGAGCAAGACGATATAGAAACATAATTAGTCATGAATATGCCTCTATGCCCCTGCTGTGATGATCCTAAGATTTCAGGATTGAGGAATGTTGGATACCCCATCAGCGCTATTTGGACAAGTTGGCTGCATTGTGGCGCCCGGGGATAGTCCCAAGAAATATGTGACCCAGCCTAACCCTTTCTAGAGATCCATATCCATATCAAGATTGCCTATTCATAACCACTCAGAGCACTTGCATTTCTTCATTATAATGTGATGCTTCAATGTTATTGCCAGCTTTAGAAAAGAAAGAACCATTCCTTGCCAATAAACGGGTCACTCCTGTTGACATTTTTCCCAGCGTGAGCCATTTTGATCACCCAAAATATCTACGAGTTCAGACTCCAAGAAAGAGGATTTAGGAACTTTATTCCTTTATTCTGCTGATAGACAAGGTATCATTTCATCTCCCCTAAGTTATTTCACCATCAGGCTAATTCACTGAAACTGAAAGGGAAGCTTTGAATGAAGTAATGGAAAATTTCAATCCATCTTTTCTCACTGACAACCCTTCCTTCTTTTAGACGCAGCTTAATGCAACAAAAGAAGCTGATGCACGTGTTTCATGCTTTGTTTGGTAGTTCTGAAAAAAAAAAAAACACACCTCTACACTTGGATCATCAGGACGGGGAGTAAAAGTTCAATTTGGAACAAACAAAGAACGACACATAAAATCTCAAAACTAGATGTGAGCGGCTGCTCCAGACTTTGATGCAGATTATGTGCAGTACCTTTTATCTATTATGTTGTGAATCAGATTGCACAAAGGGCCCATTTCAACATCAATTTAAAAACTGACAACTATTTTTTGGATTATACTGGGAGAATACTGAAATCTGTGAAGTTGCAGCAGTTTTGGAGGAAATAAGCAAAGCAAAAATATGAATTAAATATTATCCCATGTTCAATATGATCAATGCAAAATGCTTGTTTATCTGGAATTTTGCATGTTAACTATTAATTTTTTTGATGAAATACTGCAAACAGTGCATGCATTCACCAATATTACTAATGGAAAAACAGAGCATGACATTATATGCTAAAACTGAAATTAAAACTAAAATATTCTGGACTAACGTCAGACAATACAAACACACACGTATGTGCTTTAAAATATTTTCCCAAATACATTTGCCACAAATGTTCCAACGCATGCACACACATTAGAATACACAGACACAGGAAAACTGAATGGCTGATATCAGGGTTCCCATCTGCTGTCAGATCAATATTTTGTGCAAGCCTTGTAGGCCTGTCTGTTTACCCTAGGCATCTGTGCCTAGCATACCAACCCAGCGCAATGTTTGAGCATGTGACTGTGTAATAATGGCAGATAGGGGAACTAATAGCCACTGCAATATCTGTAGCTTGACCCAGTGTGCCTCTCCCTAATTGATCTATAGATTAACATCAGACACATCAGTCAGGGGTTAACCTTTTCTGTTAGCTGCACTGTCTTTGCTGTGGATTATCAACCAATTTGAAGACTGACAGTGACTGGCAAGAAGGAAGCTATTCACAGCCTTCATTTTAATGTATTTCAAAGGTGAGAGGACAACAGCAGAAGCATTATGCACAAAAAAAAAACATCCATTCTTATATGGCAATAATGTTGTGCATGTTTTCTGTTATTCCATAATGTGCAGACAGAAAATGTACCTTCAAACAATTTCGTCTCTTCCTCCTTGGTGGTTTTCTCTCACAAAGCATCTATTTCACCGGCGTAGACTCACTGAGGTCAGGCCAGTCCAGCCCCGCTCTGCCCCACAGTTCCCCTGCCCTATATGTACACTTGGTCCGGCTATGTAAACTTTGACATGTGGGTGTCAATCTCTCCCATATTTACCATGGGCTTTATCAGACCATGATTAGTTTTCCGAGCAAATTTGGAGGTAAAAAGAAAAACACCACTAGCAGTTTGTAAGCCAACACTGCGTGTGCCACTGTTGGACACTGAATATTTACAAGGGTCCTGCTTGTTTTGCTAAGGCTTTCTCTGTAGGTACATGTCAACTGAGAGCTTTTGGAAGAAGCAGGGGTTTATCAACAAGCAAGAAAGGGTGGGTTCACGCATGCCGTCCGCGCAGGCTCATGTTTGTCAGCTGTGCCGTTCCTCTACATGGACTGTAAATACTTAAAACAAGGTGGATGTCAACAGTAGGATTTCAGTGAGACCACAATATCATCAACGAGTTTGTCCAGATCCACTTAAACAAATAAAAAATGGTGGGACCTGAGGAAATTCATAATAAGCAAAAAAAAAACAGAGGTCTGTATTAAAACAAGCTAGAAGTGATTATTTTCATTTATTGCATTAAGAAAACAACGGCATAGGACATCCTAAGATTGAACTTGATAGGATTATATTTGTGGACACTGGTCAATGACATACGAGGGCCCTAAGTGTTTGCCTCAAACAAATGGTCCCCACTAAACGTGTACTCAAGCCAGAGTAAATTTGATTGTGTTGAATGGAGAGAGGAGGGGTGGCTCGGCCATTCCTGTAAACACTGGAGAAAGAGAAACATTTGCTATGACACGGATAAAGCAAAGATGATAATAGCATGCAAATGTTGGCAAATGCAACAAAGCAGTTTGCTTATACGGACCTTGAAGAGTCCTCGTGGAATAATGACACTGACCTTAGTTTGTGCGCTCTAGTAGTACTGCTGTCAGTTTGCAATGACGCCAATGCATATTTTACAGGCGTCGGAGCCTTTTAAATTTGTGATTTTACGGATCGCAGTGACTTGCGTTGTAGCAGGTAAGTTTGCAGCTCTTCAAAATGACTTCTGATAATATTGTCAGTTCGATTCCTAAAGCCCGTCTATGAATACTCCTCCCTGTGCTGAGCCCAATGCAGAGCCAGCTCTCCTTATCCTCGTACAATCTCATAACCATCGAAACAGATCTCATCAAAAGTTATTAATGTTGAAGTTCGACTTCCTCATTCCCATGTTACCGTCCAGCCTGGACCAATACCGTTCCACACTGCACAGTGTCATGGTAACCGGGGGAACGCTTGGTCTCTGTTTAATAAACGTGGTCGGACCAGAGTGAGGGTCCTGTATTGACCACTCAGGAAGAGATTAAACGCTGGTGACATTTCCGAGGTGGAATTTGCAATTTCCACAAATATGAGGGCGTCCTCGAGCCCGGCATGACAGCACATAAAATCAATACAAATAACCTGAATCCCTAATACCTTGATCCCTGTTAGTGGAGGGATGCATTACAACTAAGACACTGGGAAGTGGGAGACACAGCCCTCCATAACCCCCCTACCACCACCACCGGGCTCACTGCTGATTCCTATCGACTGTCTCCAGGCCAAACATAGACGCAATAACAATTAGGTGGGACACTGGCCCAATTCTCTCCCTCTCACACATACAGAAACACACGCATATGTCAGAAACACACACCACCCGCACAACACTGCATACATTTAGCAAACTGCACAAATGTGAGAAATGACGTGCATTTTTTTTTGAGTTTATTGGTTTAAAGAAGCAAATATAAAAGAAGGAGAGGTGTTCAACAGCCATTAGAAACTATTAAACACAACATGATTCACAAAGCCAACATAAACATTCCTATTGATATTCAGACTGTGCAAAAGATATCTTTGGGAACACATTGGCCACACCCGTTGTGAGTCATCACACCAAGCAGGATTAGCGGGCTTACCCCAGACTTAGCCGAGGGGAGACACTGAAAAGAAAACAGCTCTCCTTCTTTATATCCTCTTTTCTGTCTGTTGCAAGAGCCAAAATTGGGGGGGGATTTTGAAGGTGTGCTGCACTGTACAGTAGCTACTGGGCAGGGTCTAGCTGACACTGGAACTTGGAAGATTTTATTCACTAAGCCTTCACAGAAGGGCAGGTGAGGCGAGGCAGGTGGCTCTTTTACTGCTTGGAGAGCAGTTGGCTCCTCTTCAAAGCAGGCGCCCATAAATGTCACACCACTTTGAGTCTACATGGAGCGCTCATAAACAAAAGGGATACAACTGCAAGGCACGGAGGTTGGGAAATTTTTCTTTATCACGAGCGTTAAGTCCTCCGTGATTGCTTCAAAGAGTCACTAGTGAGAATCAGTTGCTATCAATTGCTGGATCATGTACGTTTGAATACAGATGTTTAAAATGTTGCTGGATGTTGTGGAGCAGGATCTCAGGCTCAGCTGGGCTGCTTCATTTCCTGCTGATTGTGATGTGGCTTCATTACCTTTCTATGGAGGTGATAACAGTGCACCTGCTGTCTCTGCTTCCTGTGTCTGACCACAGCCAGTGGAGCTCCTCCCAGTCAGCTCTGTTGTCTGCCTACAGGTGGTGGAGCTACTGACCCTGAGGCAGTGCCACATGCACACACTTATGGCAAGTAGCTCTCATAATGAGTGCGCTTTTATTTAGGATAAGCTGTGTGTAGCCCTCTTCCTATCCAAATGTAAGGAGGTTATTCCAAATACTGCCTCAAAGGGACACTTGACACTTGCACATGTAGTTTAGGTGACTTGTCATGAGGAGCCTGCCGGAATCGTTAAAATATGTCTCCTGTGGCTCTGGAGAGAGCTCTCCAAAGTCTGAAAAAATAACACTGATAAACCTTATTTATTTGCATTATGGGATATTTAGAATCCAGAGTTTAAAATATAACAGGAACTGAAAGTCAGGTTATCTCTGTCTCTGTTGTGTTTTTTGCATATTAGTTCTTATTATTATTTCTAATAATGTCATAATATTCCTTATTTATATTCTACTTTGCTCAGAGTCACTGAAGCATGTATAGATTAATTCTTGCCAAATGGCCAGCTTACCCCTGTTTGGAATCCCACACAGAATCTATTTGCTTATTTGTCCCTCCATTATTCACAAAGCAGTCTGTCACCAAGCACAAAGGAAAATGTACATTTTAGTATTACTGCCATTAAATCTTCTTTGATATTGTGAGTGACCCTGATGACACTGGGAGTGTTGGTTAACCTTTTTAAGGAATTTATTCTGCACAAAAAAAACAGCGTTGCAATATGCAAATATGTAGAAAAGCATGTAACTGAAACTAAAATCAAAGCAAAAAAAAGAAAGAAATGTACATGATATACTTTGTGTTCTGTACTAATTTAAACTTACTATAGATAGAGGAAAATTAAGAATTTAATTGTTCTAAAAATCAATATAATTCATGTTGCTTTTTAGGTGCACATACAGATCTCATATTTTGATCATTACAAATGCACACACACGCATCACATTTTAGAAGAGTGATCCTTCATGCTTCTTCCTCACTTGTGCAATGAAGTCCACATATTTATGTGAGTTGTTTCTTTTTCCGACTGCCTGAGATGAGGGATCACTGACGGATGTGAGAATCTGAGGCCTGGCTCTAAAGCTCGCCTGTCAGGAGGCATTACTGCTCCGTGCCGTGCAGGAGGACAGTTGGAATCCTTCAGCACTGATATCTTAATCTGCATCTTTCAGGAGTGCGACTCCCGATGAAGTGGTCACTAGAAAAGGGAGGGAGGCAGGACTGGAAGGTAAAAGGTTGAGGAGAAGCCAGGTGATCAGTGATGTTCACCGGCAGGTAAATCAGGATGAAAAGGCATGCCTGGACACAGCGACTCCTGACTTCCCCTTTTTTTAAGCCAGAAACCTTAGCTTTTCCCTCCCCATTGGAAGAGTGTTTGCAGGAGAGGGGTTTTAAAAGCTGTGCCCCAGTTAAAGCTGCCATCATCATTACACTAAGGGGTTGAACTGTGGCGGCGTAATGTGTGTACCGAGTTACTCTGTCTGTTTGAAGGGCCCTCAGCAGAAGTGTGTCTGCTGTTGACACTCCCCATTTAATATTGTTTGAATTTTTCATCAAGATCCCAAGCCCTGTTACAAGAGCTCTTTGTTTTCCGACTTGTTTGTACATTCTTTGTGTGTGTGCATGTGTGTGTGTGTGTGCGTGTGTGTGTACGAGTGTGTGTTTGCAGAGACATTATAGACATTTATTTAGTTTGAAATGTAACAAACATAGTATTACTGTCCATGTCTCTGTAAACATTCTTATGTCAACTCTATCAATAGTTTTACTGCACTTTTTTCTTCTCTTCCATGAAGTCCGTGGTGGTCCTGTGAGGTATTCCTGGCTCTGAACTGGATATCCAGCGGCAGACATCCCTGTACCCTGCTCCTCCAGCATCTTTTGTGCAGGGGACCCTGACGCAGCTCTGAATGCAGGTCACCGCAGGTTACTGACAAAGCTCAGTGAAAGGGGGGTTTTGTGTGTGTGCCTGAAAGCAGTGCACGCGATTAAAAATAGCCTGCCCTCCTGTCAATGCATCGCCATTAAAAACAGCTGGGCCGGGCTCCTGCCTGCATTCAGCCACGTGAAAGTTGATTCTCTCTTTGTGCCGCTATCTTGTCACAACTCCCCCTTTACTGCCGCCCTTTGTTGGCTGCTTTGTGCGAGCGCCATCACGGAGGCAAAGTCAGCCTCATAAAAAGAGTTCATTTTGGATTCACTGGCCTCCGATGAACACTGGGAACTTTCTTTTTTGTGCCTTCATCCATAAATTGGTGCTCACTCACTGGGCCCTGTCAGTCTGTCTCAAAAGATTCTTTATAAAGCATTTCCTACTTCTTCCCTTGGACACGTTTTCTCAATTCACCCATGTAGGTAATCAGCCTAATCGCAGTCAGCTGATTTTGAGGCTGCCAGGATACCAACAACTCACCCACAATGCAGCATGGATGCTCCACTAATTCAATTTCTGCGAATGAGGAGGATAAAGAAAATAATGTATTTTTATTTGTGCTGACAGCAATAGATTTAAATGAATCAACTTCAAATCCACCAGGATGTCAGATGATCTTGCGGGTCCGTGACAGTGTTTTCATTCTGCTGTCAGTTATGACACATTAGAGCTTTCATTGGCTTTAGGATGAGTCCTCTGAGTCTACAGGTAAAAGTAAACACACGGGATCCCACCCATGGAGCAGCTGTCAGTGGCTTCAATGAATCAACCCTACCTGCGCAGCCAGGTACTCCAGGGGTTAATGGAAGAGGAGGAGGACAGTCTCGTCTGTGAGGCACAGCCTCCTCTGTTAGATGTGGTGCTCTCAGGAAGCCTTCCTTTACCAGGCTCGTCATTTTCCACCACCCTTTATTGTTCCACCTCCTCTCTCTCTCTCTCTCTCTCTCTCTCTCTTTCCCTCTCCCCTGGGCCCTCTCTTCACTCCGTCCAAGGCCCTTTCTGATGCCAAGAGAACACACACAAGCAAGCAGCAACATGCACCCTCGCATCGACACACGCTCATAAAGACAGACACAGAAAAGAGACCAAGACGCACAAGAGACACACAATCAGAGAGCCTCTGAAGGGTTTTCTTATCTTATCAGTACTGTCATCGCTCCATCATCCACAGACAATACTCTGATTGTCCAGTGACTCCCGAAAAAAGGAGTAATTTATACTTTGGAGGGGATTTGGAGGAAGCTAAAACTTAGAAATGACTTTCAAATTAAAGGTGATTACGACACAGAGACATATATAAAATGTAATTTACGGGTAAGTCAGATCTTAGATACGGCATGTGGTGTGTGGGCGTTTCTGCTGCGATCTCTGTGTCATTGAGGATGGGTTTCAATCTGTGTTTAATCCCTGAACGCCATAATCTGTGTCAATTTGTGATCTGAAGTGTCCACTGTTTGAAAAAACTTTAGTTGTTGCTGCCCAGGGCCTGACAAGCCTACACAGGCTGTGCACCAGATTTAAATAAACCAATCAATCAATCAATCAATCAATCAATATACTGACTTCTTTTTAATACTAAAGACAAACATTTTTTTGGGCCCATGTATGCAGTCAATATATTACATTTATCTACATAATGTAGAATAGCATATATGAATGTAATGCAGGATGTAAAATCAGTATGTTCCCTCATGTCTTATGACATTAGGTGTATAACAATGACATAATGACTAATACAACAATCCCCCATAATCATTCTAACCATTTAGCCTCTATGGTATTGTGAACATCCTTGGACTTTGCTTAATCATAATGAAAGAAGAGTGTGATATCATGCCTTCATGACTGCTAAGTGTCTGTTAATAAAGGGCGTATTGATTTCTTTTAAACGTATTATAAGGAACAGACAGAGCAGCAGATGCTGATACCAGAGCTCATTTTCAAAGACATTAAATCAGCTGTTTTTTCATTTTCACCATTAGACATAATGATGCATCATGAGGGACCAGCATGTGTCCAAAAGACGATATTTATAACGCATTCTGGGCTTCGTAGAAAGTGTTACCAACTCCTGCTCATTTTCTCCTTCACGTCTCTCCACCTCTGCGCTCTATTGTTCCTTCTCTCTGTCTGCTTCAGCCTCTGCTGCTGCTGTGCTGCTGATGGAAGGGATTGTCTGGTTTTATTAATATGACAGGTGAGCCTGCCCAGCTGCTACCTGAGTGTGTCTGTGTGTGTCTGTGTGTGTCTGAGTGTGTCTGTCTGTCTGTGTGTGTGTGTGTGTGTGTGCGTGTGCCAGAAAGCAGCAGCTGTCACATACACGCAACACACACATGGTCTCACATGAACCCATTCACACAGGCGCTATTGTGGCATATAGACTTTTATATTATCATATAATTTAAGATGTTCATTAACAGGATGCGATGATCTGAAGTACAACAATGCATCTTCTTGTCAAACTGATGAAAAGCAACAGAGCTGCCAAGATGCTCTCTGCACCATATTTGAGTGTTATTACTCTCATATATTACCACTTTGTTTACTTCCTGGACTGCAAATCACCAGTGTAATTTTCACTGGCCCTCTGAGGTGGTCATAACATCTCTGCCCTTGTATATACACTTTATGATTTGACTCATATGTTGGGGCTCAATACATCCATATTGACTCAGGTAATTGAACACGAGGGACACAGGCTGTATTCATAAAAGAGGCAGAGAGACAATCCAGTGAATAGAGGGTTATTGGAAGAGCAGCAAGAAGCTTCTGGACGTGGGTTTGTGCTTTGAGAGAGGCGTCAGGCTGTATGTCTGTCATTGACTGCAGTTCAGGCGTGAAGATGGCAGCACAGAGGTCTTCCACCTGAGCAGATTGTGTTCCGAGTCGCTCCATTACCTGAGTGGACCACCTTTGTCTTATAGCTCCATGTGGAAAATGAATACACACTGGTAGGCCAGGCCAGCAGGCGTCACAGGGAGTGTGTGTTTGTGGTTTTTTGGGGGGTGAAGGTCGAGAACATTGTTGAAGGTTTCTAAATAAATACATCTTTTTCAAGGCAAGCAGCACCTGCCCCTTGGTTTCTTTTATCTGATCGTATCATAGAAAAAGAATGTAGTTTTATGAGGCTACTGAGGCCCCACACACACAAGCACATAAAGAAAATATCTTCATCCATTTGACAACACATGCGCACCATTTAGACAATAAGACAATAAGACAATACTACACATTACAGGAAAGCACTGCAAATCCAGAAAAGGACAACAGATTTCTTCCGACTTGGGAACGCTTGATGTTACAATGGTTTGTTGATCATGAAGTTGTTGAAGTGATGTTTTGTTGTGGGCGGGACTCCGCTGCTCCTCTCCTGTGCACAACTACACAACTAGCAGGACCTTGCAGATCAAAAAAGTGGAACTCTGTCTGAGACAACCTCAGCTTTGCTGTTGAAAAAACTCAGACTGCTTAACCTGTAGCTTGCATAATAATCACATAGGCATTGCCTTCATCTGTGGTGGTGGGGGGGTTGTGTTAATTTCACAAGGTAGTAGGTGTCTGTATGAGGATTATTTAAGGAATAAACAAATATTATTAGTTAGTAAGTGCAAAACTAAATGGTGATATATCATAGACTCCATATCATCTCATAATCCTCCATGAGGACACCACAGCAACACCACAGTTGCTCTCTGAACTGTCCCCATATGTTTTAAGATAGCCTATAGCTAGTAGCTGTCTGTTTTAATCTATGATTCTAATCTACAATTTTCTCAGATTTTTAATTTTTTATTTCATGACTTGATTTAACTTAATGAATTCATGATTTTATTCAAACTGTGTTCTGTGTAAATGATATTTTCTAAATAGTAACACTCATCTCCTCCCCTCCTCCTTGTGCATGTGTATGGTTTTAAACTTGTGTTTTGCTTATTTAGCTTTGCTGCTGAATTGTTGAGCACTTTGAGTTGTATTCTACACCTGACAGCTGCTAAGTAGACAAAGTCCATTCATTCATTCACACTGTACAAACACACAATACAGTGCGTAATGTGTACTGTAATGTCTTGTGTTTTCTGTTTTTGCAGCAAATTGATGATGATTTTTTTCTAGTTTGCTCGTGCTTATTCCCATGTGTTTTATAAAGTTGCAGTGCATTGAGCTCTCAGAGCCACTGCAGCGCTGCCTTTTTGATGGACTTTTGCTTAAAATCACTGCAGGGCAGCTTCCAAAGTCTCTTAACATGGGAATTGATTTAAAGGCCTTGGGTGCATAATTCAGTTAACCTACAGACATTAATAGATGCCTGTTCTCTACAATAAAGCAGCTTCTCAGAATAGGAGACAGGTATATTTTATTAGCGTTCTCCGGGGAATGGACAGACTGGCTGGCTGATGAGCAGAGATTGTGCCGGCCCACTTAGTTAACAGCGTGGGGGCAGAGTTGTCCCTGCATTCACCCGTGACCAACATAGCTGGCTGCTGGGTAATTTGTCAGCTCTGACGCACTGCTATTAAGTTTTTTATCACTCTTCATAAAACCAGAACTGCAACTTTGAAGTATCGTGCTCTTGAATTCAAGATCTTGAATTTTACGTCCCAACTCATTGTGATGCTACTTTGAAGGACGTCACGCTGTTTGAATCACTACTAATCTTTGTAGAAATACCTTGATATATAAGTGACAAATATAAGATAATACCTGAAGACCCCAAGAGAGGGTTGCTATGGCGAAGCTTTGACTGCAGGCCAGTTCTATCTGTTTCTTGATTAGCCAATTTCTGCAGGGCGCAGGTCCCATCAAGGAGACCATTATTCATGAACAACAATTTCCATCAAGTGAAATATTACTTTTTTCTAGGTGTGGGCCTGTTAAAAGACAAGGTTAATGCAGTGCATTGCTGCTTAAAGCACACTTTGCTCTTTTCAAATTTTACCATTGTGCCAGGAAAGATCAAAAGGGCCCTTTCAACATGTCGCTGTGTTCAGTCAGCTTTCATGTCTTACCTCATTACTGGAAAACTTTTCTTTGATTGAGCCGAGGTCTGAGCAGAATTTGGTCAGACAATGGGGCTAGACGACTTTCAGCGTAACACAATGAGGAGGCAACAAAGATGTCGTCTCAAATCCTTCTCGAGATGTTGGGCCCCCACGCTTTACTGCGGCCAACGGGCCTGTGAATTACAGTAAGATCCCTAAAAGTGAGGATTTGTAACTCCTCTGATCAGACTCAGCTCACGACCAGCAGAGGCTAAATCCCTGTAGAGAACCAGCAGTAGAACAGGGGATAAGATGAGCTTCTCCGAATCCATCTCTGCCCATTTAAACCCTGTCTGATAGTCCCTGAAAGAATGCTTTAAGGAGGTTACATTCAACTTTAGAACAAGCTCGTTTCATTCACTCAGTTGAGGACTGTGCATTCAAAAGAATGGTAAAATTAAAATCTTTTTTTTTTTTGGAGATAATTACATTTCAAAAAACACATCACACCTTTATTTGAAATGAAATATTTTATTCATGCAATTTATGCACAGTTGCAACGTTTTTTTTAAGTCCCAAGAAAGTTCTAACATTCCGCACCAAGGCGCCAATATTTTTTCCAATCATTTTTTGGCAATAGAGCAAACAAAGCCCTGAGCGAATCCTTGAGTATACACACACTCCTCTCTGACTCTGAGAATTGGGCTGCAAAAGTCAGAAAACCCAGACAGAAGTGGCATTTTGCTGATCAGTACTGGGTCTCTGAAGAAACAACTTTTGACCTTTGATCCCTCTCCATCTTTCCATCTCTTCCACTCTCTCGCTCTCTCTCTCTCTCACACACACACACACATTCACACACCACACCACACCACACACACACACATCATTTTTCTGTCTTTCAGTTTCTCTTCATATAAAGGTCCACAGTATATATTTTTCACACACTCCCCCTCTTTTTCTGCCTCGGTCTCTGTCACCTTTATAACTTAATTTCCTCTCCTGTTGATTTGAATTGTTTGTTTTGAAATATTTTATCAGCTTTCCAACGACGATAACTGCTTCACAGGCGCAGGTAATTGCAGACTGTGAAACCAAAATGCCAACAAGAGATGATATAAATATGTGAGTGATTAAAAAGAAAAAAAAAAAAAAAAGCTGCTCCTGTGAGCCGAGCTGAGTAGAAAATTGAAAATGAAATAAACTGCACCTATCGTGAATTTTCCATCCTGATAATTTTTCCTTTCTTAAGAGGGGCCAGCCAATAAGAGGCAAGCCTTTGTTCCTGTTATCACACACTGTTCATTTGTCCCTCAGCCGGAAAGCCATGTTAAGATAACGCCATCCTATCATCTGATTGTCTTATCGAAGTTGAGCGACACAGCACCCCCAGTCACTCTGAACAATCAGTCAGCCTGGATGAAAAGGTTAAGTGCTCCAGACACCTCCTGCTAAAGTTTATGGTCAGAAATTCATAGACAGCTGAAATAAACTAGGAGGGTTTTTTTTCCACACATAATTTATTCAAGATTTATTTGTCACATGCCACTTTGGGGTGTTTCAACACACCAGATTCGTGGAGACCAGTAATTTCTTACAGCCTCTTCTCAGCACTTCAAGTGCAAGAGTGTGTTACCCTTATACAGCGTTTGACACCAGGGTCAGTGGAATTGCCCCACTTGAACTAAAAGACATTTAGTTTGGTTTGGAAAGTGAAAACTCGAACACCATTAATTTGTTTGCTCTCCCACTAGTCATGACCACAGCGAATGCCATCACCTCAAAGAAGTGGTCGGCCGTCCTCACTTTTATTTGTTTGTTTCTTTGGAGGGTGTGAGAAGTTGTGGAGCGCGGCTGTAGCGGACGTTGGACTTGTGGGGGGGACGTGGGGACTCTCCAGAAGGAAGGCTTTGCGGGAAGAAAGCTATAGGGAGCTAGCAAACAAGTTAGCTAGCGACAGAGAGGGTGGGGGGGTGGTGTGGGGAGTGGAGGTGGTGCTGGTGCTGGGAGGGGTGGGGATTCATTTAGCCAGGCATAGCTGCTCTTGTTTGTGGTTGTCCCTGACAGCGTCGGCACCGCTGCTCCAAAGCACCTGTGTTTGCTCACTAGCTTTCCCCCAATCTGCTCGAAAAATGCTGCGAGCATGTCACATGGTGGCCAGATAGCCTGGGCACCATGGGAATACAAAAGCCGGGGCTTTTAGAACAGTTAATCATTAATGGAGGCCTCTCTTTTGTTCCCATTCAGCTCCACGCTGACAGAGGCTTTGATATTACATATGGCAGACAGGTCAGACATAGATATAGCCAAGTACATCAACAGGGAAGTGCTCTCTGGTCGCTTGATGCAGAGTGATGAAGGTAGACGTTAGCAGTTAGTCCTTCAAATGAGAGCCGTGTTTATCTGTAGAGGATAGGGAGAACACACAGGTCAGTCTCACAGAGCATTCATTTTATGTTAGCTTAGAATATAATAATCATAATAGGACTATTAACTGGTAGAAATGAGCTGCATCAGCATATACTGATGGCACAGAAAAGCTCGATACGTGTGGTTAATTACAGTGTAAGTCGTCCACTTCCAAGCAAAAACAAAGTTAGAATACAGACCAAAAATTCCTGATTACACTTTTGTCACTGATTGGCAGGATGGCAATAGACAGAACAAGCCTTTCATGGGATGGGAGGCCACTTTACCGACCCCACAATTAATTAACATGGCCTAATCTCAGTTTGCTCTCCATCTTGAACTGTCAATGAAAAGTCCAGGACTCATTTCACGCCTGTCAAAGTGGGCTTTAGAACTGGAAAAAAAAAAAAGCAATGCGTGAACTTGCTTTCACAAAGCAGGGCCAAATTTATCTCAAGGGTAGATTGGGTTTACACAGCCGCATTCTTATAAAGCACTAAAAGGGTCAGAGACAAACTCTTATCTCCCATTTACCTCAGCATGCCAATGGTTCTTTATTGAAAGTTAGTGGTGACCCCGCCCTAACCCCCAGTGCTAATAATACTGTATGGGAGCTGGAGAGGATAGTGGGATCACAAACATTTACGGCTAAAAATGCAGCACAAGAGCAGGCAAAGTGGCCACTCAACACAGGATGCTTGGTGCGCCGACAGTCAATCATTAACGTAGCACTTTTAGTGATATCTGCTCCCTCGCTCAGAGAAGTCAAAAGATAAATGAAGGTTGTGTTTCAGAGAATGAAGTAAGGCTCCAACTTAGGTGCTTTAGCAAACACGCCAGCCCACACATATGTTTCTTTTGAGACGTTTGCGGCTGGTTCTCATGTCAGAGTCTCTGTGCTCAGAGAATATGTTCTCAAGCCGGCCAACAATAGAGAAATGACTCAGGTTTTTGTTTGTGTTCACATCAATGCAGCTCCTCCTGAAATCTATGGAAGTCTCTTTGCCTCTCAGCCTTTCCAACATCAAATATGTTAGTTTCTCTTACAATGTTTTACACTTCCTTCTTTTTTTGTGAATGGCCATTGTATGAATAATGATTTTTTTTTTACATAAGATAATGTGAAATAATAGGGAGAGCCATTTTTTTTTAACATTTTAAGCGACATATATGGAAATAAGCATCATTTTCTTTTCACTCTCCTGTAGCACGATGCAGAGACTCAACCAGAAAATAAAAACATTTCATATCCTCATCATGTCTGAGCGTCATGCAGCCATAAATCTTTTCTTTCCATACATGCAGCTTGACTTCACTACAGTGTGTTTATTTGCCAACCCTGGTCACCGATGATAAGGGCCCTCGGTGTCCCCAAACTGTAGCCTACAATCTCTCTTAGTGACAACACGCCCATGTTTCTACCAACACATTTGCACTGTGCAGGCTACAATAAGAGGAAAATAAAGAACAAAACATAGGTGCTAATAAATCCTCTGTCTCAGCTATAAGGAAATAAATTAGGTTGAGTGGAGTCAAAGGATGGGCTTAACAAGTGTATGCTTCAAACAAAAGTTCCTGTTTCAGGAACGAAGGTGCATGGGTGATGGATGGCTTGGCAAACATAGTTGACATACCTGGCCAATGCCATGGGCCGGTCACAACCCAGGACTGAGAGGGACATTGTGTGAGTGTTTGAGGGAGTGAGTGTGTGTGTGTGTGTGTGTGTGTGTGTTTGTGCATCAGTGTAGCTCCTCTGCAGCTATCCCTCTTCCCTCTGAGGCTTCCTCTCCCTCCTCTCTTCCACTCGGGCCGTGGGGATCACTTCAGTCAGCAGAGCCCTATTTGACAGAGACACAGCCTCCATATAAATCCCATCCTCCTATTTATTTGATGTGCAGTTCTACTAGGACGCCTTCGATCCGTCCTCAGGGAGCCCGCATCTCAAAACACTCAAATAGTCTGGGTGTGGCGATAAGCACGGGGCCGGAATTATACTCCCAAATTCCCAAATCCTTATAGAGCAACTGTTCCACAGCATTTTAAGACACATACACAGAAAGAAAAGTGATAGATATGGACTGGTGAATCATTACAATTTCTAGAATGTTTTGTATATGTCTGTATGTGATGTAAAAGATAAATAGATAGTAAAAAGATAAATAAAAATGGAATTAAATGAAGGGGAAAATCCAGCCAAGACGCTCTCTGAGTGCGGTTTGGAGCGTGGGAGACGGGTCAGTGAAGTCTGGTGGACCTTTATGGGGAACACCCAGGAATGTTTAGTTAACTCGCCCGTCGCATTCAAGCATGTGTGTCAAAGGTGTTTACAGGGTGTTGACATTCACACATTGGCAGAGAGGTAATGTGAATGGTATAGCCATGTCTGGCTGTGCTGGGCCCTGAAAGCAAAGCAAACGTGAACATGTGGACCTGTAGTGGAAACGCTCTTGTGTGAAAGGTGGTTATTTAAATAGAGAAGTGGAAAACGCTTTTGCAATTCACTTCTGTAATTCATTGTTATTTAATCCAACAGTCAGGCAACAAAAGAAATGTTGTTAATGCTCGAGCATTTTCAGCTGGAAAAAAAAAAAAAGACTAAAATGAATATCTCCTTTTCCATTTCAAAATGCATGTAATTGTAAATCATAAAATATACATTATAAATAGCAGATTTAAATGTTTCTGTATTTTTGTTAATTATTTGTCAGCGGTTCATGAACCTGTGCTTAAATTTTGTCAATAGATTATTAAATCATTATTTCAAACATGTAATGAATCTTAGAAATATATATATGTATCAACATATTTAGATATCATATTTTTCTAAAGTCATTTTACTTGATATTTTATTATTTGTTTTGCATGTTTTTAAAATCTCTAATGTGTTTACCTGTGGAATTTAATATAGCTTAAGATAATTTGCATTATTTAACTTATATAAATTACATTATATATTATAATTTCAGTTTAAAGAAACATGACATTTGATTATTGTTTAATCAATAATGTGAACTGAACAAAATGCATTTTTGATTTTTATTGCTGATTTTATCCACTGACACATTAAAATACTAATTTAAACATAATTTCCACCTACATATTTTATCCTATATATATCCTGTAAATTATTTTCTTTCTAATTACCTATTGTTTAAAGCCATTCAATTTTTTGTTTCGTTTTTGTGGTTACAATATAAACAAAGTATAATTGCTCTGATTGTAAATTTCATGATTCAGTAACATGTGTGATCACTGATAAAACTAACCTGATAATATGTGGTTTAATTTCCCTTCCCCATGTGATGGCTCAGCTATAAAACACAATTATCCAGTCGTATATCCACTCATATAACAAAGGGCAAACACAAGTGCACGCACATAAATGTTTAACAGTTTCAAACAGTATAACTACACATTTTTCAAAAATACAGTTTTAATATATGTGCTGAGGAAATATGTTTTCTGATCATGATATTTATTAACTTAAATGTTTTTTATCCAAAGCTAAGAAAGAGTATATATTATAGATGATATGTTAAAAACAATATTGGAATATATTTTCCACAGACAGGAAAAAGAAAAGTAGTAGTAATTTAATTATCTTTACATTTTGAAAATGTAAGTATATGTAACAATACATTTGTGTGAAGTATTTCAACTCTAAAAAGCAGATGCATGCCAAAATATATAAAACTATATGTTTTATTCTATATTTCAAATATAAATGCAAAACGTTAATTATAGTCATCCTTGAGGAGGCTATCCTTTCTTCTGCCGAGGGTTGCAAAGAGGCAGCCAGTGCCAGCAAGCACAAGTCAGCATGTCTGTCTGTCTGTCTGTCTGTCTGTCTGTCTGTCTGTCTGTCTGTCCACATGACCACCCACTGTGAACTATGGGGCATGAAGTGAACGGCTGTAACCATCTCCTGCCAGCTTCATACTGACCTGCAGGTGACAGAACACCTAACCTGTTAAAGTGTCTATACATCCAATTACACATCACATCACATTGAGCGACTGCACCACACACCAGAACGCTACACGTATCACTCAGACCACCATTGTTTAAGGTAATTGGAGGGGTGTTGTAAGTTTCCTATGACTCACACTGCTCTTTTCTCCACCCATGAATGCTGGAAGATTGTAGGTCTAGTGAACTTAGAAACGAAGTCCTCTCAACTCATAAATTACACGGCCACGGACAACCTTAAGCGGTGTTGAAATGCTTCGAACAGAGCTTTATTTCAGCGCTGGTGGAGCGTGAAGCTGAGAGCACCACCCCACAAGGAGCTTGGCTCTCACAGGCACAAGTAAGACAGCTATTTATCTTGCCATACCTGAGGTCTGACATGCTGGTAAAGCGCTGGTGGTGCACCAAAGGTGGATGTGAAAACAAGCACTTACTGTTTCTTAATGATGTTGCTCTTAGTGGTATTGCTTCCGTAACAGGTCATACTTTTTTTTGTGAATAGGGCCCATGTGAATAAAGTCTTATATTTAAAAAATTCTGCCCCAAACAAAAGGGTTTTCCTTCCTGGGACCTGTCTTGGCACGGCTACTGGCACTTTGAAATCTGATCTGATAGATTAAGAGCTTAGCCATTAGAATAAACCATTGTGGAATCATCATGGGTTGTGTTTTCACTCGGGTGGCAAAAAAAACCCAGCAGTTTTCCTGCATTATATCTGTGTTTGAGTTTGAAAGAGCGCTTGTAGCCCAGGATGTCACTCTTTTCAAACACATTACCGCTATAATGTATGTATTTCTAAGTGTTTCTATGAATGTAACAGTAACAAAAAACGCAGCCAGTGAATCTCTTTTCTCAAAGGTTTTCATTCACAGAATCATATTGTGTAGAAATCATCCTTGGTCTGACCACCCAGGGGGTCCCTGACACCGCAACCTTTACAGAGGGGGATGGGCGTGTGTGTGTGTGTGTGTGTGTGTGTGTGTGTGTGTGTGTGTGTGTGCACGTGTTTGTGTTTAGCCAAGGGTCTGCTCACATGCATGAATATGCTCCTTCATCTTATGTGTATTGATCCTCCTGTGACATCCCACTACTTTTCTTTTTCTTTTTTATTTGTTTGTTTGTTTGTTTCAGATCCATTTACTATTGTTATTTTATTCCCGGCAGACTTCAGCAGGGAAGCACGCTACTTCCATTTCCTGCCACACAGACAACATTACATGTATTGAGTGTGAATACACATTCAGCAGAGAACTGGTCAATGTAAATGCAAACACAAACCAACAAACCAAAACAAAAGAGCACAATATGGATCCTTCTCTTGGCCAGAGCCACTACACTCTCTCTGTTTGCCCTCTCTTGTGGCTGGAGTTGCCATTAGGTCATATAATGACCGCATCTCATTTCTCCCTCAAGAGCCCTCGGAAGCGTTTTGCCTTTGGCTGGGAAAGTGCATCTATGTCTTGTTGTAGAAGTGGGACTCCTCTTTTGGGTTTTTCTTGGCTTCCGAATCTCTTTTTTTTTCTTCCTGCTTCAATAAAAACGATTCAAATTGCTCAAAAATTAAAATTCAGTCTTATGCAAAAACCACTTGGGTATCGTTATCGCACTCTGTGCTTGACTTGTGCTGCCTCCTCTAAGAAGAGAAGAGGGGTCAGCCGTTATCCCTCCTCCCAGGCAGACACCCTGCCTTTTATTGCAAAGTGAGAGCGATTCACCCCCTAAACGAGTACACATGCTAAGGTGAACAGAGATACAAACGCGATAACCCGTTCAATTAGACAACACCGTCATGGCGGGCAGAATGTGGACAGATAAATGACCATACAGTATGGCATACAATGGGAATTAAAAGTATAGGGCAGCTGGGCTCTTATCTGGCCGGGGAAGAAGAAACCAGGCAACAAAGGGAGGCCTAAGACTAAGAGGCTTGATGCATGGGAAAGCCATGGGCCGGCCATTGTGGCTGCCCTTCTGCTGAGCAAATAGTCCAAACTGTTCATTCCCCATCTCCCATTCTCTCGCCGGTACATTGTTTGTGTCCTTGCATTTCATTCTGACTGGGGAAGATTGCTCTCAGGGCCAGTGAGCAAACAGTCCAGAAAAGAGCCAGCTATCTCCTGCCGTTCCCAGGAGAACTAGCATTTTTATTTCAGCTCCAAGCTGTCAAAGGATTGGAGAGTTTATGTCAGGATCCTGAATTAATTGCTTTAAGCCTCAGGGCCGACGCCTGCGTTTTTATCACCAAATGTTCGGTAAAATGTTTCCTAGCAAATTATGCAGCCCCCCCACCACCGGCTCTCTCGGTCGCCAAACATTTGGTATTGGATACATACAGGATGAGTTTCTGCAACACAAATGATGTGTTTAGTTGTTGTGACAGCACAATGGTGTGAATAGTGATGGGCTATAGCACGGCTGTCAAGGATTTGGTGGAATGAAGGCAAACAGCAAACTTTTGTGTGTGTGTGTGTGTGTGTGTGTGTGTGTGTGTTTTCTCTCTCTCTCTCTCTCTCTCTCTCTCTCCATGACGGTGAGCACACGAGCCAAGCTTGGCAATAAAATGACTAAGCTTACAGATGCCTCAATAAACCATAGCTGTTCAGACATTTGGTGGACCGAGCTTTAAAGGCTCCAAACTGTCTTCTGAACTGCCAAACTGACTTCAGAACCGTCTGCCATCTTCATATCCATCCCATGCTTCTGCTTACTTAATAACTATACACTGTATATCAAACATTTGGATCTGCTAAACTCCTATATAAGCAGGCCATATATCCAGCCTAACTCCATATAGCAACTACTTCCTCATCTTAAACTACCAGTTTTAAGTAAAACTTTGCCCTAAATTACCTTGCAGTGAATGCATAAATGCATCTGTATCGTTAATAGTTACGTTCACGCCATTGATACAGTTGATAAATTTTTGGCTCCCAGCATGCTTTCCAATCCAGTGTATCAATCCCAGATATTTTCTGAGTAAGAAACTTGCTGCAGTTTTTGTACACATCATTCTGTTGGCATATCTGAACGCTGTGTTTTCATTCTCTGTTGGCTCCTGCAGGAATGGGCCAAAAACAACAGAGGAACGGGCGGCCCAACAGTTCAGTTCCAGTCTTCAGAGCCATCAATAACTGAACCTGGAGCCACCATCTGGACTTGGTTTTTCTTTACACAAATGCATCTGACGGCGTAGTGGACCATTATATTTGCATCAAAAAAGAATTAGCAATATTTCATCATGCTGCATGATACTGTGCTATTTGTGTAGATAAGCCCCTTAGCAAACTACACATCGTTCACCCATCGCTGACTACAACAAACGAAGGTGCCGGTTCCCAAAAATGTGCAACCACTTTTCATGTGAAAGCTTTTGCATATGAACGGAAGTCCATGTGAAATTTGCATTAATACACAGACGCAACTGTCTCTGACACTATGGACACTATGAATCCTGCTTGGTTGTAACGAGTCTGAACCCACAGCTGATTTAACTACAACCGAGTCCCTGACAAATGAATCATGATGTGTAGTAGATGCCCCTTTCACCCAGCATTATCTTTCTCTCGGGCACTTCAAGATAAGCATCCCAGCTCTGACCAATAAATCTGCCAGTTGACTCCTTAATCTGAGAGGATATTAAGTGACAAACGCCGTGATGTTTCTGTCAGCATCAAGCAGGCGAGGGTTAAATAGTGTGTATCAGGGGACTACTCTGCAGTGGGGAAAACATACAGGCCTCATCTTTCACCATAATCTGCTCAACAGCCCTATAGACACCTCCCAGCTTTCCTCAATCCTTCAGCCGAGCATCCGCCTTTCCATTATAAATAACACAGCCATTTATATGGGATTAAATTGGGGATTAATTTGATTCAAGTCAGGGTATGGGAATTCATTAGCCGTCTGACAGTGGCACTATACATGGGGGGAATTTAATTTGAATCCCCCAAGGGAAGCACTATGGGGCACTGGGGCTGCGTTGAAATGGAGGTCTTAAAGACAAGGGGGGATATTGTTCCACACTTTAGATTGGGACACTTGTAAGGTGGCTCTTTATTGCTGTTGATGGTTTGTTATCAAATTGAGAGCAGCAATGCTATTAGGTGAGAGTGTCCTTAAACTGGCCATGCTGGAAGGAGAGAGACGGGTTTATCTGAGGGGAAAGAAGGCTTACCCTCGCAGTTGGCCTCGCCTATCTGCATGGATCGACAACAGTTCTTGACACCCGCATGACCGTGAAGAAGTAAATACAGGTTTTTCACACAGATTTGGCTCCCACTCATACCGTATTAAAATGAGCACATTATTTGAATGTCAGTGATTCTCATGAATGTTGAAATGGCATATCTATCGCCGCCATTCCCGACAAGCTGTGTGGTGTAAAGTAAAGGCATTAAATTCGACTTGGACGCAGATTACTGAATTCACCCCTGCAGAACACCATCTTGGCATTCTCTAAATTGGACAAGTCCCATTGTAAGAGCCTATCACAGCGCACATGTCTGAATAGGAGAACATATGCAGGACAAAATATTCCGTAGTTTGTTATTCCGAGGACGGCACTGGGGGCACACGGGCTTGTTTGCCTTTGCTGGAAGAGGAGATTGGATTGGGGGTTTAAATGAATCGCTGGCGCACCACGTTTATAGGTTTCATTAACTTTTAATGAGTTGGGTGTCCTTCGCTGTGATTGGTTGGCAAACCTCTGCTTTCACTTCCTGGAACTGGAGCTGAGGGGGAAGTGATGAGATATTGCAGCATGTTGGCTTCCATGTTATGGCCATGTGCTGCCGAATGTGCCACACTGGGTGGAAATGGGTCAGGATAGATACATGATGTAATGTCGTACTATTCCAAAAGCACAAGCCCCAGATAGCCATCAGCACTGGCAACTGCTGAATCTAAAACCTGGAGGTACTGAGTCTCGAGGGGAATAAAGAAACCTTGGCAGATCAATCACAGCCAAGCAGGCATCCCTTTACCACCGTTGACTGACATATCGTTTTATGGTCGCTTTGCCAACAAGGTTTGATCTCGAAGACAGGCATGAGAGCCGCTGGGAAATGCCTGTGGGATTACCAAAAAGGAGCTAGAGGCATGAGTGCGTGCATGCACACAAATGTCTCCAACAATCAACTCGTGCAATACCTAACTTCATATTTTGAGCATCTTTAATCTCCATCCAATATAGTATCTTTCTGCCTGGATGATCACACATCTATTATCTTCCATGCAAGCTTTTTTTTTTTTTTTTCTGTACGCTTTATGTTTCTCCTTGAGAAGCTAATCCCCTCCTCCAGTGTGCGGCTGAGCCTCACTTCAACACCCCTGAGAAACAAAGCCCTCGCCTGTCATCTCTATTTTATCTCCATCACACTGGCATACGTACGATGGAAAGTTCTTCCTTCAGACATTTACATGATCTCCATCACCGTTCGTTTTCACTTGTTCCCTTTAGAAACCTCCACTGGTTTGGTAAGGTGGGGGACTGGCTTCTCTTCCATTTGCATGATGACAGACCTGTGTTGCAATACTTCACAAGGATAAACACTGACCATCCATCCACTTCCAGGCATATAAAAGCAGCAGGGTAGTGAGAGGCACCCAGTCCTGGCCTGAATAGATCTCCTTTAGGTCAGTGCACGTCCCACCAGCTGCTGCCTCACAGTACTCAATGGCCATTGTTGACGGACCTCCCTCTCTCTCTCTCTCAGGACATGAAGGAGTCCTACACTGGAATGTCACATAGTCGTGTCAGAGGAGTGCGGACACATCACAGTCAGCGGCTGCATTCTCACCCTGTCCATCCTGCCATCTCTGCCTCTCTTTCCCCCCCTCTTTTTTCAGCACACACACAGACACACACACACACTCCTTCTTTCCATCATAACATAACCCCGAGCTGACCTTCAGATAGCTAGATTTAGGGAAAATTAAAAAAAAAACAGCCGTGTCTGCTACAGTGACTGTGAAACAGTCATCTTCAATAATGATGAGAGGTGAACAGTCAGCGGTCAAAATCTGCTACCTGAGTGAAGGCCAAAGCAGAAAAGCAGAGAGTCACATTTGTGTTTGAGCATTAGGGAGGTAGACAGAAAAATAATTGAAGAGTAAGTATGGCTTTGGTACGCATCTGTAAATCCCTGATTATACTCCATAAAATCTCCTTTTAGATTATTTTCTACACTTCCATCAAATTTAAAATATCCTCCCCACACATCAAATATGAACCAAGCATTTAGATATTAACTGCGTGGTATTAAGAGTGTGATATTTGCACCGTTAATGCAGATTCGGAACATTTTAAATGAATTTCACAAAGAGCACACTTTAAGGCCATCATAGTCAAACAGTTCATTTCAAGTTTCAAACTCTGCCAAGTGCCCAGTTTGATTTATTCAGTAGAAGGCTACCTGGTTTACAACTGTTTCACTTCCCTTATTTAAAAATAAGAATGTCACTGAGGGAGATTTAAGCTAAATAACTAATCCCAGGTGGTGCATTTGAGGCCTCAATTAAACCCAAATACCCAATAAAATCATGTGGATAAAAACTCCATTCTTATTTCTTATTTAATTTTAGTTTACTTTATACTGCATTTTTAATTGATGTTTTTTCTAGGAACATTTTTTAAAATCACCACCATGACAGCACAAATGCAGGCTATGCAAATATATGTATATTTTCACACGCATATGCAAATGTCTTTTTACTCTATAATATATCAACAGGCTTAAGAACGCATTTTGCCGTTTCAGTTACACAACAGCAACGTAACTCACTCAACAATTTACATTTTGGGATGTTCCAGTTTGACGTACGGCGTGTGGGGCTGATGCAAAAACCAAAACACTTAATTTTCCCGTTTGCTTTAATTCCTAATATTGCCAGTAATCGACAAAAATGACAGCGTGGTAATAAAACAGCAAGGCAGCGTGAGAAAATAATTATTCACTGAGAAAATCAGGTTAACGAACAATCTCTTCAAACATTTCCATCAATTGTTTAAACCTAAATTGGACCATAACATGCTTTCCAATAATCGTATTGTTCTTTCACGCGCTTCTCGAATTGAAAAATGATAATAGCCTAATAATGAACACATGTGCTCCTCGGCAGTGGATAAGGTGCGGAGGACACTGGAGGCGCACACGGTGGAGGCGGACGGGCGGACAGACGGAGCGCCGCACCGGGCCGGGCCGCCCGCTGAGAAACCATGGGTGGCTTTGAGTTTTGACTTTGTGGTCCTTTAATATACTGAGGGACGGCAGTTTGCCTTGCTAAGATATGGGATTAGGAGTATTTCTGGTGAAAGAGGAGTTAAGTCGGGCTAGTGTGGACGGTCCCTCCCCTGCAAAAGGCTGAGACAGAATTACAGCTTGTTGGACCTGTGTCCCGCCGTCGCCATGGAGACAGATCTACTTGGGTGTTCCAGTCCGCGGGCTGCAGCGAAGGAAGCCTAAAGGTGCGGCAGGCGCGCGGCTGTACACACCACCATCCGATCCGTGGAAATAACTCTGTAGTCTTTATTAAAGCGCAGAAATGCAGCCGAGCAATTACCGGTGATCGGAGGGGGTTTAATGGCCAGTTGGAGGAGTGATTACAAAACTGTCCTTCCACACATCCGAGTGCTGCAGCTGCCGCGTCCCCGAGGGGGATTTTCATATGTCTTAATATTTCTTACATTTTTATATAAGTTATTTTCCCTCTTTCATACATTTTCCCTCTGTCAGGAATCCCAGTGCCCTTCCTCTGCCGTGGTATCCAGCTGACGCCCATGGGTGGACGCGCGTATGGCTTAGGATCCTGAGTCACTCAGTGAAAACAGAGGCCCAGAGGCATTACAATGAACCGCTGTAGGGAAAATGTCTCACCTAAAGGTCTGCTACAGTTAGAAGCTGCTGAAAGCACATGACAACAGTTTGGTTACAATTAAAAAAAAAAAAAAAAGAAGAAAAGAATCTGAACTATGAGCAGTAAGCGTATTTAATCTGAAGGATATTATTTCCTGTTTTCATACATGCCATGTTTTAATAGAATTTGTGACATTTCTGTTCCATTTATTGATAAATGTAGATTTCCCGTCAGCAGGCTGCAGCCAGAGTCAGACTCCCGCAGAGGATGCGTCTGGGAGCTTTGTGCCCGTGTGAGAAAGGAGGTCTGATTTCCAGGCCTTAATCGAGAAATATGCAAATGCGACCGCAAGAAATGCAGAGAAATCAGGTTAGCTGAGTAAAAAGGATCAACAGGCTGGACCAGCCTTTATTCAGTTGCTATAACAACAGATGTGCCGGTGTATGATGGTGCGGCTACAGGAGCTGCAGAGGTTTCCTCCGCTGTTCAAAGTTAGGAGATGGGGAAGGAGCGGCGATGTGGCCTCGGCGCACTTTTGTCCGCCAGTACAGATTGGGGTTGGTTACCTTTGAACCGGCAAAGCTCCAAGAGGCCATTCCCATCTCAGTGCGCGCTGGAGAGGGCTTCACTGGGGTTATCCCGCCTTCAGAGGATCGGAGGAGAGCCGCGGCCGGATACAATTGTTTAATATTGGCTAATGGACATTTTGGAGGGCTCTCCATCTACTTAGGATTTAGAGGAACAGGTCCTCCAAATTATAATAAAGGCATTATTTTCTAACGGCATCAAATATTGGGCATTATTATTATTATTATTATTATTATTATTATTATTATTATTATTATTATTATCATCATCATTATTATTGTTGTTGTTATTATTATTATTTTTATTATTAAACATGTTGTTAATGTTAATACAAATGACAGGAATATTACTAGTAGTATTGTTAGTATTATTATTATTAATATCATTATTACAATACATTACAAATGAACATTTTAAGGCGTACCACAATAGCTACTGATATCTAGTTTCCATATCACCCTCACTCATTAAACGCTTGCCATCACAATCAGACGTGTCTATATTTTACAAGTGCAGATTTAAAAAATAAATAGATAAATACTCTGATTCCCACCACACTGATTTGTATGTGAGGTGACATATAAGAGCAGAGGCAGGGTCAGCAAAGCTCAGCTCGCTGTCATGGCTTCAGCGCAGCAACAACCATACCAATCAGCCGTACACTGCAAAAAATATCCGACTCAACAAGTCACGAAGTCCATACTGACACTCATATTTCTCTGAGCACGTGAAGAGACCCGCTGCTTTCACCTGCTCCCCGTGTCAAAGCTTCAGGAGAGGAGTTCTAGCTCTTGTCTTGTCAGATGGTTTTTTTATTTTTTAGTTTTCAGAAGTCACCGCACTGACAGGTGGAGTTGCCCCATTCTCTGAGTTACCTTTTAAAGATGAGCAGTGAGACCACATCCCCCTGTTAGTGACAGTTGTTTCTGCAGTGCAGCAGGAACTTCTCTCCATCACGCAACTCGAGAGACACAGAAGCCTGAAGCAGCCTCTATCACACAACGTGCAGATCCCCTCAGCTTTGCACCACCCTGTCGTGAAATCCAATACGTCTCCTTTCTCATGAATCTAGGATATCAGCCTCCGCCACCCACCCCTCCACCACCACCACCACCACCACCACCCCACCCTTCCATGAATGACTGTTCGGGAATGACCATCAAACCACCTCTCCCCCCTTCTTAATAATAAAGATTTAAAAAGAGAGCATTTTACAGAATAAAAAGCTTCATACCTGCGCAAAATAGCCGCTGCTTGTTGTTGGCACGCCACACAGGAGCCCATTGTAGAAGCTCGCCTTCTGCCTTCTGCAAAGGGCTCCAGACATCACGGCATTTATTTGAGCTCAAACTCTGTCACTGTTGACTTTAGCACAAAGCAAAGATTTCACTGCCCCGCTAGTTAAAAAAAAAAAAATGATTATTTTACAGAGATATCGATCAGTGTGCTATAAAAAAAAATCAGCTTAGCATTATATGTCTAAAATGAATAGAACGAAATTTAATGTCTGTGTAAATTTACTGAGCTGCGGCGTCCTATTCAAAGTTTACACTTGTGCAATTTGGTTTGTGTGTGTACTCTTCCTATATGTGGGCATAGCCTCCACTCCATTGTTTACTGCCTTTGTTTATTCGCAGATCACGCTGTTTAAAGTGCGATCTGTAAAGAGGGTCTGGAGAATAAACGCACACTTTAGGCCCTACGTGTTCAGAAGGCGAAGGGGTGTCGTGCGGTTCTAAGGGGAGCAGAAATGTCCCCAAACTCCCCTGGCCTTGGATTTGAGCTCAGCAGGGAAGGGCTGGCGGGAGGAGGAAGAGTGTGTGTGTGTGTGTGGGGGGGGGGGGGTCGATTCATTTGAACGACAACTAGCCTATCTTATCTAACAAGAGGGGAGGGTCCAACTACTTTAAAATAGGGAGTAGACAATGGACCCCCAGACTGAGGGGAGAGAAGTTAGAGCATCACATTCAGGCTGCTCTGTTCCCAAATCAGCCCCCTTTTCCAACAACTATTCTCCTGCGCCACGGGAGGCTGTTTTATGTGACAATGACACTTAATCTTATTCACTGATCTAAACTTTGCTGTGTGTGTGTGTGTGTGCGTGTGCGTGTGCGTGTGCGTGTGTGTGTGTGTGTGTGTGTGTGTGTGTGTGTGTGTGTGTGTGTGTGTGTGTGTGTGTGCGTGTGTGTGTGTGTGTGTGCGTGTGCGTGTGCGTGTGCGTGAGGATGACCCTGTGTGACTGGCAGGCAGGTTGGCACCGTGTTTGAGTGACAGCGCTCCATAGGTTTGAATCCTAATGAGCGTGTGACTGTATCTGTGGGAATCTGAATGTCTGCTTTGATGCATGTATATTATCATCTGACACGTAGGCCCGCGGCTGCTGGATTCTGGCGAGATGAAACGGTCCAGTGAGAGAGCATGACGGAGAACAGCTCTGCATCAAACACTACGTTTTCCTTTGCAGTACGTTTGGATTGTGTTGCTGACTTGGGCCTTCTCTGCGGGGGCTGTCTTCTTCTTCTTCTTCATCATCTCGGTAACAAAATATTACAAACTGACTTATGTGTTGGGTAAGCCCCCTTTTCCCCCACCACCCCCCACCCACCCCATAAATATCCCAATTTGTGTTGGGGATTAATAAGCGTGTGCTTGTTTTGTTTGCATTTACTGACTGACAAACTGAAAGCATTGTGCGCGCAAAGTGTCAGCAAAGCGATTAATCCCTGCTGGAAACATGCGCCTAATTACACAGGCAGGAGGAGAACATGTTTTAGAATTTTAAAAAATCCATAATTATTGTGAATAATGTTATTATGGATGTCATAAATACCCAAACGGCATCTAAGTGGAAATACTTTTAACGTTGAGTGTGTGTGTGTGTGTGTGTGTGTGTGTGTGTGTGTGTGTGCAGGAAATTTGCGTAAACTAACCGAAATTAATGTTTTTCTTGAATGTGAACCATGACGTTATTTCCTGTCGTATGGATTTCTATTAATTTAATCTACTAATTTAGGGAACACAGTTGATTTAACATAATTTAATTGTGGATCCACTTATTCTAGTCCCCTGATTTATAATAATACTAATACTACTAATTATAATAAAACTACCAATGATAATAATAATAATAATAATGGTCGAACAACATGATATTCAGAAAACAAAACCAATAACACTTTAATATAGATTCTGTTCTTGTCACTACAAGAATACACATATACAAGCCATAAATAGGAATTACACAAATGATTGAAGAAATCCTGCGAGGCATTTAAATTCATTTAGGAATCCAGGTATGCAGATGGAGGCTATTTTACAGCAAGTTGTTGTTGTTTGTCTTTGGAGTCCATTCCTGAAGCCGACTTCTGAACAGATCTCGTCACATTATCATTACTTTTAATTATCATTATCAACATCCTCTCTCAAAATAATTAGGCTACTAACAAACTCGACAACTAAAAGGGTGGGAAACGTCAAAAATATCTGAAATACATATTGTACACAAACTCTATATTTTTTTTTACAAATGTACAAATTGAAGGGGAAGAAAGTCCACATCGGATGGAGCCCAAAGAGTTTATGAGGAGTTCATGATTGGCCTGGAATAGACGCCTTGGTAGTAAGTCGTGTCAGGTATGGATGAAGAATCCAGACCGGGTTTGCCCGCCATGGAGCCCATGGAAAGAGCCCCGGCCATGGGGGAGCCATAGCCAGAGTAATGCATCACCTGCTCGTAAGTCTTTAGGTCCATTTTGTGATGCTGCTGCTCCGAGGACATGAGGTTATTTATGGAGAAGGGGTGGTTGAAGGAGTAGTGGTGCTCCGGCTTCAGGTGCGCTTCGTGCGCAAGGACCGAGTGATGCTGAGACATGAGGTGCTGCCCCTGCGACACCGGGGAGGCGGCGGCGTGCTCCGGGCTCAGGGCCTGGCTCGTCTTCATGTCCGACAGGGACCTTTTGTGGTCGCTGGAGGAGGAGTTAGAGTGCGGGGACTCGTTGCCGTTGCAGCTCTCCGAGCTGCTGTTGGAGGAGCCGCCGTCTCCCCCTTTGCGCCCGGAATCCTTCATGGTCTTCTTGTCGCACTTGAAGCGCTTCTGCCTCCTCAGGTAGCAGCCGTTCTCAAACATGTTCCCGGAGTCCGGATGCAGAGTCCAAAAGGAGCCTTTCCCGGGTTTATCCGGCGACCTGGGCACTTTGAGGAAGCAGTCATTGAACGACAAAGAGTGGCGAATGGAGTTCTGCCAGCGCTGCTGGTTCTGTCGGTAAAAAGGGAACAGGTCCATTATCCACTGGTAGATCTCGGCCAGTGTCAGCATCTTGCTGGGAGACTGCTGGATGGCCATGGTGATGAGGGAAATGTAGGAATACGGGGGTTTGGCGTGCGTGTAGCTCCTGCGGTAGGTCTTGGGGTCTCTGGACCTGTTGATGTTAGACTGTCCGTAAATGGGGCTCATGGCGTTCATGTTGGTGTAGGATGTCAGGGCGTTCATGGATGCGGGCTGCGCGGTCATGGGACTCATACTGGGGCTCAGGGCTGCGCTCATGGCCGTCATGCCCGCTCCCATGCCGTTCATGGCTCCGGTGCCCGGTGACATGCCGGTCATGGAGGGGCTCATGCCCGTGTTGACGTAAGACATGTTCATGGAGTTGGCTGTCATGTTGGCAGTGCTGTTCATGCCGGACATGCTCATGTAGGTATTCATAGAGTTCATTCCCAGGCCCGTGTTCATGTTGCCAACCGAGGTGTAACACTGTCAGTGAGGGAAAGAGATGATCAGTTTGGCTCAAGCATTACAGGAAGGAACCAGAAGCAACTGTAATGACTAAACACAGAGGTTAGGTTTTCTCTAAGCCTCATAAAATCAGAATGATTGCGTTCGTTCAAAATAGGATTATTCTGGTTGGAGGTACTTTAAATGCGCGCTGGCTCGTAAAGGTTAAACAGAGACGTGCTGTGATATTAAGAAAGCAGCTGCATGTGTTTAACAAAGCACTTAAAGCCGCTGCTAAAGACAGTAAATCAAGTTAAACAATCCGCTAAAAATGTACAATGTCGAAGAGACTGACACCTAAAGTGACTGTGCTCACACACACACACACACACACACACACACACACACAACACTGCGACTGCAACACAAATATTTGAATCAATTTCCCCAAAACCAAATAGCCCAGATGTTTGTTGAGTGGAAACACGAGAAAAAAAAATAATCTGATCTAGTAAAGATACGTTTAGATTTATGAAATTATAATCCGAGTGAAAAGTCTCTCCCCCCCCCACCCTACATGTCAAGCAACTTTGTTAGGATAGTGCGCTGCGTGGAGATGGGGGAGGATTTGGAGGCGCCTCAAGTCAATATTTGATCACAAAGTTAATATTATCTCAGGGCTAATATTGAGTTGTATAAAATGGGATCGGCTTTAGACGGAAAAAAAATATATATTTAAGGTACCCACCTCGGGCTCTCCGTAGTAGGTGCTCCAGTCGGTGTGTTCGTGTCCTTCCATTTTAACTGCTCCGAGCATCATGGAGGACTTTTACAAAGCGTCTCCCAGCAGAGGAAAAGCCAAAAGTCTCTCTAATAGCAGGTGACTGGGGACCACTGAGTGTATTTGGGTCGTCGGTGTGTCCCTTCGTCGAGGACTGGCGCATGTGTGTCTTATGGAGCCAGCCGTGAGATGCGTCTGTCAGTGACTGGAGTTCAAATGACGCTCCGTGCTGCCTGTTAACGCTGTGATATAGCTCCGTGCGCTAGGCAAGCCTCCAATCCCTACTTCTACGCCTTGGGCCCTATTTGAATAATCTCCTCGCACCTAGGCGTGAGACTCCTCAAGCTCCCTCCCCCCCACTGCCACCGCTACCACCCCAATTGTACACCTGCGCTGACTGAAAAGAACAGTTTCTTATGAAAAGCTTCATTAGAAACTAATCTTATTGTGTTTTTGGCTGAAGCAACAAAAAAAAAAAAAGAAAAAGAAAGAAAGAGCCATAAAAGGAATGTTTGGCGCTCTTCCTTCGTGTGCTTTTCATTATGCGCATCCTCCAGCGCGCTTATTCCACTTCAGCTGGGCTGAAATCTGAATTTTTATTGCGTTGCATTCAAGGAATTTTAAAGTGTCAGCCTTTATTGTAGCCGTTCATTATTTCACACCAACAACACTGAAGGAGATGCCACCGTGTCTGAGTCAGATCAAGCTTGATCCATAGGTAGGAATCAGCTTAAAGGAATGTTTTCTGGCAAATCATTGGTTAATAATTCTATTAGAACACGCTGTCAGGGTGTAGATCCACATGTAGGTGTTTAATCAAACAGTAGCATCATTATGTGTTAGAACCTGAAGAGAATAATGACGTTATGGCTGCATGAGCGCACGTGCACAGGAGTCCTATGGGGTCCATTTAAATGATTGAAGCTCCTTTAATAAAAACGGGTTCGTATCAGCGAAGCTAGAAGTCATTTCATCAGCTTGTCCCAGCTGGTCAACAGTTAGGTTCTGATAGAAATCAGATGGTTTGATCGCTGTTTCAGTTTGGACAATTTTTCAAAATATTTTTTTTTTCCAACTAGTGTTTGCAAAAAAAACAAAAAAAGTGCGGCTCCACGCTGCTTCAGCAGGCTGAGAGACTGAGAGACTGTTTCCAAATGTTTTAATTAGTGTGGAGTGAGGCACCGCAGCTTCAGAGCGCCCTCTCTCGGTTAACTTCTCCAACTGGCTCTGCTGTGTGAGGCACGTGGAGCACAATGATCCTCCAGAAGCAAACGTCTGAGAAACATTTTAGAATCGATGGGATTTGAGAAAATGAGTTTTTGACACTAAGTAGATGCAGAATAATTCAAGGCACAATAACCAGGGGTGGGGGTGGGATGGAGGGGGGGGTGTAGTGGTCAGTGACCAGAACCCACGCTCACTTAACACCTTTTTTATTTGCTGAAGTGAATTTATATTTGTATATCTGCTCATTAGAGTGTGTATCACAGTGTGGGAAGATTGTTTTTGCGCCTCTCTTTGCACAATGGAACCTCCATCTCCATCTCATGGTTTTTTTTTTCTTTCCCTACCGTTCCAGCAGGAGAGGACGCGGCCCGGGCTGCCGAGGCCCAGCCTGTACAGTATTTGTATGACACAAACATCAAGGTGAGGCTGCAGTCCGGTGCCAGCCACGTGTCAGCGCTGGTACATCTATTTGACTGCATATTTACGCAAGAGCATAACTATCAGTATAGAGAGCCATTAGTAAAGGCGAGTAAACCTGTCGTGTTGACGAGGGACTAACAGAGTCTGCTTAACTTGGAAATGAGATCATGAGGGGGAAAAAAAAAAAAAGCTGTGTGTTTGAGGATTGGGGATTTCACCGGAGAGAGCTGGAGATGGTCACATCTGCCTGACGCGTTCAACACTTCTTTTTATTACACTTACACTTATAATTATTATTTCTAATAATTAAAAACAACAATTGTGTCACAGTGTTAAAACTCACAGCCACCTGACATTTACTGATATATTATTTGTATCATTCAGACAATGTATTTTAGGGCTATGTCTGCTGCAGGTCTTCATATAGAATAGATATAAGCACAATAAGCTCATATCTAAAAATATAAATCATTGAAATCAAAAGTGTTTTACAGTTTTCACGTATATTTCTGTTGCGTAAATGAAAATAAAAAATATCTCTGTGAGGAAAAGTGTTGTCTGTGTTGCATGAACACGTCTGCTGTGTTTCCAGTGTTACATGTCTTTGTGCACACGAGGAGGAGTGTGAACCGATCAGAAATCTGCTGGTGGACAATTATTTAAAACATTTTTTTTTTAAAAAACGTGTCTCCTCTAATTTAATCAATAGTGTGCACGGCTTGAAAACATCAGCACATCATAGTTATTCCCAAATTACAGACATCAAATCCTCAGTCCTCTAAAACGGACCTTGACCTGCATGACATTATGTTCCTGATTGAGACATGTTGCTAATTCCATAGTTAATCATCAACCTGCCACAGTCCACATGGGTGAAGGTCACATTTTGGATTTAGTCAAAAACAAAAACTTCAACTGGGGCTTGTGTGTGTCAGTCACCGTATTCTGCATGTATTCCTAATAACCCCCCCTGTGGTGTGCATGCTACCACTCTCAGTCACACCAAAACAATAATCACCCTGATTACTTTTTCAAATGGGGTGCAAGAAAATTTGACAACAGAAATAACATCTCTACTGAGCTAAAGGGGAACTGGAACCTGGCTCCTTTGTCATTTCCCATTTGTATAGTCAGTTCAGTAAATCACAGTCAGGCGTTAGTAGTGAAGAACAGGCTTTAGTGAAAATAAAAATGAAATAAAAGGTATCACACATGAAATCTTCATTGCATTATACCCAGATATAACAGAGACAAGCAATCAGACACACTGTAAGCAGACCTGTTATTGAGTGATTAAATATTAAGGTTGCACTTCTGCAGCTCGAACAAACCATGATGAAATGCAAATGAACAGCAACACTGTTTTAGGAAACACTAATAAATTGAATTTTAAAAAAATTATTATTTTTTGTCTTTTCCTTTTAGTATGCTGGAAGATTTTTTAGCCAAAACTGTTTCTTCACATTAGAATTCTGGAGCCCTTTTGGTGTGTTGCATAGTGAAATCATTTCATTATTATGTCATGGTCATATCGTGTGGAATCCTTCATATAATATCTGTGAAAAATGAGTCTCGGGTCAAATAAAGGCATTCATTAGCTTCTGTTCATCCTCTGTTCTATTTTATGAACGCCAGATTTGACTCGGCCATTGCAATACTGTATGTAAGCTTGAAGATCAGCTTTTTGATAGGAGCATTGTGACTCTAAAAGCCTTTCAGTCGTTAATGCAACACGTTCTGCCACTGCATTTAGCTCATGTCTCCACAACCCTGTGCACAAGAGGAGGACAGAAGTGCATTGACTTTCTCTTTCAAGGATGAGTCAAAAGTAAAAGTAGCACACTACGTTCATGGAAAGTTGGCATTTTCCCCATGAGTATACATATCCAGGGCCCAACATCTCTCCTCCTTCAGGGCTAGTTTTGCCACTTCATTGATCAATTAGCCTCAATGATGATCAGTGTCACATTTCACACATTCAGGCGTCATTCCTTTACTGGTTATGACAAGGGCAAACACTAAATGATGAAAGTTTAATGAGTCAGTTAGAGAGGTGAAAGCACAACACCTGCATGAGCGAGGCCTTATGGGACACCACAAAGCCTTGTTTGCTGGTACAGATGCTGGTGGGTGTCTGGGGGGGCTTTTCTTGGGTGCAGGGCATGGGGGGTGGGGGGGTGGAAGGCGGAACTCCTCGTACAACCCTTCAAACACCCAGGAGTTGTTGGCAGGAATGTGTTAACTTTAAGTTTCAACTTTCAAAGTAAGGATTTTTTTTTCTTTTTTTCAACTGAGATTGAAGGATTCACCGAAGAATGTCTCTTTTTGTGCCTTTGTATCCATCTGAGTGCACAAAGTCACACAGAACAGGACAGGGCAAAGGGTTAAGCATGTAATTCATCAAAATAAAATTAATAACGAGAGAGTCTTCCTCTTAGAAAGTGCTGGAAAAAAGTGTTTGCTGCCAACTTGCCTGTGGTGACAGTAAACATTCCAGAGCCGGGCTGGAGTTTGGACTTGCCATTATCTGCCACAGCTGTGACAACGCCTGTTGGCCGCAGGTTTGTGGCTGGCCACACTGTGTTTACCTGGAAATGAATCTGAAAAGCGGCTGGACTGGGAAGGCACACAACCCGGCTAAATAAAAACTGAGAGTGGTCATTGCAATGAGATGCAGTGTGGGAGGGAGTCCAAAGTTATTGCACTGGCCCCAGTGGGTCAGGGCGCAAACACAGGCGTAAACGCACTAAGGATATCCTCAAATACACACCTTTTGATACTGAGAGGAATGTGGCGAGGAATGCCATTCGATATGTTTTATGTTGACTGTATCCAGGGCACTGCAGATTCAATACTTCTCTCTTGTCATGTTAAAGGACCCCGTGTTGACCGCTGGCCTTCATTTATCAAACAAGGTGACAGTTTATCTATTGGACCACAGGAGAGGAGTGAGAACGGAGGGATCCCGAGAGACGCACAGATCAGATGGCACTAAAGAAGGACATCAATTTAGAGTCTTTAGGAGCTCCGATTGTTGCAACACACACCTATTTGGGTACCACACTCTGATAAGGCGCCATTTATAAAGGCTGTATGCTGAAACTAATTACTTTATTAATGAATACAACAGATAATAATAATAATAGATCAGTTACTAATTCTTTATTGATCAGTTATAAGCATTAATAAGATTTACCTTTGGGTCCCAAGGTTGTGATTTACTAATGGGTGACTAACATTTAGAACTACATTATTACCAAATAGAAAGGATGAACACCTGCCAAATGGGGTTTTCGCTACCTGGCAACATAAAAAGTGTTCATTTAAATAGCTTAGAATGATCTATAATGATTTAACAACCATTAATAGATAGTCTAGGTGCAGCAAAGAAGCATTTTTATGAAGGGCACCTTATTAGAAAGCACATAAAGTGAAGTTTTATGTATTATTAAAAAAAGTTAAATGGTGGAGATAATTAATAGAACCGTAGACAGAAAAAACTAAAAGAGGAGTGAAAGGATGAAAACCCAATAGTTCATGTGGATGATGTGATGTGTTTTATAAATTGTATATCCCCCCCCCCCCCCCCCATTCTGATGTGATAGATGTGCTCAGACACTAGGCTTCCTCGCAATTTCTGAACTTTCCAAGCAACGTGGATGGGATGTGTATTAGAGCCAAAAGATTTAATATCACCAAATCAGCACATTGTTATTCATTAGTGGACCAACTGCAGAGTCAATACACATTTAATCACAGACTGAAGGCAATTAAAACAGGAGGGGGGCCAGTAGTGCTATGTTAATTAAAGTGCCAGGCTCCCATGGGAAGCTCTGTGTCTAAATATCACCACAATCAAGCCCGTGCCATAATCCATGATGAGCTATTGCTGTTCACACTCGGCCGTCGTGCTGTCAGATTCACGTCAGGTTGGACAAGAGGGCAAACCTGGCCCGGTGATTAAAGAGTTGTGTATCAGTAATTGTCTTTTCAGTCCTTGCTGACTCAGGAGACGTGTGCATCACCTGCCAGCATCCCTTCCATGACAGTTCTATTAATTGATCAAGTATTGTAATCTAGCGTTGAGTTGATATATAATGATATGGAACGGGGGCCATCCTCCAGATACTGCAGCAAGCTTCCTTTGATCACCACAATGCCCGATTTCTACGAATCTGCTGGGCTGCAACCATCTCTGACGGGCCTCTTGAGAAAACATGCACACACTCATCTCAGCTCTACATCTCAGAGAGGCTTTTGCTCCATTTCCTTTTTCCATCAGTCACTCAGTCAGTCAGTGAGTGAGGTTCATATCTGCTGCTGTCTTATCTGTATTCCAGGCTGATGGGGAAATTCAAGTTTGGGATTACCTCTGACTGCTGACCCGAACCCATCAGACAACTGGCCGGCCCTGCGCTTTCATTATCCCCATGCTTCAAAGCACAATACAACAAAATCTCACACTCTCTTGAGCAGGCACACGTTTCTGGCATATCTAAAATCCCTGTGCCTGAACGTGCTATCCTTGTTTCGCATGTATGTATGCATGAGGATAGAAATTAAAAGCTGATAGTGGAGAATGTATATCTGGTCTACATTAGAGGAGAGCCTATATCTTCTCCCCTTTGCCAGGCAGTTGTCTCCTTCCTGTATGGATTGAGGGCCCATCCATATGCAGATGGCTAATTTGTAGTGTTTACAGAGGAGCAAAGAGGGGGCCGACAACTCATGAAGAGGGCTGAAAAGAGGCTGCCTATGTGTCACCCCAGGAGCCTGGTGGTAAAGCCTGCCCCACCAGAGCAACAACATAAGTGTCCAATCTGTGTTTGCTTACCCGTGGACACCGGTGGCTGAGTCCTGGCCTGGGGCCCGTAAATTGTGCTTTTTTTTTTTTTTTACAGGCCCTGACAGCTAACAGGCTATTGGGAACAGGGGCCCAATGACACAGCCACTCAACAGATTAGCACCTCATCAGCCTCCTGCAGCTTCGAACAAATACGGTCCCTGCCTCCTTTAGGACACAATAGAGCCGCCGCTGCTAAACAGCCCCCCGCCAAGAGGGCCCCCACCCTTCTCCAGCCACAAAACTTCCTGGTCTGGTCTTTCTCCAGGCCACAGCTGCATCAAGGGGTCCTTCCCCGGTCCCCGAGCCCACCCCGACCCCAATTGGCAAGATGTGTGTATTTCAGGTGAGCAAATATTGCCACTTGCCTGAGAGTTCAATGGCCAGCCATTTCAGGGGGGTTGTGTATTGCGCCTGACTGCCTTGCAACAGGGGTACATGTGGCCTCACACAGCAACCGGTCCATGGGATGGGTCAGGGGAATTCTCCAGGCACAGCTGGAGTCAGCAAATCAAACATACCCATATAGCTCATCTGCATTTTCCCAGACTAGGAAACCATTTCCAGCTTTCATTTCCCCTCTCCACTGATTTTACAACAAAAGAATGTCTTGATGTCCCAACCAGCCACCACACACGCAGCGCTGACCTTTTTTTTTTTTCTGCAATACACAGTTTAAAACTGTGATTTAGAGGTATCGCACATCTGGCATAATTGCCTTTGCTATCGTTGCATCAACATACCCCAGAATTTCCTTGCAAATGGAAACACATAGCTGCCATAACTCAGGCTGTTAGGGAATGGGTAAACATGCAGGGGAAAAGGTTGATCTTGTCAACCACTTGTCATGTTTTGGACACCTTTGTCTCCAATACACACATGCTTAAGGTATAAATGCCCTCTGCAGCTGCATTCATTTGTCTCCCTGGACTTAATGTGGAAAAAACACACAGGGAGAATTGTGTGCTGTGAGATTGTATTAGAGATTGGAGATAGAGTGTTTCTTGGGACTTGTGCCCTTCATAAAGGACACAGGAAGCAAAAGTAAAACATTCTGGTTACTGTGTGAGTCGTATTCAGTTACAGGCAGAGGGCACTGAACTGATAAGATGGTCTACTAAATACAAGCTGGGAAAGTTTAGGTATTTGTTGTACAGGGCTCTTACTGTATCTTGAGAATCACTTTGGCAATTAGTTTATTTATTCCAGTCATCATTTACTAGGAAAGCTTCAGAGGTATTAGCATGCTGTGTACACACAGGATGGCAGTTTTAAGCCATCAAATGAATCAGTATATTTACTGGTCACGGCTGAGGGGCAGCATTGTCAGGATTAAAGGCCACCAGCTGTATGCCTTATCAACAACTTTTCAGGTAAAGACCACAGCAACAGAGTGCAGGGCCAGCTTAGGTAAAGGCTACAGCAGCCAGCTGTGTATGGGTCTGAAGGTGTTGTGTCAGCACAGAAGACCACCTTGATCCCCCCCTGGAAGTCAAACACAAGTGTGGGTCGCCGTGTCCTGGGAGGCCTTCTCTGCCATCACAGTGAAATGGAACTGGCCCGGAGAGCAAACAAGATCGCTCCACATCTCTCCCCCAAGCCCAGACCAGGCTTGTCTGGGTGATGGCTTTTTCTGTTGTTTTGTTTGTTTGCTTGTTTGGTCTGGAGCCCATGGATACCCAGCATGAAGTAGAGAGGAGATGGCGGCAGAATGGAGGACGTAGAGGAGAGGCTGGGGGGCGGGGGGGGGGGTGGATGTGTGACACACAGACCTCCCCTTGAGGTGACGAGAGACCTGCCGAGAAGCTACCAGACAAAGCTGCTCAACAAATACACAGAGACCCCAGGATCAGGGCAACAAAGACGGATCACTGTCCCTGATTCCTCTACAGATGTTATTTCTGACATGCATCTGACAGCACAGTCTTGGTTCATGTAAATTCCATTAGGACCTCTTCTAGGGGACTTTTCTTTGGCTGTATCCACTTCTAATGTGTGAAACAGGTCACAGGTCACTTCCAAAAGTTGTACATGAAAGCGCACTTGTACGACACTACATGTAAAAATGAATCCTAGGATAACCAGATGCTTCGCCACATAAAGGGTTTCAGCATCTTCCCACAAAGACTGTGACTGTTTCATGACAGTGTCACTGGATTAACCTACACAGAGTGACACCCTCTGGTGGCAAAGAGAACTGCTTTCTCAGTGGCTACAGAGCAGAGATACCACACTGTGTGACACTATGTGAATATAATAGTAGAGTTGTAGACTCATAATATCATAAACTATTGAATTATTGCAGCGCTTGAATATTTTCCTCGTCATAACACTCACAGTATTTTAAAGATCCCCCCAGGCATGTTTTAGACATATAACTGTTGTTAGAGTAGGATTTGGTCTTTCCACAAAAATGTTACCTTTTTAATTAAAAACCTTTAAAATGAATCTACGACTGAAGATAAATTTACTGCTTTTCCTTCATTGAAGAAATCAGAAATATTGTTCATTTCAAAAGTTTAACACAAAACGTCTCCTATTAAAAGGTCCATCGTCAGTGTAGGTGCATTGGAGGCTTGAGGTTGTGATGCCACAGAACCATGCTCACACTGACACATGGAAAAGTGAGATTTACAGCGAGCACAGAGAAACCAGTTCTCTATCAGCAGATGAATGTGAATAACAGCCTTCTAGTTTGAAACTCTGCACATGCATCATCCTGCAGCAGCCAGAAGCAAATCAATTTTTGGAGCCAAAGGGGCTTTAAAATGGTCTCCCTATTAAAGTTTTAATTTAAAGTGGAACAACACACATGCGGTGGCTCTTTCCCATTTACATACATGAGGGGGGCAGAATATTAGAAGCACCTCTGAATGTAATACAGAATATTAACTACGTCCTCGATGCCCTCAGTGCTAAAACATATAATTCAAGTAACACCTCCCTGCCAGTGACAACAGACCTGAGCATAGAAGCTGACTTTACTGCAGGGCAGTTGTGTTGGATTGCATTAGACTGTGCAGGTGTACCTAATAAAGTGGACAGTGGGTGTATATCTAAATGGCACGGTGCTTTACAATATCTACACCTCTGTGCAGCCAGAGGAGGGAGACATTGCACTTTATTTCAACGCCACTTTTGTTCTAATCTCAGTTTTTTCTAAATTGCTGTAGCTGCCTCTCCACAATGGAGCCTTGAGTTTGGCACAAGCTACAACCGAGCACGTGATATGTTATGGATAGTAGTTAGGGTTTCCTTAGTTGAATGTGTGAGCACCAACTCGGTGAACTCTAACAGTGCTGCTCAGCCTGCACATGTCTCCCTCACAGGGGTTAACGGGGTCATCTGGCCTCTAGAGAGGATCCACATCTTGAAAGCATTCAGACCAACTGATAAAGGGGAGCAGCACTGAGTATCATTTAGAGGGAAAAAAAAGTATCTTCAACTTCTCATCAGTGGCTATTAGAGGATAGCGTTTGCAATAATGCTAGCCGTGATTGCCAAAAGTGGTCGGCCAGTATCTACAGTAAGAGCAGGGAGCATTGGTGGAGGAATCAAGGACACTTCAAAGATTTGGGTAAATTAATGACAGCTGCCTGTTTGCTGTAGTTTGTGTTGAGCTGTACCTTCAAACAATAGTCCCGTTCTGAAGCACGCTCTAGGAATAAGACATTTTAGTCAAATGGCTGGAGCTGAACAAACGTTTGATACTTAAAGGGATCCTATGATAGCATTTATCATGTGTGATTTCAAAGTCTTCCACAAAGCCCCACACCACCACCACCACCACCACCCCCCTCTTTAACTATGTCATTACTGCCTTGTGGCGAGCGACTGGCTCTGCAAACTGCTCGGTGTGGTGCAACAATCACATCCAGCTGCTGAGGATGGGATCTGACATGTGAAACCACTACACAGACACACACACACACACACACACACACACACACACTCACACAACGTGATGCAACATGCGCAATACTACAAGCCACGGCTGCTCATGCATGCATGCACGCTGAGGCACTGGAATACAAAATCCATTGTTTAAGTCAGAAGCATGAACACAGAGACATTAAGAGCACGGAGGACACGTTTTCATTATCAGTTAAGAAGTGGGGTTTTTTTATTCCATTGGTATGTACTGAAATATACAAAACACTGACACCTGCCAATCCAGCGGCAACAAAGACAGGAAAAGGACAACAGGAAACAGAAACGTGCTCCCAAAACACACCGACAGAGCAAACTACAAAACCGTAGTGCTATAAGCTCCCATGTGAACCAAACTGTGACTATACCTTGCTTCTACTGTCTAGACAAAAGGGCTGTTGAAATGGTCCAGACAACATAACAATTGAGGGAACTGATACCAATGTTTTGTTCTATGTAAAATCTATGTTGGCCACATCTGGCGATGCAGCACATCAAAGACACATATTCCAGAATGGGGGTGCTTAGAAAGTCACATTCAAGAATACTGCGAAAGGACAGGAAAGGATACACAGAAACATGATGCTCTAACGTAGAGTCCATGCGGGTTTAGCCTCATGTTGAACACAAAACAAAATTGGCTCCATTATTGCATTTACGGACAGTTCAGGGTTTCTGGTCTTGTAGCACTGAACACATTCACAATGTTAATTTAGGAAAAGTTTAACAACAGTGACGTGAATGATCTTTGGACATATTTCTTCGGGGTCTGTTGGATCCAGAGGATAAAACACGTCCGATACACTAGATGGTGACAAAGCAGCCAATACTGTATGAGTTGCATCAACTTTCTGCTGATCATCACTAGTTAAAACTTCAGACTTGGACACTCAAACTGTTTGCTCTCTGTAGCAGCGAATAGTGTTTCTATTCATTTGCTATGTTCAATGGTAATATAGTGCAAAAATCTACCACAATTATGAAATACATTAAAAAAAAAAAAACATACAAATATATGTGATAGTTCCAGTTTCATGCCAAAGGACAACCTCACAAACAGTTCGGAAATGAGAACAAAACTCGTGTGTTTTAAATTCTCAGACTGTAAATCCCTTGTGAAAAGTGCCCTTTACTCCTGGGGAAAGCTCTCTCTGTGATCTCTTCTCTCACATAAAGAACAGACTCATATTATTACTCAAAGTTATCCAAAATGATGTGTACAATAACTAAACTATTACGTCGACCTTGTGTGTTTTGGTTTGTTTCTTAAAAATGAACCAAACTTGAGCGAATCCTTGGAATGTTTTGACATCGTGCAAAAAGAAGAAGAAAGCTCTTCTCTCCTGACAGTTTCTTAATGCGTTTTCTGTGGCACGCACCTCCACCTGCGCGCTGCTTGTAGCAAGTGCATCGTGCTACAAATTCTGTCGGGTTTCCCCCCCCCACGTTTAAAGCCTCTGGAGAGTAATTCTGCCCCCTCGATCGGCGTCTCTCTGTTTCCACAACGAGCAGTTCTGGAGGGAACACCCACAGCTCCCAAAGCTTCCTGAAAAAAAGTCCCTGTGACAATCCTTGTGCTTAACACATGTGGCGCAGTGACACCCCCGTGCCACTAGGGGTCCTCTTCCATGTCGTCCAGGTTGGGAGCCATGATGAAGTGTTTGGGGTAAATGAGGCTGTGTTCGTCGGCGTACTCCTCCCACCGAGCGTCGTCGCTCTCGTGGGTGATGTAGCGCTCGCCTCGCCGCGTCTCAAACTCCCTGAGGTCCAGCCACGTCTGATAGTCCTGAGGGAAGGAGACGCGGACTTTTAAATGCATTCAGTGTACTGTCCTCAGCAGAGTCACTACATGTCTCAGCAGCACATGTCACATATTACTATTTTCAAGTAGGGCGACTCAGAAATGCCATCACTTTGCATTTGAGCAGTTCTATGGCAGTTTTTTTATGAAAAAAAAAAAAAGTTTTATAAAACTCTAAATGGTTCGAGTCAGTATGGTATAACGGGTATATCGGTCTAAATTTGGATAGAGGAGTGTGTCAGTGCTCTGGGGATAACTGTGCTGGATATTCTGAGCCTTGGGAACATCACAAAATGCACTGATAAAGCCAATCACAAAAAGCTGATTACAAATGGATTTTGTGACTCTGATTCTTCTTCTTTTCCTGACTTCTTCTGGGATAATCATGAACTACAGTTCCCATAATTCACAGGGAGTTTTTTTTTTTCTTTTTTTAATGCCCAAAATGTTATGATTATGAGGCCATATGTTCGTCACACTGAATCTAACAGAGAGAGTTCTAACCCTGGAGAGGAGGAGTGGGATTTATGATGCAAACTGCATCCATTAGGTTCAAGGGTAAAAGAAATTAAGCAAATATGTCACCTGTAACCAGGGGTGGCTGAGACACTTGTCCACACTGTACCTCTTCCTCATCTTGACTTGGAGGAGATTGTTGATCAGATCAGTGGCTGTGCGAGAAATCAATAATATAAGACTGCATCAGTACGTGTTTGTAGCAGCAGCAAAGACTTCCTCAGCAGTTCACACAGCAAAACATGAAAATCAGAGGAGCGGTTACTGTAGTTGGCTTGAAATATTGAAATATTCTGCACACTGTGCAGGAGGAGCTGCAGCTTGGGCAGCTGGGGAGAATTGAAAGTGATTCACCTCGACCACAGACAAAGAAAAGTCAGAGCAATGTTCAGACGACCCAGACACGTGGGTGGGGGAGGACAGCTCTGAGGCTACATGTCTGAGTATCAGTTTGACGCTGAACTACAGGTGCAAGGAGCTTTAACGAGAGTGAAGCACATCAGTAACCAGCCAGATTAGATCAAGCGCTGGTCAATAGTTGGATGTTTACTTCAAGGACGGGTGCAAACAAGCCAGTCGTTTCTCTTACCCTCTGTGGAGATGTCCTTCCAGGGCGTAGGTGGGTACATGAAGGCAGCATTCTGGATCTGGTCGTTAATGTCCTCGTCCTCATTAAAAGGGAACGTCCCGCTCAAGCTGACGTACACGATGACTCCCACCGACCACATGTCTAGGGAGCGGTTGTAGCCTTTACTGCGCAGCACCTCTGGAGCCAGGTAAGCCGGAGTGCCCACTACAGACCGCCGGAACGACTTCTCGCCGATGATACGGGCAAAGCCAAAGTCGCACAGCTTTACCTGAAAGAAGACAGAAACACTGGTCAACGCATCCACACGCATGCACTTGCATCAACTCACATATGAGTCTTTTTTCTTTTACCTGAGGAAAGGGTTCTGCGGAGGCCAGTAGTACATTCTCAGGCTTCAAGTCACAGTGAACAATGTTTTTGAAGTGCAGATGTCGCAAGGCCACTAGGATCTGTTGAAAACAAAAATCAAAAAAGCACAGATGAAACTCCAGCATCTAAAAGTTTTAATACAGAAAGCTTACAGCACAAACAGGGAAATGTTTGTATAATCTAAATAGTAGAATCTATGGTGCTGCCATATGGAAAAATAACAGCAGTATAAGCATATAAATGCCCTTAAATACTTCCATCCTGACAAGTACCTTCACATAAAGACATATGATCTCATCTCATCATCCCATCTATATTCACGAGGCCTGGCGTAAGCTAGCGCTGCACGCATGTCTGCCTATGGCCATGTCCCAAAACCACAGTGCGCCTGGCTCCCCTATCCTGACCCTGACTTTGACAGAAGTCCTCCCAGCCACATCATAGCCAGGCCCGCCGCAGCTAATGGGGCTGCTGTTAATGGCCCCGCTCCTGTTTGGGACGCGGGACCCACGGAGGCCCGGGGGCCTGCTGCTCTTCTAATCAGGCCACAAAGCCACCGGCACACTGCAGGCTGTAATCCACGGACAGGGAGGAGGCCGTGATGCCATGCAGACCAATTCCCATAAACAATTCCCCCCAATCAGCTCACCACAAGAATAAACAGGCCCTGGAGCTGGAGCAGAGGCTCAGGCTCAGTGGGCCAACACACCCCAAAAACAGAAGGGAGGACAGAGGGAGGGAGGGACAGAGAGCTATGATAGAGAATGAAACACAAAAAAAATGCCAGCAAGAGGTGAAGGAGAAGTTTGAAGTATAAAGACCAGAAAGGCGATGACACATGCTGAAGATCTAACTGAGTATCATTGTATTTGACCCTTTTCAGCTGCTTCCAGACACAAAGATAGAGGAGCACCGTCTCTGTGACACCGACCTGTGTGACTAGGAACTTAGTGATTCGTTCAGGCAGTTTGCTCTTCTCACTGGACAGAATCATCTCCAGCATGTCTCCATGCAGCTTCTCCATGACAACAAAGACCCGCTCTGGAGTCTCGAACATGCACTCCAAGTTGACGATACCCGGGTGATGCAGATTCTGGAGAAAAGCACAAAAGACACTGAGTCTACACTGATGTAGGGGTAGCAGGGGATAGAAGAAACACTGGTATGTTTGCTTCTAAAGCAACGAAACAGTCTGTAGCATGACCTGTGTATCGGCTCTGGGTGTTACCTGTAATATGGCCACCTCATTCCTTAGCTGGCTCTCCTGCTTGGTAGGAAATCTCATCTTGTCTATAACCTTGATGGCCACATCTCTGCCACTCTTCCTGTGTTTGCCTAAAATATTATGGGACATGGTGAAATCAACAACTTTTTATTAACTTCATCAAATTTAATGCAACCGACAGTAAAGCTATATTAAATAAAATGTAATTGGGGCCGTATCCAACAGAAACATACCTCCGTACACGATGCCAAACTGGCCTGATCCCAGCACCTCATCAGAGAATATTTGGTACACTGAGGCAATATCCTATAAGAGATCATTTGTTCTGTTACTGCTCTTTTTTCCCTTTTGCAAAAAACATTCCATGCCAGTGGGTAAAAGTTACATCATCAAAAGCTCATAACATATGCCGTTCCTCCAAAATGTCTTCTGGTATTGCCAAATATCTATATATATTTAACTTTCACTCAATGCAGAAGTGGAACTGAGATGAAAATCCCTTGACCAAAAACACTGGTCTCCAGCTTCCCCATTTCTGCAGCACAAAAGCTTCCACTGGAGGTTTTGGTGAAGAAACAGTGGGACACTATTTCTGATTTTACCACAACAGCTACTTTATTGGCGCACGAATGCATGCATGTGGAGGGAAATTATGCAACAGCATCTGTAAGAAAAAAGAAGCCCCACTCACCACATTCTCCTGGATCTGGCAGTTGGACACAGATATGCTGATGGACAGCTCTTCTGCAGAGGAAAACACATGATGTTTCCACATTCAACAACTGAGAAACGCCACTGTACCAAAGCATGAAGCAGCCAGTGAATCCTTAAGTGATAGAAGTCTGAGGCATATTGCTCAAATGCTAGTTTTTTTTTTTCCATAACCTTCAAGCTTATCGCAGCTGCATGCAATAAGTCACAGCCCCACATAATGAAGCATTTTATTACACAATAAATTGGTTATAAATTTGATCTGGGAAGCTATGTGTGACTGAGTGGTGCAAGTATGTAATGCATTTCATAACTGGGAATTTAGACAGCCGCAGGGGCTAATTCTGCATTCTAGCCAATGAATACAAAAGCCAGAGATAAAAGCAAGTAGAAAACATGATGTGATCATGTAACTAATGCTCCACACAAAAATCTAATATCAAGTTTGAATGAGAAAGGACCACATTAATTCCACCAATATCTGCAGATTAACTATATAATATTACACTATTTTCCAGCTCATCTGTCCGCCCATGCTTAATGACTAAACGAATCCAGATCTATAGACGAGGACAGTTTATTGTCATGTATGAGTGATAAAGTGAGGGTAACATATCAGTCCCTGCTTCAAGTCTGCAGCCTTTTGTGACGACCTATTTTATAGCACCGTGCCCACGCTTAAAATCCTTTGTATGACTCATGTGAATCTCTAATCTGCAAATGAATTTATAACCATAGAACCTCAAATAACAGGCCACAGATGAAGCTATGGAATAACTCCTGTCTTTGTTCTTATGGGCCAAGCTTCTTGATCTGAGTGAATAACACCTCTGTCCCGAGATTCTTCATGGCCACAGTAGTCCATTTGTCACTACTTCCATCTGCAGAGAGTGACTTGCTACACAGCTTCACTTCCTTTAGCCTTTAGACACTAATGCAGGGTTTTCCCTGCCTATCTAAAGGTAAGGCTAGCTCTCTAATTGGTTTTTCACCTCAGCCAAAGTGGTGCAAACAGGGCCCTTCCCTCCATTTAGGCACATCTCAAACTGTTCAACAAACAATGAAGGAAAGCAAGACATTTCAATCATTGTGACCCTCATAGTTATTAATTTAGTCTCATTGCCGAGTCAGGAATAACCCTGTAATATTACAAGTAGTTACTGACAGGGGAAACCCAAAATCTTGTCTGATACAAAGTGCACAGTCACAAATAGGCAACATTCTTCTACTTACTGTGATCTTTACCCTGGCCAGCAGCACTGGCCACACTGGGCTGAGGGGTGACAGGCATCAGGGCCTGTCTGATGGCCTTCTCCCAGCCCTGAGCCACCTCCATGCCCACTCCTGACGCAGCCAGAGCAGGGCTGTGGTAGGGACTGCAGTTGTTCTCCCCTACATAGTAGACCATGGTGGCTGTGATGATCTCAAAGCAGTGTGGGTTGCTGCCCTGGGCCAGATTACTGTAGTCTCTGGACTGCTCCACCTGGAGGATCTCAGACAGCGGGATTTCCTGTGGGAGGGGTGAGAGACGGAGGTAATATTCAAAACAAACTGAAGACAAAATACTATTTTCTGCCTTTCTCAAATAAATAAGATCTAGAACATTTTCATCCAGTGAGAATAAGAGCTTCCGCGTTTTGTCTTTCTTTCTCAATTTTTCATTATTCCTCTGAGTGTTGTCTCTCAACAAAACGTTGTTAAGGCGTCCCACAGCAGATGGGACCAAAACACACACATGCTCAACCACATTTCAGCCAACATGTATTATAGCGGTCAGAGGACAATAAGAGACAGGAAGACAAAAGATGTCATTGATTAATTAAACAAATATATTTTTTAAATGTAAGAAAAGATCATCCAAGAATAAACTATTTTTTAAAAAGTCTCATTTTCACCTCTGAAAATATCAAGCTACTAATTTCTTAATGGTGATTAATCTTAATCTTAGTGGCTCATTTAAAGAAATTTAAACAGAAAAAAATCTTATTAAAGCAAAAAATGTTTAGCCAAAGGATGTAATGCACCGCCTACACAGCCACATGATGTAAAGAATATTGATGCTGTTAATAGTAATAATATTGTAGTAACACTCACACACTCCAAGAGTCTCCACACTCGTCTGGTATAATCACAGTGTTGATTAAACAGTCCCAGCTCTAACTTTCTCTTTTACTCTTCTCTCTCTTATGAGCACGCACAGAAAGGACACTTTAAAACCCCTTCCCCTTCAAACTCACTGTCAAATCAAAGAGAGGAGGGAGGGTCAAAACTGAAAAAACACAGAAGTCCCAGCCAATGGGGGCTCGCAGAGGCACACGCTGTCCCCTCCACGTGGCTCACCACAGAGTATCATATGAAGTGCTTGTGGTTAGCGGGGCCGGGTCACGTGAGCGGGCCCTGCGGCGGCTGAAGTGCTCTGGTTCCCTGATTACAAGGCGAGGCCGGCCAGAGGCCCCATCTGAGCACGAGCCGCTGGCGCTACCGCCAGCCACTGGGACGCAAGACACGGCAACTACCGTTCCCCCACAGGGTTGAGGCGTGTGGGGGGTGCAACGTTTGACTGCGACACGACTCAATCTGGCAGAGACAGAGAGAAGCCCCCTCACCCCATAAAAGGTTCTTCAGAGAAAGCCACAAGTACAGGGGTCTCATCTTCAAACGGGGAGCCGTTATGGCTTCCAAATGGAGAAAATGGCTGCCATGCCTGGCAAGCAAGCCACCACGCGACCACCACTAATCAGATTGGAGGGATGAAGAAAAGAGGAGAGGGGAGGACAGCGGCCACACACTGATGAGCAGCAGCCCAGGAACTTCAGAGAAATGAAAGGAAAATGTCCAAGACAGACGGTTTCCTGGGTACAGGCTGAGCGTTTGGAGAATCTGTGGTTTCGGAGAAGAAACCCCTGAAAGAAACCCTTTTCTACTCTATGTGCAGGAAATCATGTCACGTTATCTATCATGGATAAAAATCTACTACTCTCAAGCAGCAGGCAGGACAAAAAGAAAGCATTTACAGCTAGCCTTCAATTAGCCTCTTGAAGGTCTTAAACGTAGCTGACTGCCAAGTTGATAATAAAGAACCACATAAAGCTGCCAGTAAACACACCCCGAGGAGTCGGTCCCTGCTGAGGTTTCCTCTCCAAGGCTTTAGTGGCAGGGGATGCAGGGTGTGACAGAGTAATTGCAGGAGAAGAGTGAGCAAATTAAGTTTTTTTCAGGCTTGTTGCACCACCAGCATAAGAGCGGGATAGTGAGAAAGACAACAAGCAGGACTTCACATACAGCTGCATATCAAACCACCTGTTTGACACACACACACACACACACTCGATGTGAACGCGCTGCCTTTCACACTGGAAAGTTTGCTGCATCCTACACACCGTCCCACTGCAACACAACTGTAACCACAGCTCAAGGAGGTGTCAAAGTCTCAAAACACACAACTGACATGAACAATAAAATGATTACATCCCCCCACCCTACACACACACACACACACACACACACACACACACGCACCAACACACATGTGGAAGCCTTTACCTTGCAAGGCTGTAGTCCCTCCCTCAGCCCTCAGTGTGTAATTACTGTGCTATTAAGCCCCTGCGGCAGTGTAATGACTGACTACAGAGCTGGCACTGAGCGGGAAGTGTCACACTTGTCAAAATTGCAGTGTTTCGCTCACAGCAACCGTTTACTTTGAGACGAATTCCGGACTTAATTGCTCATCAAAATGCTCCTGTAAATCCACTTTTTAAAAAAAAACAAAAAAACTTGTCAATCCCCATGTCCAGAAATTGGACTCTCTTCAAAACCCCTTCAAATGTCCCACCTGATCTTATACAAAAGGTACCTGCTGTGAGTGACTCGACCCTTTCGCTTCCTGCGGGGAAGAGACCAGGCAACAGCGTGAAAAACCACAGGGGAAATTTCAGTGGACCGAACTGACCTCAGGGTAGTTTACAGTTGCAGCATGACAGCCCTGAAGCTGAGTCACACGGCTACCACTGGTGAAATGTTATTTTTCATACCTCTCACAACGTGGATTTGAAAATGACATCACCACTTTTTAATCAGAAGAAAACAGTGCAGTAAATTTCCAATACTACGGAGCCATAAAGAGGGCTTGGTAGATGTTATTCAACATGGACTCGACACTTCATCAGCACGAATTAAGCTGCTCGATTTTCTTGACAGTTTACTAAAAGCTTCTGTGTGTTTGATGTGGAGGACGAGACATGATTTTCCAAGAACAAGACAGAAGATGATGTGCTTACTTTGTAGAACTTGGCTCCGGTGTCGTTCTGGAAGAGACTCAGACTCTTGCTGTCCAGTCTCCAGTAATGTCTCTTCCGCTGTTAAAAGGGGAAAACCAGCACTGAGTTAGTCCAAACGGCAGAAAACATGTGACCTATCAATATTACACTACTTTAAAATTTGGTTTCATAAGGAAAATACCTTCTGTGTTGAATTCAACACATGTGAACAGCATTGGAGAAGGAGTTTTCCCCAGCATTACAGGCTGAGACAGCCCATGTCAGAGTGGGCTCCTCTGTTGGGCTTTTGGGTTATCAGTCTTACCAGGTTGTCCCTGCTCGTATAATGAACCATCCAGCCCTCCTTCACCACAGTGGAGCTCCGCCTCTTGGTGTGTTTGATGGACTGGACCACCCGCATCAGAGGGATGTTGCTGCTGGTGGAAGGGCTGCACACACATGCACAAAAAAGATCATTGATTAGTACGACAATTACTTATTCCTTTGGAGCTGAAAGTAATGAAACACCATCAGGTTACATTTGAATTGACTAGAAATAAATAAATAAATCACATTCATTGTAGCCAGCTCTTGAAACCACTTATATTTGCTTTTCTAACCACCCAATGTCTGGTCCATCTTTCCTGACAGAAATCCTGCCCAGGAAGTGATGCATTTTATGTTTGCAGCAGTGGCAGCACTACTGGAAACATAAAACGCATGCTGCTGGTGTAGAATAAACATGTGAATTGGGAAGTTTGACCTGGTGGTTTAAAACGTAACCGCAAAGTCCCCGGTTTGAATCAGGCTGGTGGCCTCTGCTGCATGTTTCTCCTTCTCCTGCTTGTTTCCTGTCACTCTTTACAACAGAAAATCCTCGACGGCACAGTACGAGCCATAATGTTTGTCTGAATGGGGTGCCAGAAATGAGGCCACTCTAATTCAACCGACATCTTCATACCTTATAGTCTTGATGGGCTCCTCGTCCTTCTCTCTGTCCAAGAAGGGAGAATCCATGTCAAACATCCTCTCATCTGGGGTGGAGGGTTCCTCTGGGTCGTCCAGTCCTCTGCTGCCATCCATATCGCTACTGTCCACCTCCATAGTATCCATGGTGGTGTCGGAGTCTGGGCCAGGGCTAGCTGGCTCTACACATGTATGTACACATGCACATATTTGAAAAGGCAAATATGAGAGATATGACACGTCATCACTGTGACACTGAATGTAGAGCTTACCTCCATTGAAGTCCACCTCCCCCAAACAGTCTCTTGGTACCTTTGAAGCACATCGTTTATGGCAGTTGAATCTGCAATCTGCCAGATGAAAATCAAAAAAATGACTCAATGAAACATGATAACTATGCAAAAGCATCAAATGTTGTACACCCTTCAGACGTAGTCCTACCTTTACACTGCATGCCCTGGCGAAAGAGACCCTTGAGCAGACGCTTGCAGTACTGGCAGATAGTGGGACGAGTGTAGGTGTGAATGGCGAAGGTGTGCGGCACCTTGACTCGCCCCAGCACCATCTTCTCCATCCAGATGGGCCTGCCGCTCCAGGACAGTATCCGCTTCCCTGCTTCCTGATGGGACCTCTGCTGCAAGGGTTGGAAAAAAACAAGAGAAGACGGGGAGAATTAAAAACCATATGCAGGAAGAAAATGAAGGGAATAATAGAGGAGGGAGAATGTGAGTGATCAGGGAAGACAGAGTGAATAATGGCATGGCAGCAGGAGAAGAGAAAGACATCAGCAGAGAGGGAAAAAGACATCTGTCAACTGACTTTGCATGCTTAACGCAGTCCCTGTGGTCGAAAAACATTATTAGATTTGTCACGTTCTACCACATATGAGCATCTAGCTCTGATTTTAGATGGATACATCAAGTAGTCTGGAAGCTACTGACAGCATTGGGAAGGAAGTCTTCTTCTTTCTTCATTTTTAAGTGACTAGATGCATAAACTTGGACTTCAGTGGGCTTTCAATGTCATTAGCATAATTAGATTTTCCGATGACCTTTTGTGGGGACACAGACAAGACGGGAATATTCCAGTGCTTATGCAAAAACTGTTTCATAAGACCTCGCTGAGGATCTGTCCACAGAGCAATGTGCAGCTCAATTCAATTTTCTGCATCGGTGGTATTCCACAACAGGGCCCAGGAGATTCACCCATGGATGAGAGCCAAATTTGATAAGTTTAGACGGACATGTTTAACAGTTGAGACAAAGCTCGTGAGCAGCATGCGGAGTGGCTGCCTCACATTCTTGGCATATTCACCTGGCCTCCGGGCTGGTTTAGGATGATGCCTGAACTCCAGCCAGCTCGCTTTACGCGTGAGGGTTAAAAAAAATCATTTCATCACTCAGCGGATAAGCAGACACTGAGGTCTTTCTAACTTTCCGTGTCCCTATCCAAGCTCATGCATTTAAATCACTGATCAGAACTCACCTCATCCAGGACGACCACGGCATTTTCGGCAGGTGCCGGTCGGGGGACAGAGAGCGAGGGTCCAGGCAGTGAGACATTGGATAGCCTCCTCTTCCTGACACCGGTACAGTTGTTTGGAATCTTGAAGGCGCAGCGTTTGTGGTAGTTTAGCCCACATCCTGAAAACACGAAAACACAAATGACATCAGTCTCAAAAATTAAAGCGATATAAATGCTGCAGACTAGCAAACATTAACCTGTGAGGCAGAGAATATTCTTATTCTGCAAATAAGCCACACGGCGGCCCCACTGACGAGTCGGTTTTTTAAAACAGAATTTATGACTTTTTCATTGCTAAATAAATCAACCACTCCTCAATTGAATTCATTGTCAGAGAGGCCTTAAAACGCAGCCTAATGGCATGAAAATGATAGCGTGTAATTCAAATGTAATCCAACATGGACAGAAAGTTCCTCCACAATCTGAATTTGAAGCGTTTCACTGGCAAACAAATCTTTCTTGTTTGCTTGTATGTCTCCCTGATACATTGTTGAGGTCGGAGATGTGGTGTGTTTGTGCGTCTCTGCGTGTGGAAACAGCAGGAAAGAGGCTGGATCTTCTCCCTCAGATACAGTAAAATGTCTTGGAGCTGGTGAGCCAAATGGCTTGGCAATGACAGAGCAGAGTTCTCAAGTATTCAACAAGATGTTTGTTTATGTGTGTGTGTGTGTGTGTGTGTGTGTGTGTGTGCGTGTCCGTGTGTGTGTGTGTGTGTGTGTGTCTGACCTTCACATTTGAGCCCCTGTCGGACGAGACCCCACAGCATCTCCCCACAGTAGTCGCAGAAGGTGGGGGCCTTGTAGGAGTGGACATAAAGGGCATGGGGCCGGATCTGGAAGTCTTCAACTGTGGCCTGAGCTAGAAAAAATACACAAATGATAAAACTAAAACTTGGCGAAAGCAAAACAAATCAAAAAGACGATAGGAGAGCAGCTATTTATCACATGTGTTTGACACAGTTTTTTTAAATATATAAAACCAACACTGGAGACAATATACAGTCTCACTATATGTATGTAAATGAGAAAAAAGTAAAGTAAGAGAACTGAGATTCTGTTGTGAATCTGTCTACATGCAAGTGCTATATCCACACAGCTGCAGTAGAGGGCGCCACTTCTGCAAGGACACAACTTCAATTTCATCATGCCATGTACCAAAGTGATGGGGCACACCCATGAGACACCAGAGCAATGCAGGATGGTCATGTTATATCAGTCCGTCTTTGTTATCAAAAACACAATATCAAAACCAATCGAGCTGAGGATACTCTCTTCCTGTCTCTCTCTCATTTCTCCTTCATGTGTCTGTTGTTTTGAGCCCAACGGCCGCACTGAGCTCATTGTTGGAAGCAGGAGTTAGTTAATCATGGCTGTGAATCATCAAAGATGTGAAGATGAGTAAGATACGGAGGTGGCTGCTGCCAAACCTGTGACTGAAGCTCCTCTTCTCTCAGAGCCTGTGTTGCTGCTCCAGTGCAATCATTTATCGGTCGCAGTGACCGACGAGGGAATGGTTAATCTTTACACTCGGGTTCAGCAACAAAACCTGTGCGGTAGTGATGTCATAGTGTGTGTGTGTGTGTGTGTGTGTGTGTGCTTGCGCGTGCGTGTTAGTTCATTTCCTTTGAGGTGATTCAATCAAACACATTTTCTCTTGGACAACAGAGGACATTCTCAGCTGTTGTGGCTGTGATGAGAAGATGCCTGCTTCAACAGCAAATATGACATGTGGTGGCCAGTAACAAAAAAGCATGTCCTTTACTAAAAATGTGCACATGCTCCATATAAAGAAAAGAGAAAAAGCCTTCAAGCAAGCAAGAAAAAAAAACTCTTAGATGTCACAGAAAAAAAAAAGAGTCACATTGAGTCAATCTGTTAATTCTCTGAGATTTTCATATCTGTGCACATCATTAATGCACTCAGGCCATATTTTTCAGAGAAATATGATGGCTGCTGGGTTGATTCTCACAATTTGGGTTTGATTTGAAAGAGAAGAAAGAACTCAAGCAGGTCACATGTCATGGGGTGAACATAGCTCCCTGGCAGAGACACATGAAAGGCTGCATTCATGAGCTTTTTCGCACACGTCTGCAAAACAACTGGCTGCTTTTTAGCAGTCGCACTGTTAATGTGGTGCTTGTCGTGCTAATTGGCATCAGACAACACCAAACATAAACTCGACAAGTTGTTTTTCGCAGCACTTCTCACGAGCGGAGAGGCTCATATGAATGCACTATCTGTTTGCTTTGAGGCACAAAGTTTCCATTCGGGGGCCGCAAGTTTCCATCTGCCTTAAACAAGTTTGACAGAAGGCAGTGAAAAATATCGATTTTACACTGGCTGCAGTGGTGAATAAGGAGCTTGTGAAAGTGGGTGAGAATTTAAGAGAGTGAAAAACAGAACAAAGGGACAATCGGTCAGGCCAAACCTCAAACCTCATGGGCCGAGATGGCCTGTGCAGTGTCTGCTGTGTCCAGGGCCGCCCCGCACATCAGAGCATGTTTACACTCCGCGGGTCTACTACAATCACTTACTGCAGGAAAAACAAGCCCTCTACTTTGAGCTCACAGCCAAGAAAAAGCCACTTCTGCCTCCCTCTCGCAGTGGGAGAGATATTCAGACCGTCTCTCTCTCTCTCTCACACACAGCCGCAGAAGCCAACAACAGGTTGGTTAAGGGGAACCGAACGGAAGATGACAGGAGACAAATTGCGGGACAGAAAAAGGTTCATATTTTCTCTGAACCAAATGAAAGGCTTGGGAACGCTGATCTCTCGGCTTGTGTTTCTCAAACAAAGATCAAGTGTCTGACATGCAAAGCCTTTCTCATGAAGAAGGCCAAGTTCATCGAGTGTTCGATGAAATTAAAAAAAAAACAGCAACAGCATGTGTTGCATATATAGAAAATCTGAGATCCGACTCCTCTGAGGCGGTTTTTCATCAGGTATATCTCAGGCTATAAATGCAGCTTACACCTGCAGGTGGATTTGTTGAGGCAGGAGGGATTAGAATGGGAGAAAGCGAGGAGGGAAAGAGAGCAACAAAGACTGACACAAAAGAGAGCACAAAACAAACACAGACAGTCAGAAACAAAAAGAAGGAAGTTCTCCAGTCTTTAGTCTACATTCCTCAGCCCTGATGCCTGGAGTATCCTCAGATCCTGAACCTATACATTCATCCCCAGTCTAAATCCCCGCAAACAATACTCTCAGCCCAGGAGAGGGGGGGGGGGTATTCATCACAGGTGGTGTCAGGTGCTTCCCAGCGGAGACAGATGGAGCAGGAGAACAGATTAGAACAGAACAGATACTCTGAGCCGTTTGTTGGTCTCAGCACCGCACAGGAAGCTGATTCATGTGTCGCAGGAAATGACAAAGAAAAAAAAAAAAATCAAACACCTGTTTAGCACAAAACAAAAGACAGGTGAGGGAGCGGAGGGCGGAGTAATTCCCTTATAGTCGTTCAACCGAAAGCGTAAAGTTTCACAAGAGTGATGTTTCATTTGGTGGTGTTTCAGTGAGTCCTCTCAGAGCGAGCACCTGACTCACTGAAGTGGCCTCGAACAAGACAGGACAGGCTGTGGTTACTGGAAGCTGCGTCAACTATGACCAGGAAAGCAAAGTGTAACACGTCCTTCAGTTTTAAACTGCTGCTTGGACTAAAACGCACGGCCTATACTGCTTAGTGATTTCTTCAAACAGGAGTCTTAACCAAACATTTCATGTTTTTGGAGGTCAATTAGTACGCTGCATCTGCTGTCAGAGCAACAGTCTTAACTCTCACACTATACCCTTTCCGCTAAATACATGGATCACATTTGCTAAAAGTCTCCTGCTGAGTTTCTGCCCCAAAGTTAGTACTTTTCATGTTAACAGCTGCTTTCTAGCTTTCAACATTTTAAGAATAAATCCAAATACCCCCCTCGTGACTCTGAGGCCTAGCTTCCATAGTGTTATTTGGATATCTCATTTAAATACAAAAACATCACACTGACAAGTAGAAACGTTGACTGGGCGATTCAAGCCTGCTGTACTTTTGTATTTGCCAAGAGCAACAGTTCACAAAGGTCTGCTGAGTCATGTTTTCTTCTTTCCTTTGCAGAGACACTAAGTAGCAATTCATTTTAGTGAGACTTAGTTGCTGTCTGAGCTGATCTGAAGTGTCTGGGGAAAGCGGTAAGACGCTGAAGGTAATGCACTATGCATGAAATTCATACTTTGACTGCGGCTTACATACCAGAGAGCACCACCTCTATGAGGTCTCCTTCGTGGATGTCTTCTGCCGAGGTCAGCCTCTGCAGGATGTTCTCGTCATTTAAGTCGTGGCGGAACAGCAGGATCTTGTCGTACATGCCAAAGAAGCCGCACTCTGGGAACTGGAGAGAGGTGGAGATACAGGTGAAGATATAAGAAGAGTGAAGCGATTAGGGACCTTCTAAATCTGATAGAAATGGCAGAGGTAATGTTAAAGAAGAGTGTATGGACATGAATGCTTCCTGCACTGTGGTGGGTCCACAGCTGATACTGTGGGGACAAACAATGAGAGAGAGATACAGATCAGCCCCTTTATTCTGAGTCTTTTCAGCAGCAGACCTCCTGTAAATACACACAGGCACACACAGATATTATGCCATGTCCAATGGCTTACATCATCATCAGTAGGGCGACTCCACATGAATGCATTGGGTTTTAATAAGTGTACCACATGAAAAGTAATCTGGATTCAAGCATGGCCAACTCAGCAGCCACCGTCACTGACGATGTCTGGGCCAAGCCAAACCTAGAACAGCCACGTCTGACCTGCTGCACAGACGTAAGGTCACATGATCAAGGAATGGGCGGAGAGGACGGTGGGGGGAGGGCGGTGGAGGAGGAGGTAAACATCCTGAGAGGAGTAGCGGAGAATCAGCTCACAGGAAGTGCAGCGCCAGTCAATACTGACTCACTTCCTGTACTGAGGGCAGCCCATGGCCTCTTAGAGAGCAACGTTCTTGACACAAGGAAAGGGCTGCAATCAGACTGTACGAACACATGCACAACATGTTCAGGGTATATATGCAAATATCTCATGTACACATGCACTTCAAACGGCGGCATGCACAAAGAAGACTCATGTCCTGCACAGCACAACATCGCTTTGCAAACCTGCCAGTGCTGAAAAAGAAAAATCCAGAGCGGTCCCGCAAGGCTTGTATCAAAGTGGGAATTGAAGCAGAGTAATTTTACACCAAGGCTTGAGCCAGTCTGTGTGCCAAGCAGACTGGTACTGGAGGATCCACCAGCTGTTTCCCCTGAACCAGGGTCACACACAATGGGCCACATAGAACAATGCCAGTGTGGCCCAAGAGCACCGGGGTTGGCAAAGCGTCTGGGCAGGGGACACACAAGACACCTGGAGCCTTTCAGCTGCCAAGAAACACAGATACAGAGACAGCAAGACAGATTGATGGCTCAGGAAAACATGGGTGTATCAGATGACTCATGTCAACAAAGCCAGACGAGCAAACCGTCAGAAGGCAAAAATGTAATTCTGCACAGAAACTGATGACTACTGAAGCCTGTTCTGGTCTCTCAGACAGCAGAGTGGACTAGTGGCTGGATAGAAAGATACTCTGGTCCTCCTAACACCAACCTGCACTCTGATCTCCCTGTAGAAGAGAAAAACTTCTGCTCAGAGACTAACACAAAACATCACCTCTTGTACAGCAGTGGGGTTTTTCCTATGAAAGACAACAAGCAGAGAAAGCATCAGTATTCCTTGGTGCTCGTATCATGCAACAGTTGCATTGTTAAGTCAGAGAAAAGATGCAAAAGTTGCAGTATCAGGGGATGATATTGTTTCTGGAAAGAGACCATGTTGTTGAGCGTTCTAATAATGATATATTAAATTCACCCCCCAGTGTATTAGGCTGGAGGCAGATAACTCACTGGGAGATATCTCAAACCCAAAACTACCATCATTACTAAGAGTTGAGTGATTTCCATCCCAAAATGAGCTCAATAATTACTCAAGTAATCATTCCAGAATGGAGGTGCTGAGGGTATGTGAGGATTAAGCTTCCACATACTCTATAGGCCTTGTATAAAATTATGTACTATACTAACATAACTTTTTCTTAAATTTATTTGGAGGCCTTTCTACACTATGTACAGTGACAGTCTGGATGATAAGTCCATATTCCTGTGTTTTCCTCCAGGTGCTTCACTTTTCTGCCTCAGCCAAAAGAAGTGCACGCAGGCCTGTATGTGTCAGCCGTCGGATAAAGCGGTATTGTGCATGCTGGGAAAAGCCCCGGTCTCCCACGACTCCCTGCAGGATGAATTCAGCTCCCGTTCAGCTGAATCCCTGTGGTGCCAGTCAAACCTGAGGACCTTCACCAAGGAGCAACGAGTTTATGGTGATGTAAAATGTATCAAAATGATCACACAGACACCTTGCCATCATAATATTGATGAGTAGATGATACTGTGATGCCGACTGGCGGTAATCCTCCTCAAACAATGTGGGCTGGTGGTGTTCATCGTATAGAGACACCCTCATCCTTCCATATGTCACATAGGAGTCTACCATCAACCAGTCCCTGTATGAAGATGATTTCCACGGCATCACAACTTCTGCAAACACATGACAAGCTAATAGCTTTACGGAAACAGTTAGAGAGGAGAAAGTTTTCAGTGTATCAGCAGCACGTGCTTGTATAATGGAACATTTCCAAGTCGCCCCCTCCTTCTGACATACCTACATCCTAAACTCTGTCAGCCTATGAGGTGATTGATGCAATGTGCTTCAAACCAACACCACCGCAGGCAGTGGGGGCATCCTTCCTGGGGCGGCTGCAGTGTCACTCTGGGGTTTTCCTCCGCTCGCTTGCTCTCAAACCCGCACGCACAAAAATTGCGGTCGATGCCCAAATCCAGACAGCTGGAGTCACCTCCTCTTGGCACCCCGTGCAACACTTTCCACTTTACAGAACGGGTCCCATTCCAGAGCAGGAGCATCTGCAGGCCAGCACGAAACGGCTGCGAGGGCAGAGGACACTACTTTTTTCCATGCCCCATTAAAGCAGGAGGAAGCCAGCAGTGCAAGAACAATAGATTGGGAGGTTTAGGGCACATTTTAAGAGTATGTTGTTCAAATCACACAGATAAAGCGAGAGTTGATGGCTAACCTGTGGGTGCATGCATGAAACAGAAAACTTTTTTCTCTCTCTCTCTCTCTATTCAGCTCCCAGCGTACACGCATGTGAAAATAAACCTCCACCGTGCTCCTGTACACATCTCACACACCATCACCCACACATGCTAGTGCATACGTCTCCGAAGCCCATAGTGACTAAGCATGTCTTTTGTCATCTTCAAACGCAAATCCATTCAGCCGAGCAGCCGCGACCACACACGCACACCAAAGACCCCGGCGCGGAGGAGCTGTGTGTGAGGTCCACAAGTCAGGCTGGAAAGACGAGTGGAAAGGGGCTTTGCAGTAGTAAGCTTTTGTTAAACGAACTAATCCGCCATTGATATGCTAAATCCTGTTATAAGGAAAGCGAGTGAGAGGCAGGAGAGGAGAGGAAAGAGGGGAGAGGACGGTGGGAGAGGGACACATCTGAAATATGGTCCTGTTTCATTTAGAGCCAAAAACAAATTACCTCAAGACAGCCATGAAAAGATAATCTGGTTTGAATAACTAAGTGTGCCGTTTGGCATCGAGGAATGTTGATGCTTTCTCTCGCATAGCTTTTACTATCAGCTGCATTGTAAAGTTTACAATGATAAATTAGGGAGATGAATGTTAAGTCATAACTCACCCATTTATATCTAATGGCATTAAAACTGGGAGAAACTGTGATTTTCCCTGTAAAATAACACAAAGCCAACGTGTGAAGGCACTGAGTCACAGAGGACAATAAAAGTTGTTGTCGACATAGATTCACATGATTATGTGGTCAGACGTTTGTTTCTCTCCGTATGTGTGATGAGTGGCAGAGGTGGGTGGCAAAAGGGAAGCAGTGTTGAGCGGTGCACAGGCTGTTACAGATGGCCATGTGATTACAGTAAGGAAAAGTATGCTGCTTGACCTCGGGCTGCCTCACACCTTTATTAGTCTGGCATCTGGCCAGACAGATGTGGAGGGCAGTTGGAGTAAAGCGGCTTGAGATCAGTCTGCACGAGCTATAGGATGTACATGCACGTGTAGCTCAGTAAGCAACGCTGTTCATAAACACAGCCAGCAGCAGTGCTGCTCTTACATTACAGCTAACAGGCTGGCAAAATGGGCGCTACATGTACCCCTTTTTAGAGAAGAGGTGCAAATGCTGTTTCAGGTTACATCCATACTAATGAGATGCAACTAATAATATGGCTTTTGTGATTCATCTTTGTTTTACTATTTTCTGACATTTTGACACCAACTGATTCAAAGTTTCATTGGGCTCAAAATGTGGGCATCTTTTGTCAGTCAGCCTTCCAATCACAGGTCCATGGTACCGACAGCAGAGCTTTTCACAAACACTCTTCAGAGTGGATGCACTGTCACACTGTCATGTGATTTTTTTCCAATTGTCTTGAATCTCTGGTTTATGCCATCCTTAATTTTTACTCAGTAAATAACTAATCAGACACAGCCAGACCCCGACAGTATGAACCATACGGTGGTCTAGAGACATTCAAGACAAACATTAGTTTAGAAAAGAGCACAGTAACCATTCGGTCATTCGGTAAAGAAATACGTTTACTTGGAGAAAACTAATCAAGGGTGTCACAGCTAATTAAACAGCAACCCAGGACGAGCAAACTTTCAGGACTGAAAATTTTAGATTTTAATATTTTCTGCAGACCCTTGTGATCCAGGTGTGACGGGAGATTACTTAACAACAAATGACTTAAATGACTTTTTAGCATTTAAACACTGGGCATTCCCATCTGACAGCGCACCCACAGAAATAAATCTGAGTGAGGATGGAAAACATGGACGGGTTTTAATCCTGATGGCAGCTGAGTGGACTGTGAGCTGAGTGGACTGTGGGTGTTTGAAGACAGATACTTCTGAGGCTGGAGACTGCTGCTGTACCGGTCCGCTCCCAGATGTGAACGTACAAATACTGTGTTGTGGATGAGCTATAGCATTATAAGAGTGGAGGATTATCTAACATCAGTACAGAGGACAAAACTTAAATATGTTCCTTAAGGTACTGGGCTCTCATGAAACATTTAACCAGAGTCAGGAGGTGGAAGGCTGTTGTTTATTTAGCTTGAGGTGGCAAGATTAAGACTGTCACAAGATCAGTATGATACAAGGTGCTTTTTCTCCCTGGATAAATAAGTCCATTGACTGATAACCCTGCAACTATTTGTTTCTGTTTTATATCTGAAGAGAGTCCCTAAAAACACCTTAAAAGGAGAAAATTAAGAAGAAAGATGGATTAAATTGCATTTATATACCAACTTGGTAAATAAATAGAAGCACAACTTGACGAGTTTTGATTTACAGCAGATGTAGCAGACAACATGTGCTGAATCAACATGCACCACCGTAAGTCATGAAACCATAAGTTCCACTGAGCCATAGCGAGGGTTTCTCAACTAGGAAAACAGTTTTATGTCAAAACAAGGGGAGACCACTGTTTGAATTTGAGGTGCACGTTAATGCCCACAACAGAGGAAAAAATACTTCAATAAGTCGTCAAACGAATGCACTGGAAAATCCAATTATGTGCTCACGCAAACCTTGGGGGAAGACTGTGTAATTACTTTGTTCAAGGCACATCAAACACGGTGTGGAAAACTGTGTTAATCTACTAAAGTCAACAGTGGAATTGCATTTGTTTTCATGACATATTATTAATGTAATACCAAGCAAAGGTTTTCCACACAGCATCTTAGGAGAAACACATGCGCAGCGAATTGCACAATCACTAGATGTGGACATCAATACAGTTCATTTGTCACTTGGAGTGAAGCATCAAAAGAGGAGACACTGGAAACACTCTGGTTTTCCACTGTCTTGCTCAACATCAAGTGTTTTTTGGTCTTCCATTAACAGTTTCCATGTAATTTGGCTGCATGATCTCTAAATAATTGACTTTGATGGTGCCGATGTGCTCACTGTACTGTAGGTGTGAAGCAAAGTCAGTAGAAACATAAATTCTACCTTGTCTTAAAAAGAAACGTCAAGAGTTGAAGACGTTGTTTTTTTCCTATTATTTAGGAAAGGAAATGTTCCAGGCTTGATGAGCTGACTGGAATCAAGAGTGAGCAGAAAATCCCACACAGTGCGTTGACGTGCTACCATAACCACAACAGTGCACATGAACAATCGAATGCATTGCTACTTAACCTGTCGTGACCTCTGGAGGTGAAAACGTGATCGCTGAGCAAACTATAGCTGCAATTCCACATCTGAAGAACGGAAGAATAAATGTGCTGCTTGAACTAAAACATGCAAGAGAAACGTATCGGAATGTAAAGGAACAGTTCTACATTTTGGGTTTCATGAAGTTTGACAGCACTCTAATCTCTGTCCTTTCAATATGCAGCTAGAACCAGGAGGTGTGTGAAGCCTTTTACGGCTCCGCAGGGGAACTGCATGAAGCCTGAAATAATCACTTGGTTCAGGGCTAAAGTTCTAAAAGTTTGAAAATAAAAAAATGTGTGCAGTTAGAAAGAAATGAGGTCACCTGATCTGTGTAGCCCCGTCCCTCATCTCTGCTTAGGGCTGGAGTCTCAAGACACACCCTGATCTCCTCCCGAATCCAAGTGAACCGTTGGCGGTCGTGTTGCATTATGGGTAATGTGGGCACCAGGTTTTGACAAGACAGAAGTATATATGGAATACAAAAGAATAACTGTCCAACAATGTTGTAGTCATGCAATGCTAAACATAAAAACTGCAACCAGGGGGGGAACATCTTCTTTACCTACCAGCACCTCTAAAGTTCACTAACTAACACTTGTTTGTTTCCATACAAACACCAAATAGTAAAACTTACAGGTTGTAATTTCACTAGTTGTTATGTGCCGCAGGACTTCCTGGAGTCTCAACTTCCAGATGACGATAGGACAGCAGGAAGTCACTGCTAACTGGCTAAGATATAATTAACTAACTTGGTAAGAAAGCGAATAAGCATATTCCCCAAAATGTTGGACTCTTCCTTTAACATCTGGCCAAACAAATACTGATATATTGATATGTGGCATTTAAAAAATCTGATGGCAATGCATCACAGAAAATAGTTTTTTACATAACAAATAATATAAGATGTTTTTCATGGCTGTGACCCTAATATGTACTCGATGGGACATTTTACAGTTGAAAAATAAACATGTAATGTTGTAATGTACTGTTTTTATATTAACTCAAACAAGTCTTTACCATTTATATATAACCAATATATTGCCGTATATATTTTGTTTGCCCTCCGCTCTGCAGCATGTACAAGAAAAGACAGGACGAAATGCATGCTTCGTTTCAAAGGTTACATTACATAAAACTATTTGCTCCTCTGTTTGCAGGCGCAGGCCAAGAGAAACACGCTACAGCTGGAGGCAGAGAGAGCCGGGGAAGAGGTGGGGGGGGGGGCTGAATGACAAAGCACTACCCTCATATGGTTTATATTCAAGCAGGCATCTTTGTACACTTGCAGGATCAAGCAAACTCATCCCATCACTCTCCAGAACATACACACATTCATAACATGTGCTCCTCCTGAAGTCAAGTCAGCTTCTTTTCCACTGCAAGAGGACGACTTCACTGAGTGCAGCCGACCGAAGCAGCCACATGCAGCGGAAAGGAAACTCATTTGGTGGGAGAGCAGCAAGAGAAGCTGTGACTTTCTCACTCCACGGGCTGACTAACTTGTTTCCTTCCATGTGGCAGAATATGGCTCATGGTTCATTCATAGCTTTTGGTGTATGAGGCTGTATCATCGTGGAACACAGCAATATCTTCTTCTTCTTCTTTTTCAAACAAACAGACCCAGTCTGAACGGCATCTGACGCTTTTCAGCGCTCAGAATCTCAAGGAAGCATTGACTGAAACTTTGCTCAAAATACACGTGGCGCTATAGTCAGTTTCAATGTGCTTCAGACTGTAGCAATGCACTTTCAAAACTGTAACACACACAAGACAAGACACGACACAAGCTGAGAATCTTTATGCAGCTGCTTTGTACTGACCAGAGGCAGCACAATGACAAAACAACTTATTGTTTGACGGACATCTCAGAGCCCTGGACCACTTCTCGTTTCTGGTCTTTATTCCTGCATATTTCAGAGAAGTGTGAACACTGCAGCCTGGCTGAGGCATAGCTGGCTCGTAAGATGAGAAACTTGGGGGTTTAAAAAAAGTGCCATGTGTTCATATGCAATTAATTCACTGCTGGTTTCTGTAAGATGAGAGCTCTGTGTGTGTGTGTGTGTGATTGCAGCCTATGTGGCCATGTGTGTGCGTCTACATTTCTGGTGCAGAAAAGGTGGAATCACAACTGTAACCACTGAGCTTTGGTCGAGTTCCTCGTCCAGACCACAGCGTAGCAGGAGGCTCTGCACCTGTCAACCTAGACCTTTTTCAGTCACCAGGAGACCCTAACAAAGCTGTACTGCTTACCCAATTTATATCAACCGCAATAGCTTATGGTTTCAAGCAAAATCTCTTCCTGGTTTTACACGGCGTTACTCTCCAAAGTAAATCCTGCAATTACTTCATCTCGCTTGTGATTATTTGAATCCAGAGAAACAATGCTGTTCTGTGATGATTTGGCCTGAAGTAAAGTGGAAATAATGGTGATGAGGTCACTGTTTGGTTTCTAGCCACCGTATCTCCAATGAGAGCCAGGTGTCTTCTCGCCTAATAGCACAATTTTCTTTACATACATGACAGAAACTCATCTCTCTTCGATGGCGATGATGATGTCCTGCACATGTGTGGGTGTTTGCTTGTGTGCATCTGTGCATGTATGAATGTATGCGTGTGCATGGGCATTGCACGCACTAACAGTGTCCAGAGGCCTAGCAGAGAAGAGGAAGGCTGAGTCACAGGATCTAAGGCCTCTCAGGAAGAGAGCAGTGTGATCTAAGACATGCTTGGCCAGGCCCCCGCACACTGCTGATGAGTTATAGCCCCGCTGTGATACTCGGCCAGCAGCTCCGCCTCAGAGATATACTGCAGTACACACTCCATCTCCCCTCTCTGGCCTGGAGTAGCAGGGTACAGCCTCCAGATTCACCTCCACACGGGGCAAATAAACAGGTGAACCAGGGGGGAATTTATGCGAGATTGATGGTGCCTGCACTTTCTCTTGTTCTGGTGGAGCCGGAGGTCATAAGGTGTGCGCTAATAGCAGGATGTAGGAACACGCTGCTGTTGCTCAACAGAAACATTAATAATTGCTGCGGGTTCAGTGTTACAGAAAGTGGACAGGCACTAGCTGCTTGAGGTTTGCTCTTTCTTTGTGATTTATAATGAGCACTACGTTTCACAGAGGTCCTTTTGTTGAATTAGCAGTTTCACTGAAATACAACTGTACCTACGTAAAAGAGCTAAACACTCAGTCAAGCCAAATTCCAACACTCAAGCTGTCACTTTCTTCAAAACACAGACACCAAAAGGCAATTTCTCCGAACATTTAAACACACAGACAAGAATAATAGCAAGTGCAGTGTAGAGAAAAGCCATTTGAACGCAGGCACACAGGCTTTGCTGCTTCACCGACCACAGCAGATTGGAGAGCAGAAGCAGGGAGAATATGGAAACAGGGAGCGGCTCTGAGGGGAACTAACCGAACAGAGAGCACGCCTGGAGAAAGAGACATTGTGACAAAGGGAGTCATGCTGAGTGGCTGACTGCTTCCCTTGGGTTTAAAAATGCTCAAACAAACCAATCAAACAAAAGTGGATTTGTAGTACAAAGATTTTTCCTTTCCATTTGGCCGGTTCGCTTTTTCAGCGGGGGCAAATGCTGCTCATTAAAGTGGTGGCAATAAAGCATTTCTTAAGACCTTTTCCATTCATAACACAGTAAGTTTCTTCTTGTATTCTTGGTGTATGAACATGTAATTGTACTTCCCCTGCCACCTTCCTATCACTTTGACTGATCACTCACCACGCTGAAAGACAGGAAACTCAAACAGTGCTGAGATAACGGCACGGAATAAAGCATTCTGCAACCTGCTCCTACCGCTACGATCGATAATGCCACACTGTGTAGCTACAACAGAGTCCATGTGGTTTTCATTGCAGGACACTGGACACATCTCTGGCACGCTAACATCACAACATCTGTTTGTACTAGAACAGTGAGATGAGAAGTTGTTCACTTCACAAAAGTGACATTAGTGATTAACCGCGTCAAATAAACAAGGGTTAATGTCTTGGAGAGGGCAGTTTCCATGTCATTGGACGCCTCCCTCTTCAGCATTTGTCATGGTTGAAGTCCTCTAAGTGTGCTGAGGTTGTCTGCGGGTACAGTGAAGGTGGAACTCCAGTCTAAGGAGAGGAGAAACTCTAGCCGTTAATGATTAAATTAATCGGGGAATATCCTCTTTCAGCGGACTGTGTTATGCTATGGTTACAAATTTATGAATGGAAACTAGCTGAGTCTCTCAGGAAGCGCTCCTAAATCACTACACGTGGTTGGCTTCACAAGGACAAAGTCACCAGGATTGCCGAGTATTAAATGGTTCAACATTACAGCTGCCTACCACTTCAATATAATCACAATCAAAGCCCATTCAGCCAGCATTAGCCGAGATTGGAGTGATGCAAGATTATCTCCCGATTCTGGCAAAAGTCAAGTATGGTGAAGGGCATTTGGGCAGCACAGAGGAGCAGAAAATCCAAAGCAAAGCCACACTTGGTGGCAGGAGCGGCCCGTTCTATTGATGGTTCTGGCACCGGCTGGACATCAGCCGTACGGTGGCCACAAACCCCCTCTGTGCCCCACGCGAGTTCTGCCAACAGGGCTGTCCCAGCCTCCCCTGCCCCCTCTCCCCGGAGAGGACCACGCTCCTCCACTCTGTCATTCTCTGACTCTTGTGGCCGGGCCCCGTGTTCTGCCTTGCCACTTTACATTTAAAGGAGAGCAAGGCGGCAGAAATGTGCACTACAGATGGTAGAAATTACTTAGCTCACTTAACTTCAGAGATATTTTCCCCCCTTTTTCTTCTCTCTCTCTCCCTTTTCCACAAATTACTCCAAGACTGGGGAAATTGATAGATTCCTCGTGCAAGTAGGCTTTTGAGTTGTACATGGAAGACTTTTATTTTTTTTCCAGCAACTCCAATTGTGATATCAATTTAGTCAAGTCCATGGCTTTGGAATACAGCAGTGTGTCTGCAAATGAACACTGAGACCTTCTCAGTTGTAAAAAGGCTAAGGCCATAACAGTGTGTGTTCAGAACCAACAGTGAATATTTTGACTCATGGGTGACCTGTTTTTTTTTTCTTGAGAGGGAGCTGAATGTGCTTTCCAGGAAATGTCTGGCCTCATGTATATCACACATAAAGCTCTGTGCTGTTAGGACGTCCTCTGGGGTAAAATATGGCTGCCAGTTCTATAGGAACATGCAGATGTGGGCTTACACTGGGAGGGAGGGAGGGAGGGAGATTGTGGTGATTTATTTCCCGTGTGTTTCAGTTAGTTTTGGTCGATGTGAACTCCAGTCGCTCCATTTTCCATCTGCACCCTTCTTTCGTGCTATTCTCTCTTCTCCTTTTCTTCTTTATAACAGTTTTCTTTTCTATAGATCTTTTTCTTTGTGACACCACATCTTAAGTGAAAGGGCTGGTGATACTACAGTCAAACACATATATATATATATAAAAGGCAGATACATCACCATTATTAAAGCCAATGAATGCAAACAAAAGAGCTCTCCCTAGTGTTGCAACACAGTCTAATTAATCTTGAAAAAGGAATGTTGAGCCGATCTTGTTTTCTCTGCCAAGCGTTACCTTGCATCATGCAAGTGATATTACTCTAAGGTTTAGAACAATCCAAATCCTTTTGTTTTTATAATACTCTGCTATTTTACTGTATGTTGTCCAACGTAGCCTGTTTCTGACTCAAAAAGGCCTTTGTGTCGCTAATTACAGAGGCAGCTGTGCAGCCCTCAACCAGAGACTGGGAGTTACAGCACTGACAGAACCAGTAGGGAAACCTGTGGCTGAGGCAGCTGCCTTTCACAGCATTTCCAGCTGGGGTGAAATGCAGAAACATCCTAAGGACAAGGGCTAAAATCAAATGATTCCTAAAAACTAACATTTGAAGCAAAGATTTAATGTTTTTTCCATTACCTTTGCCAAAAGAACTTAAATTTCCTTCTTCCTGCTCAGTTTTATCATCCCCTTTGATAGCAAGAAAAACCTTTAACTGCTGCCAAGCTACACTGTAAATTCTCCATTTATTTCACACATGTTTGTTGCCAATATTCACCAGAAAGCATCTCCACTACAAATTAAATTGTGTCTTTACAGGATATTACAAACAGTCACATAAAGACTGAAAACTAAATGGTGTTGATTATGCGAATGCCTTTACAGCATCCATCAAAGTTCAGTACAACCAAAGCAAGTGTTTAGCTTCAAATATTTCAGTTTCCTAGCAGTCTAATTCCACCCATCCCGACTAACATCACATCATCCTCCAAAAATGCCTGGGTGAAGAGGAATGTTCTGTAGCTGGCTGGCTGTCCAGGCTGACCAGCTGGCTAACTGGGAGTCATTCTCAGGGAGTCGTGAACTTTTGTCCCGCCACTGCTCCCTTGCTGGCTGCACGAGAGGACTTGGGCGACACCAAACAGGAAGCGCTCAACAAGTGGAAGCTATGGATGTTTATCTCGCACCATTCATCAAGCCCAAAAACCAGACGGAGAAGTCGGGACCCGACCAGTGAAACAAGGACGTCTCGGCTTGGAGCTGTGTGTAACCGCTGGGGGCCGTCAGCGGGCCATCATGGGTTAGATCTGGGCTGGATGGTACCCGACTGGGAGGGTCCCCACCACCCACTGGCTGGCTCCTTTCATCCTTTCTCACAGTCCTCAAGGAGCCTGGCTCAGAGTTCAAACCCGTGTGCCAAGTGGTGACACTAACACAGTTATACTTAAATGTATTCAGTAGATTGCAGGAGCGGTAACCGCAATAGCTGCTCGAAGAGACCGAGACTGAACGTATCAAGATCAAGTTGCCCCGGACTAAGGTTGACCTTAACCACTAAAGTTGGTGAATGCGGTCCAAACCACTACTATCTAAACCAACTTCAGATCAGCACAGAGAAAAGAGAGAAAGCAAATCTATCTTGTGGATGCTGGCCAAGTCATGTGGTTGAGTCTTTAGCAGGAAGAGGAATGAGCCGTACAAAATCTATACAATACACAGCTTTTATAACGGCTGCATGACTCCCTGTCAAACAATGAGACTGATTCAAAACTAAAGGGTTCAGAAGTGATATCAAGAATCAACCTTGAAGCCATGACACATTATACACAGTGTAGGAGAGCACATGCAAACATCTGGAAATTTTACAGCTGTCCCACTTCATCCAGAGAGTGTCTGCTACGGCACACAGGCTTCTTTCCATGGTTTGTAAAGTCATTTCTCTTGGAGGTGCAGGCATCTTTAATACAAAGGCTGTACTTGGTGGTGTTGGTGTCTAGTACACCAAAAGATCTCGCACATCTTATAGTCTGGCAAGACAGTTAAGGAACAGGCTCCAAAGAGGATACTAAAAAGGACAATAAAAATGTGCGGACAAACAAAGTGAAGCACTCACTTCACCAGAAAACCGACTTTCTGTCCTTAAGCTACGGTCACAAGCTTTGAGAAAATAGTGAAAGGGTTCGACCGCGGATACAAGCAGCAGAAATGGGTTTTCTTTGCAGAATGGCTGGGCCCACAGTCGCCAATGAAATCTTTGAGTGTTGGCTGGATTTATACATCTGTGTTAAGAGGTTACAGCATATCTACAGCGGCTCACCAAAGTTTTATTAGCGCAGTGTGTAGCCCAGCGTCTAGCAGGAAACACAGGCTAATCAAAGCACAAGGCGGCGTGATCATGCACGATACCTGTGTACATCTAAATCCAAACCTATGCTGCAGGTGTGTATAGTAGGACGTTAACCCTGTGCAGCTTTATTTTACATACATGGACATCAGTGAGGGGAAGGTGTTGAAGTAGTTTGGCTGCATACTGGGAAAAACCCAGAGCAGAGACAGGACACGGTGGAGGAACAACATCTCCTAGCATGCTTGACAGCAATCTGGGGTGCCATGAAAAGAACTGCTGAGAAACGTGCATCTAAGTCGCTGTTCTTGCCCTGCACTGACCCAGACCCACATAATCAGCATGAAGACAGACTAATTGTTCAGCAGCAAGGCTACCAAAATATCAATGGTTAATATCATGGTTTACATACAACTACATCACCCTCTGAGAGTTCACAGCAGCTGACACAGCAGAAAACTTGACACTGAATGGACAGATTTAAGTCAGGACAAGCATCCCTGTTTGTTGCGTGGCTGAGTGGTGAGTCACTCTGTGAGGCAGGCCAGCTCTCAGCGGAGGAAACAGCAGCACGAAGGGGGGAATACACTTCCATCCACACTCTATCTCCACGCAGATATTACCACATGAAGTCTAAAGCTTTTTTCCTGTCTCGTCTCTGCTGACAGGCACCTGAGGTTCTGCTGACTGAAGACATCCTGGGACGACTGTCAACGGCTAAGCTAGGGCCAGGGATCCTCAGCTGGAAAAGTTGGCCAGGATGAGAGGACTTTGTAAAAGGCTTACCATTGTCATGCATATTTTAGAGCGAGAAGTGAGGCAGGGATGGACTGGAGAGCGCAGAAGGCCTACAGTCATATTTTCCATTGATATCAAAGCCATATGGCTGGATTTCATGAAATAGTTGAGGCAGTACACTGCATTTGGCAGTGTTCAATAGATGAAATGCACAATAATGTGGATGAACGGGCTGGATATGTTCTGTGGTGATGATGTACAGAATATTGCGATGACATGGATGTTCAGATGTTTGTTGTATATAACCTTTTCAAAGTTCCCATAAATGGGGGTCATAAATTATACAGTTTCCTGCCATATCTTATTTCCATTATGGCATCTTTAAATGAATGCATGTGATACGAAGTGATACACGGTGATAAAGCTGCACATAGGCAATAGGTGATCCTGATCTCATCTTGGCAGATCATCAGCACCCACTCACCACGACTGCACTGCGCTGATTTTTCACATCAGGGTAGTCTTCAAAGCATCATATTTCCCACCCTTTTCCTGTTGCAGATTCTTGCAGCTATGCCAATATGTTACAGGATCCATGTAAATATGCGCAGTGATGAGATTTTCTGCTCTGCGGACCAGAACTGTTCATAACTAGCTAGTGAGAATCAGCAGACCTCGTAAAGAACAACAACATTACCCTGCTCCTCTGGAATGTCAGCTTGGACAACATGAAACCAAAGGACACAGGCTCAGTACAGATAGCTCCTTCACTTGTAGTTCAGCACAAGTTTGTTCCTCATTCATTTCTCCATATTTCCATTATCATCATCATCATCATCATCATCATCATCATCTCCAACGCAAATGACCCAAATTCTCAGATCCTGGTGTCTGATGAAAGTGCTTTGTTTTTAATCACCCTCTTTTTACTCAGTCAATGATAATTACAGACCCAAATGGAGTAATCATCATTATACACATGAGGTAAAAAAAACCAGCAACGTGTGGATGCACACAGGAGCCATTTCATTAGTCCAACAGGCTTTGCACCCCATTAATCCCACACAGCTATGAAGTACGCACCCATGGGCTCACAGGACGACACCTGAGCGAGAGGTTTAGAGCACCTACACATGTTTAGATAGACTGTATATTTGGTCAATTAATAATAATCAACTTTCAATCTGAATCTGCAATATTAACTGTATTACTGACGGCACAAACCGACTCCTGGTTCAGTGCTCCAGTTCATGTGAAATATTTTTTGGATCTTATTTGGTTTTTGTAGCAGTACAATGAGCACATTTTCTCTGACAGAAAAAAACCACTTCATATAAAAAGGGATGACATCTGCGGTGTTGTAGTTTCACAATGCTTATTATATGGGAGTGCTTCAAATTAGAAACAAAAATTTAACCGTTTTACCCTCATTCTTACATTGCACGTTATACACACACACACACACACACACTGGCAGACACGAACCTGCTCGACCACTTTCAGCACAAACGGACAAGAGGAGGCTAATTAAAGCTGGCGCCGCTGATTTGCACTTAGGATATAAATATGAGATGGCAAATGACGTTGAACGCTGCAGCCTCCCCTCGTGTCTAAAGCCACTTCTTATGCTGAGGCTACTCTCCAGTGTCATTACGACACATTACCAGTGTCATGGAAAATAAAGCAGGTCCAACATCACACAGGCAGAGCAAAACCACCGAGTAGGTCTGTATGTCTGTATGTCTGTGTGTGTGTGTGTGTGCGTGCATCCTATAAGTCCAGTAACGTTACACCACAAAGTAAATAGCTGGAACTACTAGAGTGTGTTCTGTAACTGGAGGAGCGTTAGAGCTGTTGTGTGCATGCTTCTGCGGTGTTTGACTCATTTCGGGGCACAAGGCCCAGATGTGCGCTTTGGAAAACAAAACCTAAACAGATGAATATAGTGGAAGATGGCAAAACACATATTGGTGCATCATGTTGGCCACCTACTGCCTTCGGTACTGCTGCTGAAGTTTGAAAACAGGCTAATTGTAACAGGCTTGCATGTGTTTGTGGGACACCTTTCGCTTCAGAGGACATTAGAGGAAAACATGTTTTCAGTAGAGATGTCCTTTTCTCACTGAGTGTGAATCATGTAAGGGAGCTTGAATGACAGGAGAGCCTTACCTTCTGGTCCACTATGGAGCACACCAGGTCCTTGACAGAGGACAGCGACAGGTCACTGGCCTCCAGATTCACCGTCTCTCTGGTCAGTCCTATCTGCAGCAGGAAGGACACCCCATGGAAAGAGCTGCGGGAGTTGGTCGGGCTGGGGACGCTGTGACTGCCGTTGGACAGCCGCGTGTAGAGCGGTCCGGGCGGGCTCGGTGACAGGGTGGACAGCGAGGGTGGGTGGTGCGGATGGAGAGAGTGGAGGAAGGCTCGAGGTAAGGACGGGGGAGAGGAGGCAGACATTGGGTTTCTTCCAATGGCAACGTGAAATGCGGAATAGTGGAGGTTTTAGCGAAGGCTGGCAGAAAAAAGCACAGTTGGATGTCTGCGGATAGATTCTTGGTAATAATCTCTGGTCCTCATCAGCCGCAGTGAGTCAGCACTGTACGTTTTCATCAAAGTGACATCGTTATTCATAAATTAAAAAGAACAATAGCAGATCTGCCCACCTGAGCTCACGCAACACACACTCATGCACTAGATGGGCAGGTGATGGAGAAAACGTCTCTGGACAATCCACAGACGTCTGCAGTAAAATCACTGCAAACAACTTCATATCCTGGAGGGGTGCTCCTTCTCCTTACTGAGGTCAGTAATCCACTCTGACCACAGGAAGCCTGTCACCACACACACACACACACACACACACACACACAGGGCTATTTTTATAAAGAGAAAAGTATTCACCTGTCTGTGTATCTGTGTACAATAGAGACAGTAGAGGCCTGGTGCACATTAGAGGACTGTTGCGTTACAGGCTGGACGTATGAATGAAGGAGCTGCTTTTCTTCCCACTGTGGACACTTCTGAGTGGATTTCATTTAGAGGAACACGTTTCAGCCAGCCTGCCTCCTCAGTCTGCACCCAGTCAATGGATTTCACCATCTCAGCTACTAATGTGAGAGTCACAGCCAGGCTCATCATTTACACAATGAAGACCATGAAATCAGTGTTTGACTCTTCAGGATCTGCCACCTGGAGCATTGAGTGTGACCTCCAGCTTACCTGTTGGATAGTTGCTTGCTCTGCTGTTGTCCTGCACTGTTTTGGCTTCTGAATGCTAAGCCTGTGGTTAGCTTTAAGCTAACTGTGGCTCCTTCCGAGTGGACCGTGCTAAAGGAGCCATGACTTCAACTTTTATCAACTGTGTCATTACTTTTCACCTCACTGCCGACCTCTTCTTTGACTTTTGCTCAACTTAACAAACTTCTCCCCGCAGCAGGCCTTCGTGCCCGCGCGCTAAACAGTCCCGCAGCAGCCTCACAGACAGGTAAAAGGAGATCACGCGCATCATTTCTGGGGGTTTACAAGAAACGAGCCTCTCGCTAACATCTGGAAGCGAGGCTTCCGAACATCTGCACCCCTCCCACTTCAGACTGGCTCGCTGGCAGAACACAACCCGAGCCGAGAATGCCAGCAAAACAAGTTATACAAGAGCTGAGTTCAGCCTCTCAGGGACACTTCGGTGTAGCGGAGCCCGACTGACCCAACACACACACGTGAAACACAACTTTACCTTCACAGCCAGCGAAGGGCGCTTTTCTCTCCATTGTGAGCGGGCTGAAGAAACTTTGTAACTCCATCAACTGAGGAAAGCGGAGTCTGAACTTTATTATTCTGCACTTTCTACAAGTGGCACGGCCCGGCCCGGCACGGCGCGGCGTCGCAGCAGCCTACATGTAACAAATACCGACACAAGTTTCCCACACGGGCGCGCGGAGACCAACCGAGCTGTCCATTTCTTTTCTCTTATCTTTTACTCCAGATTGTAAATTCATGCGCATCTTATTATCCTTCCAGCTGTGACTACTCCCCCCGCTCGACGAGGAACAGAGCAGCAGCCGTCGCTGGGGCTTGGAGTCTTTTTATCATATCCGCATAACTGACTTTCCATGTGTGGGGAGGGAAACTTGAACTACAGTCGCTGTGAAGCAATGGCGCCTCCGACGGAGCTCCAACCAATGCGCATGTGCTTTTCTTTTCCGTTATTTCAACTTGGTGTCAAGCAAAAAAAAAACCTTTATTCTGCACGAGCTGGATCGGTTTGTGAATGCGCTCGTTTCCAGCGTGGGGTCTAGAAGTTCCCAGGGGCCGTGAAGGGGTTTCCTATGTGTCCCCTGCAAAATGAGGAATGCAGTGATCTCTCCTCACTTTGATGAACAGGCCACAAAGACAGCAGAGGTGGGAGTTTTTCTGATCATAGCTTCCAGTCTGTAAACATATAGACAGCTTAGGAGGGGTTTACATGGGAAACATGGGTATGAGGGCCACTGTGTCTGCTTCAGGACCCTGACATGGAGCGTGTGGGTTTAATTCATTAGATTTGAGGAAGCCTTCTATTGAACTCCAAGGATCGACAGAAAAACAGGAAGAGGTAGCAGATTTTGCAAGGATGCTTACGTGTTATCTAACTGCCAGCTCATGTTTTTAATGAACTGATTACACAACAAATTCGAAGAACTGGCTCATTGTTACATTTGGGATGTGAGACTTTGCAATTCAGTGATGACTTCAAAGACAAGTTATGTGAAAGCACACTGTTTAGTGCGGATACAAATAACATTAAAGAAATCAAGGATGAGAAGCAGATTGCGGATTTTATCAACAGAAAAGCGTTTCAAGAGTTTTAATACTGTGGAAAAGTGGGGTCTATTCTCTTCGCCCAGGCCATGAGGCCTCCGCAGATGTCTTTCACTGTCATACTGTCCACTTCTGGTCCACTCATCTTCTCCAGAACCTGCACCGCCTTCTGAGAGTCGTTACCCAGCTTACAGACCACATACACTGCAGGAGAGAACAGTGGAGAGAACACACAGAGAAACATCTGAGACAAACTGAGATTTGGAGCTGTAGAAACACTAATATTACCCATCAGTCCCACAGAGTCGGTGAGACTGTATTACAAGCAGAGTTAAAACCCCACAAGGCTAAATTTAGCTCATTGATAAAGAAAGCTCATCAGAGTGAATATACAGGACATCACCGAAATAACGCTCTGAATATTTAGTTCTCTAAAGCAGGCCAGCTGCTCAGGTTGACCGTACGTGTTTTGGAAAAGGGGTCACCTAGCAACCCCATTACAACCTGCTACTAGCTGTCCAAAATAAGCCAGTATGAGACTGCACAGTGGGCTGTGAATATGCACCACTGGCTCTACATGCCTGTTCATTTCAAACAGCACGTACGGACCCTGTCTGGTGTTTTGACATGTTACCTGGAGGCCGGCAGTCACCTGCCATCTGCTGCCTCAATTGGCTGATTCTCTCCTGGAGTAATCGGATATGTTCGCTCTTCCTCTCCTCTAAACTCGAGAGGGGAATGTCTGGTGACAGCATAAGGAGAGTAATCACAAAGAAAGGGGGGAAAAACGGGATGAACGCGAACAGACAATACAGAATTGTGACAAAACGAGCCTGACTTTGTGCCTCCATCACTAGAAAAGGATACTGAGAGAGAAAGGTAAGTGGCATATGTCCACCTCCACAAGAGGGCGCACGTCCAATAAGAGATGGGGCTCTGCATTGTCCACGATCGATTTATAATCCTGGAATTTACATTAAATTACCCATTAGTGCACAAATATTAATAACTTTAAAATGCAAGTGTGAAATGTGGTTTTATCTTTTGGCAAATGACATAGATTTATATCAACGGTTAAAAGAGGGAAACCAAAATTGCTCAGAGAAAATCTTGATTTGTATTTGTGTAACGATATGAACATTTTAACTGCTTTTCCTTAAATCGCAGGAAACAAAACTGTTTCTAACTGGAGCCCCTTGCACAATCCTGATTACGGCCCAATCAATCATGATCCCCATCTCTGCACTTAATGACTCAGCGGGTTTGAAAGCGCCAGTTCTGCAGAAACATAAACAGATGCAATCCACTACCACTGCTCTCAGTGCCAAACAGAACATATTATTCTTTCCCATAGAAAATCTACAGGCTCATTTTAAGTCATTTCCCATTTGGGGCTGGGTCCGTGCTGAGATGTAATCAGTTTATGAATGCACATGAAAACTGAGAAAATTGTGAGTAATCATACAATAAACAGCGCTAAACACGGGGAGGCACGCAATGGCAGACTGTTCCGGGACATGTGCTCTCTACCTGTACTGTGATCCTCTGATCGCTGGAAAGGAGGTTGAGTTTGCGGCACTGAAACACATGGGAAATCAGGCAATGAGAGATTTTTCCCGGGATTAGAGAATAATTACCCACACTGTACTGTGCCATGTTAAACAGCAAAATCCAGCCAATGTAAGGCACACTTCTTATTGCCTGAAAAGTAATATTCTTGTGAAAATGGGCATGACCACCATAATATAAGGTACCCCGTCATCTTCGCCTGCTATGACCAACCTTATCTGTGGCAGCAGACCCACAGAAGGCCTCATAGTCCACCAGCTGGGTTACACCGGGGTTCTCGCCGCACACTGCACAGCTGGCCTGCTTGGGACGCAGCTTGATGGACCTGAATCTGGCATCTTGAGCATCAAACATCACCAGCTGCTGGCCGCAGGAAGCTGTCAGGCCGGGTCAGGAAAAAGGCCACTTTACGAAAAGCATCACCAAGTTGCAAGATTCAGAGAATCGGCTGGCACGTCTCCCCCGTTTGTGTAGGGAGCGCCGTCGCTACTTACAGGCGTTTTGGGAGGAAAATAGTACAAAACTTCCCCCGGCTGACGCATAAGGGCCAGGTGTTAGTCTGTGTATAACAATGGAGAAGAAGGAAGAAGAGGGCAAGTCTATTCTCCGATGTGAGCCTCAGTATAAGAGAATACTATAATCACAAGCCTCAGCCTCATAAGGGTTCTCGTAGGAACGGCAGACACAAACAGCCTCTTTTTGCTTTATTTTATCAGATGGGCACAAAACACACTTCTCACCCCTAACTTTGCTACAACGAAAACCCTTTCAGCAGCTCGTTGGTGATTCACCCAGATGGCTCGACACAAGACTCTGATGTACTGTATGTAATGTGGGAGTTGGGAACGGAAAACCAAAAGGATACAGCCTTGTCCTGAGGCGATCTTGATGACTTCCAATGCTTGGAGGCAGCCCATTATCCCTGGAACTAAAAGAAAAATGGAACATTTTGCAAACAATCATTTACACAGACTGTGCTCTGTGCAAATGTAACAGTTTTTGGGGCAAGTTAGGGGACAAGACTCACCCACTCCTAACACCCCTCCGTCAGAACAGTTGGTCACCGTCTCGGGGGGTGGGGGCACCGGGTACAGGCATCTGTAGCAGGGGCCGCCACAGTAGTTATATACTGTCAGCTGCACACACAGAGTCAGATAAAGTGAAGTAACATTACAAATGTAGAATAGCTCATGTCCTCTTGCCACAATGAAGCAAGTAAGAGGCCTCTCTACCGTACCTGCCCCTCCATTCTCAGGGCACTTGCTGACACCAGAGGTTTGCCGCCGAGCACGCAGGCGTCATTCACTAGATAACGAGTGGGCACGTTGTCTGAACAATCAGCCACAATGTCATACATGAGGTCAGCAAAGTCAAGGTGTAATCATATCATTGGTATTGGTTATTGCTAAGTCACATGTACACATTTCCCAACTGAATATCTGAAATTGTCCTCATGCAACAAAAGCAATCATGAGGCGGAGGGAGACCTGGTGGACGGCAGCTGTAAGATAGACTCACGACAAAGAACTAGCAAGAGGCAGGTCTGTGTAGCAGATGTAGGTTGAGGCATTTGCAGCAGGATACTGTTGAATGAGTTGCAAGGCGTTCTCTGACGAGAGCTGCAGGTGGTAGGGAACACACTCTACTGTTGAGTTCAATCTGCACACATAAAGTCACATTCAGAAACATTAATGCATGTCCTAAGAAGTCTGGTTTGGTCCCCCCCATTATTCTCTCCCCCCTCCTGATCTTTATCACCTTTATCACCAAAGAGGCATCGTAAAAACACAAATGGGTGACACAGCATCCAAACTGTATGAGGTATTTGCTAGTCAGAGAAATGGCCCCCTCATGTGGTCATGGTTATACAGTGTGTATGTTAACCACAGTAGGCCCACTGTGAGGGAGAGAGGCACCAAAAACAGTCCGTAAAATGACATGTTTACACAATATTTGCGGACTGGGGAGAAATACACAACCAAATATAACCTGTGGTGAGACTGGAGAGCGCCAACATGCATTACACAGCAACCAAAGGGTCACAAAAAACACAGAAATACACCATTTATCATAGTTACAGAACATTTTCTAATAATATCAAAATACTAACTTCTCTGTTTCAGGTCTGTTTGCGCAAGTTTGCCACAAGTGCACAGGCTGTACTGGATAATGTTTCATTCAGTGTTTGCTGCCCAGGCGCCAGTCAGTACCTTTTAACTGCCAGCGCAGCGGACAGAGCCTTGGCCTGGCCCTGGCTGTCCTCCCCATGAAGCACCTGTCTGTGCAGGTTACTGAGCTCCACCTCGTCATAGTCCAGCAGACCCAGACGCCCTGCAGAGACACAAACCAACAACTCAGTCAGAGTTTTTAGAATAAATGTGAAACCCAGATGGAGGTGAACCTTGACGATTAAACCAGGGTATAAACTGGACTGTTTTTTTGTTTGGTTTTTCTTTGGCAGACTTTACTGACACTTTTTTATCTGTGCTTCTCGGTTGTTGCATTTTCTTAAAATTTGTATCCACTAACCACTGGACACAAGGAGTGACTGTGGCCCTGAACGGTACACCGACTCTACACAAACTTCTACCCCTACCCCTTGCATTAGTTTTTCCATTTCCACCACTTAGATACAGCCAAGCTGTAGTTTTACCTGAGGTAACAGGTGGTATCATTTTAACTGCAAAAGAAAAACACTCACAAAATAAGTAAATCTTAAATTAGAATTTGTGAATCTACTTCTGTCTCTTCAGAGTTGTGCCAGTGCACCTGATTTTATTAATTATATAGCACTCAAAAGCGGTGGTGTGATATATTTCTTTTGGAAACATAAATGAAAACTTTCCATTCCTTGTGTTTCTTGGCCCAAACTATTCTCTTCTTCTTCTTCTTCTTCTTCCTCAGTTAGTGGCCTCTTTGCAGCAGTTCGACCATGAAGGCCTGATTCACACAGTCTCCTCTGAACAGTTGATGCTGAGATGTGTCTGCTACTCTGTGAATCATTTATGTGCTCTAAACTGAGGTGCTGTTAATTTAACTCTAATGAACTTATCCTCTGCAGCAGAGGTAACCCTTGGTCTTCTTTTCCTGGGCCGTCCTCATGAGAGCCTGTTTCATCACAGCGTTTGATGGTTTTTGCGACTGTCCTCGAGGAAACATTAAAAGTTCTTGAAATTATCTGGATTGACTGACCTTCATGTCTTCAAGTAATAATAACTGTCATTTCTCTTTACTTAGTTGAGTGCTTCTTTCCATAATGTGGATTGGAACAGAGGGATTTTCACTGTATAGAACTGTGCACCAAGCCAACCTCTGCACAGCACAACTGATGGTCTCAAATGCATTAAGAAGGTAAGAAATTACACAAATTAACTCGTGACAAGGCTCATGTGTTGATTGAAAACTACTCCAGGTGACGTCCTCATGAAGCTGACTAAGAGAATTCCAAGAGTGTGCAAAGCATCAAAGAGTCATCAAAGCAAAAGGTGGCTGTAGGTTAGCAGCTACTGGGAGGTGAGATTACCAGATTACTAATTTTACTCCTTATATAAAAGGAAAAGACTAATTGTTGACATCTCAGCTGTTACTGATGCCCATATAGCACATTCATGACAAGGACAGTGACAGAAAGGTTAAAGATTTGTTTGGCACAAGATCACGCTGAGCATTAATCAACTAGAATACTTACCGATGCCTGCTGCTGCAAGATACTGTGCCAAGGGGCAGCCCAGTCCTCCACAGCCCACAACCAGCACTGAGGTCTTGGATAAGTTTAGCTGACCTTTGGACACACAAGATCCACTCTGTTGTGTTCAGTCATGTCATAGATCTCACTGGGCACAAAGCTTACCGTAGTGTATATGAGAATAACACCGTGTGTAGCCAGCCGTACCTTGCACACCCAGATCAGGCAGGAGGAGCTGTCTGCTATACCGCATGATGTCCTCATTGCTGAGGGCTGGTTTGGCTTTCAGGGGGGTTAGGGGTATCACTTTGCCATGCAGCTCGAGGACTGAGGTGTGGCTCTGAGAACGGATCAGATCAGATCAGGAACCAATTATCAAACAAGACATATGCTTAAACATCACAGCCCTCAACAATCTGCCTCTAGGATATGATGAGCTACATTTCTATCTCTCTTTACATCCGTCTCCTGCCCATATGTCTGACATATGGAGCTATGTGGGAAAAGCTCTTCACAGAGACAGATTTACGTCGCTGGTAGTGAGCTTACTGATATCTTCTTTAGCATTTCAGGCAGGCTTATTCTGGACACTTTAAAACGCCTGTTTTTATCTCCCCTTTGTGACAATAACGGGAGATAAAGAGGTTTTTATTCTTTTGCATGTTTTGCACTGATTTATTTCTTAGCTCAAAATCCTCTGACTCTATGAATATCTATTAACACTGCATATTGCTTTTACACATTTCCTTGTACAGGTGTGTAGGCATTTAGTGCTGTACTACTAATGCAATGCTGATGGGATATTCACGTGGGTGTTGTGCATTCACTCCCAGTAATTAAATAATTGTTGTCAGATTTAGATGATCAATTACCTAATTACGCTTTCAGTGCTGGTTTTTACCCAGCAGCACCTGCACACGTAGATGAGTGTGTCCCTGCTATAAGGAGCCACACTAAAGTCTGTGTGTACTGTGTGTGAGTTTCTCTGTTTCTAACTGTGCTTTAATGTTTCATCTTTCCACAGCTACACATCATCTTTAAGACAGTTACAGTCACTAGTTCACTGGCTAGCTAACAAGCTAGTTAGCTCAGTGAGTCCCAGTGCCCAGGTTTGTTTTAAGGTAGGAGTAACGGTAATGTTACTGCCGTTACCTTACAGGACAGACTGTGAGGAAGGTGTGCTGACTTTATGTGGACTACAGAGGTGCTACAGTAACGTTTCAGCTAGCTGCAACATAAATGCTAAACCGCTGGATTAAAAACACGGACAACTAATAGCATTTACCTGTTGTGATAAAAGTAACCTGAGCATTCAGTAAGACTTCTCCGTACCTTTTCCAGCTGTGCCAGTTTACTCTTCAGAGCAGCAATTTCTGCCTCTTTCTCCCTGAGCTGTGCCCGCAGACAGCACACACCCTGAGCCATGGCTGCTGCCACGGACCAAACAACACCGCTCTTCTGAAGGGGAAAAAAGATGCTACTGATGTGATTCTGCTACTACAACGGCAGCGTGTTGTCATATTATGAACACACACGGTACAAACTTCCGGGTCGACCACGTGACAACGAGACCACGTGGTAGCTGACGTGCAAAGTGCTCCGCATACTTTCACCAAAAAGTTAATAAGTTAATATCTAGTGGTGTGGTTTACTCTTAGAAAGGAAATAGAAAATAAGAATTATTTATTTATTTAAAAAAAAAAATATTTATTTATTTTTATTATTATCTTTTTTTTTTTTTTTTTAAATCAAAAAACACAGTGGGTCCGGTTAGTCTGCCTCATTACCAGCAGGCTGTAGGTGATAAATGTGCTGGTCTGTTGTTGAAACTACCAAAGGAAGGTGTGGGGTCGGTGTGCTATTATTTGCACCCATGACACCCATGAGGTTCCTAAGAGTGGAAGAGGCACACACACACACACACACACACACACACACACACACACACACACACATAGCAGTGTAGTGACGCGCGGTGGTTTAGAGAGCCTCGGGTCCTCCCTCCTGCTTTTCACATGATCCGTGAGCTCTCACCGAGGACAGGCAGGAATGTGGAGAGGAGCGTCAGCAGCGATGGCTGAGCGAAGCCACAGCTCCTTCATTATGCGTTTATGTTACACTGTGGCCGTGTGGGTGACATTCATCCACTGCTCCTCTGGAATCCCCTGGACACAAGAGAAGGTAAAGAAATGAAGAGGGTCTGTTGTTTTAACATGCTGCCACACTGGCATAAATGTAACCGTCTAAAGAAGTGAAACCTTTTTACAAACTTGCCACATGCAGTGTTCTATGATTGTGTTTTCATTTTGCCTACTTCTGACAAACCTCTAATCACTGATCCACTCCAAATATCTCGTTTGCCTTTTTAACCATTTAAAAACATCTGAATTCAATATGTTTAATTGTTTTGTTCAAAAATAATTTTGAATCATATGAAAAATAGTTCAGTTCTGTTTATATTCTGTCTCTGCAAGCGTTTCCTTTTCAAGATGAAGATTCAAAGTTCCTATACTGTTTATGAGGATAAAATGAAAGCTATAAGTTCCCAATATCGGTTTTTGATATGCATGATATATTATTCATGATATGCCAACATCCCTCTGTGCTGTTGTGTAATTCTCCTGAGATCCACCTGGGTATGCCTGGCCATTCATGCTCCTCATCTGTGTTCTTCTTCTCCTCCTCTCCTCTTCGCCCTGTTGCTATGGTAGCACAGTCATCATCATTGATCCTCCAATTGCAGGTCTTGGTATTTATAGACCTTAAGTGGACCCCCTTTTTAACTCTCTCTGTGCCCAGTGAACCCCTGCTCTTTGGATAACTATATTCAGTCTGTGTGACCACATAATGATGCCCTTTGCACCGTATGCTGCTCTGTAATTACAGGGTGAGTCAGTTCGGGCCCAACTCAGTATTGGGAACGTGTTTTGCAAGTGGATGGTAATGCTTCAGTTGTAATGACTGAAGGAGTGTGTCCTCCCCTATTGTCTGAGAGAGTGAAACCAAATTAGAAGGAAGAGCAAATACCAACGATGAATTCCCATAACAATCGCTCAACCTGAAGAGTCTCATACCATACCGGTCAAAGGTTTGCTGGTTCCAGCTTCTTAAATGTGATGATGTGCTGTTTGCTGCTTTGGGTGTGCTGTTTGTATGTGATGGCTGTTTCTCACCATTTTCCTTTATTGACTGATCAACAAATAATCAACAGAATAATGGATGGTTAACATAATTGATTGAAGCAGTGTAAAACGTACAAATGGGCTTTGACCGTGCTCTGATATTCACCATCAGCTCTCTCCCTCCCGCTCTCGGTCCTTGTTCTCAGTTCAGTTTGTAACCAAGACAACCGTGGCTCTAGGCAGGTGAACTTTGAGACCAAATGAAAAAGAGGCTTGGGATCAGAGGATCAATATGTTTTTTTTTTTAACCTGTTGCTGCAATTTAGCTCACATGGAATTGACACCTACAGCCTGAAACCTGAAGGCAAATCCATATTGTGCTCCTTAAATTGTGCAAAGTTTTTTTTTTTTCCTTCCTATAATTATGTCTATTTCCCAGAGCAAGAGAGACTAACAGCATGTTAACAAGCAGCCTTCACTCTTCTGCCTCTCAATTCAATAGATCCCTGCATCTCTAAAGTAGCCCTTGTGTGTTTTTGAAGCCACTCAATCAGCATCTATTCACACTGGCTCTCTCTGAGGAGGTGTTAGAGTCTAAAACACAATGTTTAATACAATCACCACAAGATCAAACCGCTGCTTTTTTATGCTGAGCTGTATGTTTTTGTCTATATATATAGACAAATTCCTCTTTTTTTTCTCCCTCTGCTGGCAGATTTAAAGTAACATGACATAGTGCTGTGACAGTGGTTATGTATTCTATGTGTCATCCACATTATTTCTTCAGAAGTTGTTGATCTGAAACTGTGCCACTGATTTGGAAATTGTTCCATATCCTTATTGCAACACTGCAGTGATTAACAGCAGCCTAGATCACAGTAATCTGACCACAGCGCTGATGTTTACTGGCCCTAATGGCTACCTTGCTCTACGCTGTTTCTCATCCATTTTGTACCGTCTTGTTTGTGTCCTCTGGCCCCCGTTCAGCTCCATCACCAATCTCTCACTCTAACACAAGATGAGATCAGGACCGCCGTGTCTCACACTGACCTGGAGCAGATGTGGCAGAGGGACCTGAGGCCACTGCTGGTTACCAGGTACCCAGGCTCTGCAGGCAGCCAGGCAGTGCAGGAGGTGAGTTTATTTACACACAGTATCACGACTGGACCACTTCCAACTACAGAAACACTTGTACAGGAAATACGTATTTTCCCCACTTTTACCTTAATGGAAAAGGCTATTTTATTTATAACACCATAGCATCTAAAGGCACGATAAACAGCACACTGGCTCCTTCATATTTTATGTCCTAGTATGATGGTTCAGTAAGAAATACAACCAATTCAGGGAGTCATCACAGAAATGTTGTTTCATTTTCAGGTCTAAATCAGAAACACGTCCTCACACAAGCTTAACGGCCACAGACTTAAGTCAGCTAATTAGTGAGGTGGTGATAAGGTGAGGCACTGACTGAGTGTTTGTGTGTGTTCACAGCACATCAAAACAACCCTCGGTTCCCTCGGAGCAGGCTGGGAAGTGACGGAGGATAAGTTTTTGTCAGAAACCCCCTATGGCGTCCTGCCCTTCAATAACCTGATTGCCACCCTCAACCCATCAGCCAAGCGCCGCCTGGTCCTGGCCTGTCACTACGACTCCAAGTACTACCCGCCGGAATGGCACGGCAGGGAGTTCCAAGGCGCCACTGATTCTGCCGTTCCCTGTGCCATGATGCTGGAGCTGGCACGAGCCCTGGATGAAGAGCTGAAGGCTCAGAAGGTGGTGACGTAGCACGTGACTTACAGCTACAACGTAGAACAAGTTAAAGGATATATCTGCATTACTGATCCATCTGTCTGTCTGTGAGCATTAAATAGGCTTTTCAGCCATACTCAGACCACTTGAGGGTGTGTTTCAGCTTTCATGCTTGTGGTCAGCACTGACTTGAGAATCACAGGCAAGTCGTACAACAACAACAGCAATGGCAGTAAGCTCACGGAAAATGTAGGCCAGACAAGACTAGTGCGCAGAATGTGGTGAACATCATTGTAGATTTCCTCAAGTCACTAAAACTGATCATGTAGCGAACATCTTGTCTAAAAACACAGTATGTTCCTAAAAACAGCTGGGCACTGTATTTTTCAGCACATGTTACTCAGACTGGAGTAACAAGTCAGCTGCATCCATGTGGGATTTACCTTAAAAAAAACACTGCAGTGTCCATGTTGGATCCAGGACACAGGTGAATAAACTACATCAGGCTTGAGGTGCAACACACTAACACATGTTAGCAGGATCAGTTAACTGAGGAGAAGAAAAATGTGCATATCCCTTTGTAGATGTCAAATTCATAGACAACAACATTTTAATTACAAAAGCTGTAATTATTGGTTTTCTTTTATAGGAGTCAACAGCTAACAGTGTTTAATTGCTCCATAAACAAGTGATTCAAAGGGAAAACGGTTAGTATTCATGCAGCTTGCTCCTCTGCCCTTTTCCTGTTGGGCTCAGACGCCTGTCTATTGGGCGGACAGTGACAGGGCCCGTGACAGGGAGAGATCAGCCAAGGGGCATGTTTATCAGACTCGGCTGTCGGTCACAAAGGTCACTGTGGGAGCAGGAATCACACTGAATACAAATACATTAGCTGCCACGGAGGCGGACTCATAGTCAATACCACGGCTGATAAATGACGCTGAAGAAACTGTAACATGAATTAAGCTTTTTTTTGGAGAAATGTTACAATATTAAATAATCAAATGAATATTCCACACAGAGGAAAAGAAACCTCAGGCAGTCTTTGTGTCACTTCACCTTTAATGCCACTAGGCGGCAGCAAAACCCTGGGAATGCATTTCATGTGACTGAGTCTTCCTTCTGCCTCCCTTGTAGAGCTCCAGCCCCAACCTGACCCTGCAGTTGCTCTTCTTTGATGGAGAGGAGGCTCTTTTCCAGTGGAGCGACACAGACTCCCTGTATGGGTCCCGCCACCTGGCCCAGAAGATGGAGGCGACCCCACATCCGGCTGGAGCCACAGGCACCAACCAGCTACACGGCATTGTAAATCACAGTTCTGCTCGCTCTCCTCTGCCACGAAACACCCACAGTGCGCATAATCTCTTAATCACACTCAAGATCACCACTTCGTTTGCTCATATCAAGTTAGTAGAATCTGCTTAGCCTCGATCTCCTCTCACACACAAAGCCCACACAGAGACCCAGGCAGGGGAGGCGCATGTCTTCAATAATTTTTCATTAAAAAAAACCTCTCAAAGCCACGCATTTCATCATCTGGGAGGCTTGGGTGTCTTCATATCAAGCACCATTTATTACACAGGCTATGATAACAAGCTGTCACATGAAGTGGTGTGTGTTACTGTCTCCCAGCACAGAAGAGATAGCACAACAAATTCCAGACGGAGATAAAGCAGACAACATTTTAAGGAACCTTTTGCAGAGAAAAGCACGTTCACACGTCAGCCTCAAAGCAGCGGCTCTGAGGTGTGATTGTAATGGGAATGGGCGTCCTGTCAGGGACGTATCTTCTGGATGGGTAGAGAGTTTCTCACGAGAGCTCACCAGCATCACCCCCCCCCCCCCCCTCCCCTCACGCCCCTCCTTGTCTCCTCTCCAGGATCTGTTTATGCTGCTGGACCTGATCGGGGGTCCCAGCCCGCGCTTCGGCAACCAGTTCCCCAGCACAACACACTGGCTCTCCAGACTGCAGAACACTGGTGAGTAATCAGAGGTTTCGCTGTTTCACTGCAAACGCCATGCAGGTCTTTTTAGGCTGGTGAAGGTGTGCCACAGACAGCATCAGTCTCCTGAATCACTAGTCATTAATACATTTGTCATATTCCAGACACTTTTCATCATGGCTGTGCTGCCATCACTGCACTGTGGAGATGTTCTGTGTTTTTATTCATGCTTTTTAACACTTTTCCAAGTGAGCGGGGCTTGTTTGAAAAAACTGATCTCACCTTTTTCTGTGTACCAATGAGTATTTGAATGAAAAAGACAGTTGTGTGCTTGTTTGCTTATGTTGCCGACACTGTCAGTCAAAGTTGATCAAATAACACCCATACAGGCCTGATGAAGGGAACTTATAAACCTGTTAATAGATAATACCTAAGGATTGTTTTTTTTCTCAACCTGAACTAACACTTCAACACTTTTTAATTGTTGTGTGTCCTCAGAAAAGCGTTTGCACTCCATGAACCAGCTGGTGAATCATCCTAACAGCGTGGAATATTTCTGGCCTGATCGACCCGTCGGCCGCATTCTAGACGATCATATACCGTTCCTGAACAGAGGTATACACATCAAGTAACGCCACTGCTGCGGTTCTGATCACATGCATGGTGTAGCTCAGTCCTCATCCTGTGCCTCTCTGTCAGGTGTGCGTATCCTCCACCTTATCCCCTCCCCCTTCCCCTCCGTGTGGCACCTGTTCGACGACAACGAGCAGAACCTGGATCGCTCCTCCATTCAGAACCTCAACAAGATTCTGCAGATTTTTGTTCTGGAGTACCTCAACGTCAGACCCGCCCCCCCTGCAAACCCACAGAACGCCCCCTAAGAAAAAAACCATCTTAGAGTTTACAGCTTCCTTTTGATGTTTCACTGTTGTAAAGATGTTCAGCTGTTCTTTTTATACACCGAAAGAACACACTACACTGTATCAGATGGGAGCCGCTGGATGATCTACACGAACGAACACATTTTTTATTTAGAAATCTTCGTCTTAGCGTATTTTTGCTTACGTAAGGGTATGTGACATTTTTTCAAATGTGTTCATTAGAGACTAAAAGACTGAAGTTTCATCTTCCCTTCTAGCCCCAGCACACAGTATCTCCTGTGTGTTTTTTACTACACTGCTCTCTTTATATCAGCCAAAACCCCTCCTTTACACTGCGAGGAGGCATCTTAGTGTCTTAAGTCGAGGGCGTGGTGCCTCAAAGAGGAGGGAAAAGAGCTCAGAGGGAAAAACTATATATAATTGTGAGCAGTTAAAATGCTGTGATACCTTTATTTTACAGATTTCCCCGGCAACACTGAAATACATACATGAAAGTATCCAAAGTTGTTGATAATTTCAGGAGCATAGTGAAGGAATAACATCCAGAATCCCTGATCTGTTCTGCACATGTATAATGTGTGGCCACATGATATATGTGGGGGCGACGCATGTGAGACGGTGTCACCCTGTGTGTTTTATCTGCAGAGTGTGTGACATTTCCTCTCCTGCAGTGAATCTGTTCAGTGTTTATAGAGTAAGCCTGTCAGCAGCAGGAAGTGGGATTCTTTGTATTATAACAACATCTTGAGCTCTTCATATCCTGTCTTCTTAGATAGTGAAGTGGATAACTTCCTGTGCTGATGTTTCATGTGCCTGCCTTTGTTTGTATGACATTATAAGCCCAAGTTATACTGTGGTTTCCAGAATAATATACAGTGCCAAAACTGGACTTCCTGTGTTTTCACTCTGAAATAAATGTTGATTAAGAATATGAGAGAGAATTTGCTTATCTTCACAAGTCTTTGTTTTTCTGTGGATAAAGATGTTGGTTTTGTTCTGATGCTTGGTCAGTGTGATTATCTAAGGGGACCTGTCGTATGAGGACGTGTTCACTTTGTCTATTATTCTAACTTAACACAGCAAGAATAGCCGATACCAGTCTTGGATCTGATGCTCAGGTCTTTCCATCCCCTTCCCTTCCGTCCCTCCACCTCACCTCAACACCAAATCCCATGATTCACTTAATCCTCCCGGGGGGGGGGGGGGCTACCCTGAATTCCACACCACCCAAATCCACTTTCAATCCAGCCCCTGAGAACTGAACATGGATCTGACCGTGCCATTCGCTGCAGTCGGAAATATTTGCGATGCCTGGCAACAACGCACTCCAATATACTGTCTATCTTTACCTGGAGGAGATTAAAAGTATAAGTGCCTCAAGGGCCATTAGTCACCTTAGATCGCTATGTGGTGTTTGCTTTCCACCCGAATGCCAGAGAGTTGAGCAATCTGTGTGTTTTAATGCTTTCACTGACTTGTAAACTGTATTATACTGCACTGTAATAATAATACTCATCCGTACTTCTACCGTCTTTGTCTCTGTCAGCTTAATGTCGTGTTTTCTATGAAAGCTGTCTCCAGGCATTCTGTTTGTCAGTAATCAACAAAATTACTCAGTTGAGAACAAGTAAGAACATCTTTAATTAACTTTAATCCCAAGAAAAGACTTGTTCAAAAATATGTCTCGGTTCTGTCCAAGCAGCGAGACAAGCAGCATGTTGGAACAAGGAAAAAGGAGAGAGACAGAACAAACTGTTGTATGGCACTGTATTTGAGGCTTCCAGTATTTTTTTGTTTTGTGTTTTTGCCTGACACTAAATTGATGCGTGCCCAGGTTTAATAACAGCCAAGCTTTAATCTGCAGCTGATTACAGTGCAGGGTACACAACAGCCTCCAGCTGTACAGTGATGGAGTGATGGGAAGGGCAAGGTGTGTTTCACATAGAAAACAATAAGCCAGGAAAGGGCACTTAATGTCACGAACCGTAATGATAAAACTACTTGAGTTTCAACACTTACAATGCAAACTCTTTTTTTTTCTACTTAAGAAGGTCCTTTTTTTTTTTAATATTCCCTAACAATCTATCTACCTGACATGTTTTTTTTTCTGCTGTCTAATCTTTTGTGCAGTAGCAAGCTGCAGCCACACAACAAGCCTGTAGAGTAGCTCTCACTAGTCCCAGTCTTCACCATGCTACACATTTAATAGGCAATAACATGGTGTTTGGTCAAATGTATGAATTTCTCACACGTCAAGGGAAAATCACATCATCTAATTATGTCAGTTATTTAAAAATGTAGACAGTGGAAGCTCTCTACCTGCGTATCCCTGTGCCTGTGGATGGACTCTCCTGTGCTGCTGGGACAGCTGTCTGACTCCTTTGCATTGCATTACTGTATTGGGGGTGTTTTCTGGATTAGTTACTCAGATTGCACACACAGTGAAGCATTACTGTGAGCATGTGTGAGGGGTTTGTAGGGAAACCTGCTGCTACATGACTTTTGCAAAGAAGCAAGTAGCCAACAGAGAGCAGCAGTGAGTCACATTCACTACACTGATGGCTTCTTGGTGGTTTTCTCACAGGCATTGTGTCTTGGTGACTGCCAATATTATAACAAACTCAGCTGCAATCACACCAATGACTTAATGTCATATTTCCCTGAGCTCTGACACATCCGTGGAAAGCAATGAGACGTTTAACACGCTTTGTGCAAACTTATCCGATCATCTTTAATTTTAAGTCGTGTTGACACATAATTTGTGTGCTCTTGCATAGCTTTTTCTTCAGGAGCAGCAAACTATGAAGCGGGCAGCACACTGTTTCATGCTCTCACACCTCCAGTTTCAAACGAGAGCGGTGATCACACAGAAACTACCAACATTACACGGCACATTCAGGTGCTCCCCGTAAAGTCCTGCTGTGATGTCGGCCGAAGAGATAAATGCCATAAAGTGATGGGTGTTAAAGCGGATTTAGTCAGATATTATCATAAAATTGTCTTTTATAAAATTTAAATTGACTTGCATAGAAAGCATCGTGATATAAATGATGGTGTCAATAAGCGTCTGAAATATGAATATATAATTGTTCAAATAAAATGTGAAAACAAAATAAGATACAAGATTATTTTGTTTTAATCGTTTATTTGAATACAAAATAAGCTATAAGACTATTCAAGCCTGTCCGTGTCTAAGAGAAGCAAGGTGTATCATGTTTCGCTGGGTTGATATTCTGCGCCCGAGTGTGTTCTTTCCCAGCACTCCCTGCAGATCGTGAACGCAGCATTGATCCCAGACCGGGCGGTGAGGAGCAGCGGGGGGGGGTCCAGTCCTGCCCCCAGCCAGTCACGCGTGTGCAGAGCGGAGTTAGTGTGTGAACACAAGCGGACGAACAGCATCGACCTGTTGCGGAGAATGTGACCGTAACATTTCCTTCTTTAAACTGTAGAAACTAACTTTGCTGGCCTCGGTGTCTCTGCCGGAGGGGCGCAGCCGCCATGGAGCCCATCACCAAGTGGACGCCGAAGCAAGTTGTCGAGTGGATGAAAGGTAAGTGTGGAGCACTCCGCGTTCAGCCTTCATTCATAGGTTTTTTCACAGAAACAGTAGCTAATTACCGACATTACTGCTTTCCGGGAGCTTTCGTGTCCCAGCTGTCGGTCCCTGCTCGGCTACCTGCAGCTAGTTTCGTAGAAACTGCTCCTGTGTGTCAGCATACCTCCGCACGGGAGCTCAACAATGGGACTGCGGCTCCTTCTGGCGCCCCCCTCCCCTTACAGATGCTAGCAAGTTGGGCAAAGTCACTCCTATCAGCCGTGTCCCCCGTCCTCTGGCTCGGAGAGCTTGTTTCAGTCTTACTAACGCGTTGCATTCAAGCTCCAGTCGACTCCAGCTCTGTGTTGTTGGCACAGAATCGTTAGATTCAGTCCCAAACACTCTGGTTTCCTGATGTGTCTGTCAGAGGTCAGTAACACTGGACCCCCCCCCCCCCTCGGCTGTGATGTTTCAACCAGAGAGGAATGACACCAAGTCTTTAGGCTCATTGTCCTCCTTGGTTTTAATGAAGTAACATTGATGTGGAAGTTAACCACTGCTTGTTTGATTGTTGGCCACAGTTTTGAAATCACTGCCCTGGTGACCCCCCCCTCTCTCTCTTGAGGATGTCATAATGATGAACCACTTTGTGCTCTGTGTTAGTGCTTTTTAAGATCTGACACTCCATAAAACCCACTCTGGCTTCAGAAGCTGAGAGGAATGCCGGCTATGGTAATGACATCAGCACGCCTCGAATCTGAGTTCAGTCACAGCGTAGGTATGTCTGCTGAGGGACACCAGATGGTATGTGAAGTATGGGTGGAAATAGTCCGAGCGCTTTCGCTCCAAACGCAGAGAAAAAGTCAAGTGTGTGTGTGTGTATTACATGGCAAACAGAGTAACAGGCTGTTTATGTGGCCAGAAGTGGAACAAAGCTGTTTGCCTTTAGTTCACCGTGTCAAAGACATTTGGAAAGTTCTCCACAACAAATCATCGGTGATTTCCTTTTCTGTGTCATAATTTGCATCGAAGGCCAGGCTCTTTTGTCATTATTTGGAGCTATGGCAGCGTTGGAGCGCTGTAACTGCTGATTGAGGCATGCCTCCCAGTGCTCATCCATAGTTCGGAGCTAAAGGGGATTGTGGAGGGGTTAGTTTGAGTGCGTCCAGTGAAAAGAGCCCGGCCATGGCACGCATGGATGGAGGATTAGTTGTCTACACAGGCTCCATTGCTGTCAGTCAGGTCCCATTGCTGTCAGTCTCCTGCAAATCTGACTCAGCAGTTGTCTCTGTGGGTCTAAACCAGTGGATTTGCACAGCCCTACACACATGGTAGAAGAGAACTAACTGAAATGACAGCACACCATTCACGGGAATATTTCAGATATCCCTTTCACATACAAACCTGCTGGACATGGACCTGAACACGGGACGTCAGCACTTGACCTTTCATACCAAGTAATGGCTAAATATCAGGTCTGTTGTCTTTACACTTGGGATTCAGCAAAGTGGATGATGGAGTCTTGCAAAGTCATCCCACGAAATGCAGCTCTCCCCCATTGTGGTCTTAAAAGGCAAAACAGCCATTTGCTTTGGTCAGAGGCGTACTCAGAGGGTGCAGGCTACAATTACTTTGCAAGACGTTGGATCTGCCCCTAAGCTGTCAGTCCTGCAAAACGAATGAAGCTCTCAACTAAAAGTCAAAATACAGTTCAGCTCGTTGTCATAATTTGGACCACTCAACAGAGCTGGAGGGGAAATTTGTCCTGAATAGGGTATATTTGGAAAAGATAAAAACTACAGCTTGTGCTCCACAGTCACATTTAACATCTTAGTGTCCCAAAACAGCAAAGTATGTGGCTAAGAGAGGGCCAGAGGTCGCAAACAGTGTCAGTGGAAAAGAGACGAGCCTGTGGTGTCCTCAGCGACTGCTGTATAGTACAAAGCCACAACATAGCATACAACCACTGATGCTGTGTGACCGAAGAACAACTTGTGTAATCCTTTCATCGCACCAAGCACAAGCAGCAGGATCCCAAGTAAAAACCTCGTGGAGAGCAGGGTCACAGCCTCGTGTTGACCTGTTTACACCAACGGCAAACAAGGGTGTTTCTGGAGTTGTTTTGCTCTGTGTGAAAGAAGTAAGATTCAACTCTGAGACAACACTGTATGAAGATCTTTGCTCTCATTCGCCTCAGGTTGTTTTCCCCGGCAGGACAGGGACTGTTTTTGTGTATTGAGGCAGTTGTTAATCACTTGCATTGTTCAAGGAGATCAAGCGGTGGTTGGTGGATGTTTATTGCCAGTGAAAGGGCCTTTGGTTCTTTCAATTTAAGCTCTGTTGTTTTCTGTTTGGGGACTGGAGATGCCCTCGGGCACATTTCCTTCACCGCGAGCTCCGATCTTCCAGCTGAACATGTGGTGTCATGTGATAGTTATTCCATATGTCATGTGTGGGGAACATTAGGCCCTACTGACAGTGTAGATGTCACAGCACAATGTCTTTTAATCAGCAAGTGAATTAAATTATGGGTTTGTTGTGGTTACATCCAGTCACATTAAGACAGTGACCCACATGCCTGTGTTGACAAAGTCAAAAGTTTAAACCATATGCTGCTGGTCATTTTCCAAATATAGTCCACATGGGCACCGCTTCAGCTGAGGAGGGCTGGCACTCCTCAGGGAATGTTTAGCTCCAACTCAGCTGAATAGTTTCTCATTTACCAAACATGCTTTCTTTTTTTTTCCCTCCCCAATTGTCCACTTTGTAGTTACTGGGGCTGTGGCTGCCAGGTTTTAACAAGGCATCCCAAACATGCAAACCTGCACAACTACTGTTTGACTGAGTGGCTTCAGTTCTTTACCAAGCAGTTCAGTACACGCTGGATGTCCTCCAGCACTTTCTATACTTAAATACTGGCTAATCAAATTTCAAAGCCCTGTATCTGGGCATGGATCAGGCATGTGAATTTTAGCGATGGGTTTATTTTGAGCAAGAGGCCATGATTAAAGTCCTGCTGATCTAGTGGCCTAAATCTATCTCATGCCTCTTTTCAGAGCAAACACTCCTGTTTGACACACATCTAATCTATGCAAGGCTTGGCTTCATTAGCTTATCAGCGATGTGTATGGAACTACAGTTATGGATTTGTGTCTTGCGTGTGAACCTGTCCCGTAACTAGAAGTCTGATATGAACGTTCAGATGTAGGTTCAACATGTGCTCCTACCTACGTCACACAGCTGGCTTGCCTGATGTCATGTGGATGATAGCAAGTGTGTGTGTGTGTGTGTGTGTGTGCTTGTATCCTGCCTCTCAAATGGCACCAAAGTGCTAAGGAGGCAGTTAGCTTGTCAGAGAGGTGGCAAACATGTGCTGAATGTGCTTTTGTCTTCGACAAAGTGTGTGCTTGGAAAAATAACAGCATTGTGTCTCAGTCCGCACATGCTGAATGACCCCACTGATGGGCACCCTCAGCAGCCTTATCTTTAGAGGTGATAGTGAGGTGTGGGCAATGATGGCCCATGATTCTTATCGGGCTAAAAAAGAGACTTCCCTAAACTGGAGTGTGAACAGACGATGTGCAGACACCTCACCCTTATTAAGGCATCCACTGCCTCTGTTTTAATGGCGGCTCTATCAGACAAGTGGAGCTCTGTGTTTGGATAGCCTCCACAGGCATCGTTAATCTATCGTAGCAACCCATAGTCTGTAGGCTGTGTGTCTATGCATCAGGGAAAACTGCTGTTAAATTTATTCAAGCTTTGGCTTCAAGAACAGTGGAAATCTTTATGCCCCTTCCAGTGGACACATGTATACAAGGAAGTAACAATGTGAAATAATTGATTTAACTGAAAGTCTTTCTTCCTTTGACATCCAAAAGTTTAAAGACCCCTCTTTGTCATTTACCAGTTTCTGGTCATTCAGCTTTTAAAATTCACCCATTGTGTTCCATTGATGGGCAGATAACCATGTTACCTTTCCATAGAAAGTGGCCTTTAGAGTTCAGGGGAAGTGCTGTAAGAGGATTCCCCCTGGGGAGAGGAGACTGAAAGGGGACTGTCATGGTTTCATCCCTGTCGGCTCCTCCCCGGCCTGTTTCTCACACGGCCTGGTGTCCTGGCCTTATAGCCTCAGGAGCTCCAACATATGGGGGCTTGTAGAGAAAATCGTTAATAGTTAATGTCGCTGTTGTAATCTAATCGAGAGGGGACAAAGACTCTGTGTTGTAACCAATTTAATTTCATACTAGTGTATTGTTAATCCAGTGATGATCCTTCATGTGTGCAGCACTTTACCGGGGTGATGGTTTTCACCAGTAAACCAAAATCAACGGTTCTTCTCTCAGTGCCAGGAGAGGAGACCAAGTGTCACATCGTATGCCTGCCAACCTGGGCTACACCACTTTGCTTTTCATTCAAATCTAAAACGTGCATTGCAAATCTCCCAGATGATCTCATCTTAGCAGGACCTGCAAGCCATTTGGCCCTGCTCTACCCTAAGAGCATTGGCCTGGGAAGTGCCTCGCTTAAGCCAAGGGAATAAAAGCTCCAACCTGAGGTGGCACAGCTGGTGCAAGTGCAAATATGGGTCACATGCTGACTGACCCCTTGCGCTGGGATGTCAAGTGTGGCTCCTGCCCACACTCACTGGTTTATTGCGTGCCGTGATTGTGCCTCAAGGCTCGCTCTCACTGTCATGTGACTGAAGTTTTTTCAGTATATTAAAGACTCAAATGGCTACCGCACCAGGGCTCCGCTTGCTTGTATGGTGATTCAAACATGTGCAGGGAAGAAAAAGAGGAGCGAATGGCTGTGTTGGTATAGCTATCAAAGCACTGCTAATGCAGTTATGCTCAAATAACCACAGAACATGAGAGGAATGCAGTCAACTGCTGTTTTTTTTTTTTTTCCACTACCAAACCAAGCCAGCAGGTCTGTGAGTGAGCAGTCAAAACAGGTCACACATGTCCTTTGTTGCATTTGGGGCCACCAGTTGCTTTTAACGGATTTAAAAAGCTGAACTCAGTCGAGTTGATGGTCCCGCTCGCTAACCAAATACACACAAAGCTCTTTCATCCTGCCACCAGCTTACACTGTAATGGAGTGTAATGTCATTATGATTATGAAGTGATCTGTAGTTTTATGAACTGTTACCCACTTTTGGGTTTAGCAGGGCACTTAGGTGGACGCCAGATCAGAGCTTGTTCAGAACATGTTCAGACTAGTCCATATTTCCCCAGTCCTCCACAGAGACAGGCTGGATTCCTGTCCAGCTATTCACAGAGTTAAAAAAAATACCGCCCCTATAGGAAATACGGTCTTTTAGTATTAACTATAAACTAATGTGGCCCATTTATTTTGCACTCCATTCTTTTTATAGCCACATCATAATTCAATCACCGTCTTGGTGTCAAGCCGACATTGCATAGAGGCTGTTATTGTTTGTAGGTCTCCATTCTTGTGTTGGTGGTTTCACTTGCTGTGACACTCTCTTGTTGACTTGTCACATTAGAGTGCTGATAGATAAGGCAGCTGTAATGGGTCAGTGTGTGTGTGTGTGTGTGTTTTTACAGCATTGATAGTGCACTGATGAGCCCTGAGGACCGCTATCAGCATGGCTCCATTTCTCCTCTAATGGTGGGATGGATGAAAGTGTTTGTTTTAACAAGTAAACTAAAAAAAACACCTGGACGATGAAAGGGACACCCCGTGGTTTTCCATGCAGGTCTACAGCAGACAAAAGCACATTTTACTCTGTTATGGAGAAGGCTAATGCTGATAAGGGGACACAACTGTGCCAAGCTTCTGTTTTCATTTGGTTATGGTTGAAAGTCACCTAGGAAGTCCACAGGAAAATTCCACAAGCACCGAGCAGTGAAGTCATGCCTTTCTGGGGATTTTCTTTCGCCGTTCATCATCCTCTGAACTTTCCCATTTCCCATTTGAGGTTCCTACCCTTAAAAAAAAAAAGCATCTCACATGCAGATGACTTATGAGAATAAAAGTCAGCCGTGACAGATGTACTTTGCCATTTGCCATTTGAAAGCTCTCAACCTGCCGAGCAAAAAAATCATCTATGCTTTTGCCAGAGGCTGCGAGTGTCAGAAAGTTTCAGACAAAACAATTTGGCTCTCTTGATCTCAATTCTATAGGTTACACAAAGAATGTGGGGTTTGGATTTGTTTAAGCAGGGAGTGGTGGCTCCGCTTTGAGAAAATTCAGGGCCTGAATAGACAGTCGTGAGAGATTCTGTGGATCCGTCCTTTTGTTTCCGCTGGTGCAGTCACCTGGGAAAAGCCTCTCACCTGCCCTTCGTGTCTGTTTGTACGCAGCAGTCTTTCCACTCAACAGCACATTTATCATTTACAGGAACACGACTGTCCCTTTCTTAATCTGTCACGGTTCTGAGGGAGACCCACAGCAGGTGCCGGCAACAGGACAAACAAGCCTCACCTGGAAATGGGCGGAGTGTGTTTATCTGGTGGGAGAGATTAGTGCGAGTGTGTGTGTGTGTCCACGCGGAATCCATCATTGGCTTAGAGCCATTAAAACTAAATGAAAGGACACATCTTTAAACGATAAAGCCAGAGAGTCAGTAGACGGCACAACATGCTCTGTGTGAATGTGTATCTGAACGGCTTCGTCATCGGTGCTGTGTCCTGGCCTGCGGGTGACACACTGTCGCTCACTGCTACCTTTCATTGAAGATGACTCACCCACTCCCACCCTCCCTCTCGTAGCAGGGAGAACGGGATCAGCTGCCTCCAGCCTGTAGGCTGCCGTGAGATGTCTTACATTGCATAATTCATTCATTCGTGTTTGTTACACTCACTCGTCACGAAGAGAAATGAGTCATTGAGAATTTTCAGGGCAAAGCTAATGTCTAGTTGCTTTGTGTTTTGAATGGAGTGTACGCGTCTTTTTGTAACTGCGTGTGCTGTTTTGATTGGTCCGCAACAGAGAGGATAGACGGGCTAATGATGCTCTCAATCGTTTTGACCCCCGTGTCCTCCTCCCCTGACCTGGACACAAGCCAGCTGTAAATCATCGGATTGTGGTCACACTCTCCTCTCTCTTCTCCCTCTCCCTCTCTCCCCTCCAGACTCCTCCATGTTCCCCAAACCTCCATTCTCCCCAACGCCTTCCCACTTCCCCTGTCACTATAGTAACCTTAATTTTATTTACAGCTCCAGCCAGTGATTTAGCTCTTTGTTGGCAGCCATTGCAACCGTGGGGGTGACCAGCAGCAGCGCTTTCTGCTGCCACAGCAAAGTGCTCCTGCTGGGTTCAGCCGGGGTAGAAAGCAGCCAGCAAGCTCAGATTTGCGTGTGGACTGGCCAGGCTGAGGAGCGGACCTCCACTGTGCCAGGGTCAGAGATAGACCCACTGTCGGTTTTGATCGAGTAAATCCTTGCTTGGCTTGGCACTGGAATCTTTCCTTCTACTTTTTCAGCCAGGCTTTTTAACAAGATTTCAGGGGGATTTACCCTCTGGGAGCTTTATGGCAATTAGCAGGTTCTTATCCAAAGATGCTTATGGGGATCCACATTAGGAACGAGCCAGTACTACACTCAACCATATGAGCCACAGGGGCAGTATGAAGCTATCTGCAGTTTAATTAACGGCTTGTTTCTGTCTGTCACATCTTTCTGTTTCATAAAAGCCTAATAAAATCATTATCCAACATAATCGCACAATAACACAAGGTTTTGCCATTCAAGAAAATATATCCACATGCAGTGTAAGTCTGACTGCTAGCACACTTTTCCCATGGCAAACTAAATGAGTGGGGCACATTTCCTCCTCCAAGCCTTGTTCATCTTTATTGTGGTTTCCATAGGCAGCTATTACGTTGCTGGTAAATTGCTCTGTAATCAGTACGCAGGGCCACCCTGGTCCTACCCCATACATGTGATGGGATAAAAGCACTAAACTGAGTTCGCTGTGTTTTGTTCCTGACCTGTTTTCGTCTCGGTGGCTATGGCTTTGAACCCAGGGCTAAGTTTGAAGGGGGGGGATGTCACCTCTTAAAAGCGGTAATTTTCTTTTTTGTCTTTCCTTGTCTTTTCCTGTCTCTGCCTTTTTGTTCCCCCGCCTTTCTTCCTCTTCCCCTCCATCTCTGTCGCTTTGCAAGAAAGGACAGTCTTTAATTATAGTTTTGTCTTTTGGGAAATGATCTATACGTCGCAGCAAAGTGAGTGTCCTGTTGACACACACACACACACACACAGAGCACAGTCTGCTGTACAACATCCCATCTTCAGCAGTGACTCTTCGGCCACACAGGCGTGGTGCTTTCGTTAATGTTTTCTCACACTTGTGATTAAGCTTGATATAGTGGACATTCCCAAATTCCAAAAGTTCCAGTCACTATTGTATCGTGCTCTTTCAAGACACAAAGGCTGTGCCTATCTTGGGATACTTATCAACATGCGGAACCACAACAGCATGAACAGTTGAGGGGGTCAGGAAAGACGTAGGATCGTGGTGGGTGGAGAAGCAGGAACAGGACTAAGAGGAGGAGGGGTGGTTTGAAACATTTTTGAAGTCTTAGTTGCTTTCTTTAGTGGGTGTTTATGTGAGTGGTAACAAGCTGCAGCGTGGCCGGGCGGCCCACTGGCTGGAGACTGACGGGTGTTTATGCTGTCCTGAGAGGTTATTGCTCCAACCCCTGCTCCTGTCCCTGTCACACACACACACACACACACAAGCACCGGCTCCACTTACCTGCACACACTGTTCCTGACTCTGGCTCATATCCTTTTGCAGGAAGAACAGGCTGTTTACTCGCAGCTTTTAAAAACGGCCCCTTAATATTGCTGTGCTGTCCTTGAATTAATCTGTTTGTCACCAATTATAAGTACTCGAGTCGCAACTACATGGAGATTTACAGCTGACATTGTGATATTACATAACAGGAGGAGCACAGGTGTAATTATGTCCTTAATTAGCCCTGCATTACAGTAAGCTGTTCATGTCCAGGACCCTGTTAGTTTGCATGCTGGTTCATTGGCATGGCCTGAGTTAACCACCGTAATGGAACAGAGCCAGTATTAAAGGAATGGTCAGTTTAGTGTAGTGCAAAGCCTTTTATTACCAATTGACAGAGCCAGAGCAGTTTCCCCGGTTTAAGTGCTAGGTTAAGCTATAGCCTTATTTTTAATAGACAGATATGAGAGTGGCACCAAACTTCTCATCTAGCTCTCCCAGAAAGCGAACGAGTATCTCCCAAAATGAATGAATACATTCAAGTCATTAATTCCACCTCACTGTGCTTTCCATACGACGACAAGCTAAAATGTCTGCCTTGAAAAGGTCTGAGAATAAAAAGGTGGACATGTTCATACAGCTCAGTAGCATGGATGTTAGCCAGGTTTCCCACTAAAACAGTAAAACTCCGTGTTATTGACATGTACAAATGTGTGTTTTACTCAATCTAGCTGAGAATCCTTACTATTATGTGAATGTGTGTGTGCAAGGATCTGAAACTAACAGATACTGGCCACATGGTTGGTGTTAAGAAACTGTATGTGAAAGAATGTTTCAGGTGCAAACTCAGTGACCCAGACAACCAGTTTTTCAGTTTTTTCCCCCCCACACCCTTAGCTTAAGCAATAACTGTTTTGGTAGCTGCAGGTTTGCAAAGACACTCACTCATGTGCCTGCAGCAGTTTGCTTTATGTCTCTGTCTAGTAGCTCTCTCTCAATATATTTAGTTTTTCCTCTCTCATCTGATCTGCATGTGACCAGAAGTCATCATGTATCAAGTCATGCTACAGCCAAAATGCCTCTCATAGCCTCCTTCACTCTGACCTGCAACGCCTCCAAACCCCATCTCTCACCTCGCAACCAGTCAATACTAACCGAGCCGCCCACCCCGTGAACCTCAAACTTGGAAATCTGACGAGGTGACGGGGGTTGTGTGTTGCCAGAGGTGAGGATTAACCAAGCCCAGGGGCTGGCACTCATAGCTGCTGATGTGCTTCAACGACGACAGCCCCGTGAACTTTGACACCCCCCCTCCTCCTCCTCCGTCATCAGTCATCATCCATCACCCTGTAAGAGACAGAGCTGCTTTTGTCTGCCTGTGGACAGACTAGCCTCAGCTGCTTGTTCTCACTTAGGAAGCCCACTAGGGACATGTCACTGCCATTTTGTAGTTGTCTGTGTTAAAGATTAGGCTACATGAAGTAAAACACTCTTTGTTAGCTGAAGGAAGCGACGATAAGATTAAAACCTGGGTCGCATAGGGTCATAGCCAGTTAAGCTGTCAGAGAGCGATAGAACTGGGGGTAAACTAGCCTGTAAGTTCTCCAAGATTTGCCCAAAGCTATCAGTGCAGGTTCAGTTGTTGCAGGAATATCTTGGGTAGATATTAAGGCCATTATCTCAAAACATGACACAATAACGCAGACCTTTGCCGTACTGTCAGTTTTTTAGGAGTGAGGTGTCCCTTAGAAAGCTATGACATTCTTTAGTGTTCTTAGATGAGGACACAACATGCCCGATGGAGAGATGTAGAGCACCATTGTGTAACTAGGCCCAGTTCCCATTGGAGGAGCCAGCCCAGTGTGTGTGTACAGGCTTTGTTATCCAGTGAAGTCATGCATTAGAGGATAGCTTAGCAGTCGCCGAGAGGAGCTTTTTTTATTTCTTTCTAATTACAGCACGGCCTGGACCGGCAAGAGACCATTGTGCCCGGGTGCTGTGAATTCCCACAATGAGGCTGCTCAGTGGAGAACAATGAGTCAAATTCCTGGCCTTTCCCTGCAGATTCAGAGGCCGGGCTGACAAATAAAGACAGCAGAGTTACAGTGGCTTTGCTATTCTACGCCCAGTAGCTTTCCCACTGGCCCCCTCAGTGGGGATATTGGTTTTTGTTTGTTTGTGCGTGTTTGTGTGTGTGTTACAGGGTGGCTCTAGCTCCCACTGGGAGCACAGGGAGGGGTTGAAAGGCGGGGGAAGTGAAGAGGAGGGAGCTTGTTTCCTCCTTTCTGAAGGAGGTTAAAGACTGTTCGCTCCTTTTTTTTTTTTTTTGGTGTAATCAGACCCCTGAGAACGAAAGGTTGGCAACTAAAAGCTGCAGTGAACGCATTGTTGGTCACAATTGGTCAACATTTTTGTCTGAGGATGGCGCTGAAACCTGTTTGCTAGCCTAATGAATTTTTCATCACCCAAACAAAAGGGGTTCTGATCTCTCATGTACGAACTTGGCCACATTTGACACTGTCTGCTGTTTTTGTGCTTCTGTGAGGATGGGAGATGCTGAGATGATTACAGGAATAGACCAGCCATTTGCAAGCGGAAGGGCTCTGGTGTTTACATTTCCAAAAATGTGTGCTTACACAGCCTTTAAGTAGGCTGCAGAGCTCCAAGGCCTCCAACGGGGCCTGGGTCCACTTGTTGCATCCAGCCGGGAGTATCTGGGGTTCTTGCTTTCCCAGCTGTCCAGAAATTTGCGGTTGTACGAGTATGCATCTATACACTGAAACTGTTGCGTTGATAACCTGTTCTACACGTAATCACTGTTTACTGAATGGGAGACGGTGGGTGGTAAGACAGACCTCACAGTGAACAGCAGGTGTCATACTGGGACACACACAGAGGCATTTACCGATCATCTCCGATTCTGTGCTTGTTTATTTGTCACAGACTATGACAGATTTCTTCTTCCTCACGCAAGGAAGGTCTTTTTAACCATGTGTGAATGATGGCACTATAATCATTTTTCTAATGTACTCAGAGTTGGTTTATTTCACCAGGCTTTCATGTGTAGTATGTAATATCATTTGTCATTTCAGTCTCTTTTGAATCCTTTCAGTCAACTTGTAATCATAATGAAATTTGGGGGGCAATGAAGGCAATGAAGATTGCATTTGAAGAAGGTGTGCTTGTGTGTGTGTGTGTGTGTGTGTGTGTGTGTGTGTGTGTGTGCGTCTGCTACACTGTCACACCCAGTCACTCTGGTTCGAAGACATTTGCCAAGTGGTTCACAGAGGCCATAAAACTCCAAAGCGTTTCATCCTGGGCAGGCTTTTGAAAAGCATTCACACAGCCCTCCCATGTGCCTCCCCCTGCGCTCAGTTCACAATAACGTGACACTCTATCTCCTTTACTGGTTGCTCTTGCTTTAATGGAAATTGATAGTCTCACACACATACACACACACCCCAGCAGCCATTGATTGAGGCCCAATAAATGTTTTATGGGCCTCACTGTAAGCAGACTCTTATTCAGAAGGTGTCAGTTTTTGAGTCCAGAGGGAGACATCCCTGTGGTACTTTTCCTTTTGGGGCCCTTGAATTCAGTGGGAGAATAACACATTTGCACTGTTGTGCACATTTACCCAATTTCTTAATCACTTGTACCGTTTTCGTGGTAGTTCTCCCTCTCTGATGCACGGAAACACACTTACAATTGTTCAAATTCAAAGCTAATGCAGATCAGTCTGGACCCTAGAGTGACCTGGAATTTCTAAGCTGTCTAAAGTGTGACTTCTAGGACTGGGGGGGCACTTCACTTCATGAATGAATGAATGAATGAAAGTGGAAACAGCCTAGAGAAGAGGACAGGCCCTTCATTCATCAATTAGCGGATGCAGATTCATTCCTCCCACCATTTCCATTTCTTTGCAGAATGTTTTCCCATATCTGTTCTTTCTGGATAATATTGTTAGACTTTAGAATAACAGAGCTAAAACACACACAACCGCACACAATGTAAGCCTCAGTCTTATTGTCAGCTGAACCACAAGCTTCCCTTGTGCCCCTTTTTCTTCTGGTTGGTGAGCAGAGTGGCACCATTCCACAGGAAATGCCTTTTTACGCAGCAGGAAGGAGAAACTTTGCCCCTCTCTGGATTCAAGTCTTTGTTTTCATCTGATGGCATTTAGTGACTGGCCCAGTGTTTGTGTTTGGCTTGTGTTGGGTGCAGGGCAGCGCTCAGTCCCTTTAAGTCCTGCTATGTGAAGTGGATCCCCTTGCAGACTGCTGGCCAGTCAGGGGTTAAGCTTTCTAAAATTCTCTGAAGCCTTGCCGTGGAATTAGCATGCCACGGAATGAGAAAAATCTAATGAGCCTAACTGGACTTGACTCGTGTGAAGGCTAATGGTTAACAAGTCATGATGGAATTTCCCTTTGATTCAGTGGGGATGACTTGAGCTCTCACAGATATTTTCTCAAGGATTGAAAACACTTTCTAAGTGAACTTTGATGCCATAATGGAATTTTAATGGCCTTGAAGGCAGTCGTCTGCAGGTAGGGAGAGCCCAAGGGCTACACAATGCAGTATATCCTGATGTGTAGGACGATTGTGATGAGGATTTCTATAATAAACACATTTCAAAGGGATGCAATCAAGGAAGTAATCCAGCTCTTCATCTGTGTTAGCACGGTACTTGAGTCTGCTCATCCTGTGCAATATTCAGTTAAACAAAAAAGTGCACCAGAATTTATCAGACAACAACTTAGTATTCCAAGTTAGCTGAAAAACTTCAGTGTAGACCAGGTGTGCCCAACCTTTTTGGAACCAGAATCTGCTTTTACACATGCCAGTCTGCTGAGATCTACCAGTTCAAGTATGTATGTGTATGTAGTATTTGCACTGTGTTTGTTGTTGCCATACTTGGCAGGTTAAGCTGATCCTGATTCTCAGAAAGGAACAAAAAAAAAGGAGCTGAGTCTGAATGGTGTGTCTGCAGCTGCAGGTGTGCAGAGCTCCAGAGAGCTCGAAGTCACTCTGCGCTCAGCTGACACGCTGGAGAAGATACATGTTGACAGGCCGGTTGTCGGAGGGAGTGAGGGGTCCAGAACAGCAGTCGGGCTGTGGGGTTATCAGCAAGTGAACAGTGCAACAATGCATGAAAATGAAGGATCACGCCAATAATAAGGGCAGTTGTACTGGTCATAGTGGGACAGAAAGGCTGAGTGGACTGTTGGGCGTGTGTGTGTGTCCATGCTTCCCAGTGTGTAAAAGGAACAAGTCATTTTGTTTATGTAGCCTAATAATACTTGTTGCTCCATAGTTTTTTATTTATCTTATTTTGTTTAATTTTTAAAGTTTTGTCTCTCCTCTGGTTAATTCTACTGAGGCTACTCTGAGGATGTTTAGAATTGGTTATCAGCTGTATGCACAGGCTGCAAAGTGCCGTCTATAGAAACTGAATTCATGGTTGGTTTAGATACAATGGTTTGTTCTACTTGTGTTGTTGCATTTGCATTTAATTCACTTTATTTTGCAGCCTGTGTTTGACCTAACCTTGAATGCCTACTTATTTCCCCTCAAATTGTGTCTTGAGATATTATTTTTCTATCGTATTAGATATTCATGAGTAATTTAGCAACAAAGTTCAATAAAAATCTTTACACTAAGATATTATTTCTGAAGAGTTTAACTCAAAAACTCAGTGACAAAACAACCCACCTCACAATATAAGGTTTGTGCTTTATTGTTCTTACTATGTATGTAGATACATGCAATATAATCTTGTTTGGTCAGAAGTTCACTAATATGATACTGCTACAGCACTACTACTACTACTACTACACACACACACACACACACACACACACACACACACACTTCTGTCCCTGCAACACATGTCCAGAGTTAGTGTCACAGAGGCATGAAGATATGAGGTGCCATTCACAAAAATGGCTCAGTGACCACAGAACACACCCAGAGATTCTTCACTGACAACTATGTGCCCCACATTTTATATGGAGGCAGCTATCTGCTGTTAAGTTACACGCTCATGAGAAAAAAAAGTCGTGACGTGAATGTCAAACTGAAAATAGATCTGCCAAATCCTGTCTCGCACTGAAGAATATAATTTAAGTGTGTGTGCAGGATGGGTAGAGAGAGTTGAGTTTGTCTTTCAGCTGACAGGTCTCTTAGGGAAGCAGGGCACGGGGCCATGTATCTGCAGCTGCCCCCTATCTGTGCACTCTTTGATGGGGAGAAAGATGGCGTTTTTCTTCTACACCCACAGCTAGACACACACACACACACACACACACACACACACACACACACTTATCTTTGTATAGTCGTAAAGATGCTCATTGACATAATGCATTCCCGAGCTACTTACTCTAACCTTAACCATCACGACTAAAAGCCTAAACCTAACCTGAACCTAATTCTAATCTTAACCTTAAAACCAAGTCTTAGCCCTCAAATAGCCCTGTGAGAAAAAGGCAAATAGTCCTCACAATGTAGGATTGTCCTCACAACGATGGTTTAAAACCAAAATTTGTTCTCACAACTATACAAAGACATGCGCACACACAACAAAGGCTTGTCCTTCACTGTGCTGTCTTAACAGTACTCCAGATGAAGATCCATTGCGTGCACAGGGAGGGCATGTTGGTGAGTTTGTTTATGGCAATGTGCGCTGTAGAGCTCCTGCTGTATGAGAGGAGCCTGTCGCAGTACACACTATATTCACGTCAGCTACATCCTTGTATGTTCGTTTACCAGAACAGTTGGTGGTGTAACCGTCCACCTCATTTGTTTTCGGTGACTCAAATAGTAGTGAGGGGATGCCCCTGACACTGGGGCGTTTATTGAAACGCCCACACCCACGTCCACACACTCACAAATATAGCTGTCCATTGTTTAACCAGCACAACAGACTCAGAGGTCTCGACCGTTACTCTGTTTATAGTGTGTTTATCTAGCAAAGATAGCAGTCACACCTGTTCCTTATCTGCACTGTTCACACTCACACATCCTAGCAGCACACATGCTAATCAAAGTGACAAATACGGTTGTTCATCTGAAGTTGGCAAAATGAGATGACAAATTGAGTTTTCATCCATGCAAATGACAGTTGAACTGAAACTTTCGAGAGTAACAGACTGATCTGTGTTTTCAATGTTTGTCTAATGAGTCCCTGTATTTGCCTTTGTCATCTTGTGCTCCCAGGTTTGGATGACAGCCTGCAGCAGTATGTGAGCAACTTTGAGCGGGAGAAGATCAGTGGGGAGCAGCTCCTTAAGATCACACATCAAGACCTGGAGGAGCTCGGCGTGGCCAGGATTGGACACCAGGAACTGGTGCTGGAGGCTGTCGATCTTCTCTGTGCTCTGGTCAGTAGATCTCTGCTGTGAGGCTGTTGAATGTGTCCAAATGCAGTAGCAGGGACATTGCAGGTGAACGCGCCATTGTGGGACGAGACTGTTTCTTCAGGAAGGATTTGAGGTTTCTGGTTCGGCAGCTAAAGGAACCAGCAATGCGGAAAGGCTCATCATTTCCCCCACAGCTCAGCGGGGTGTGGAGGCACCACGACGCATGAAGCATTGGGCAGTAGCTATGTCACTCAGAAGAGTAGAGTTCAGGTCCGAAAGGTTCGATTTGACAGTTTGAAGCCGTGACAGGTCAATCTGTTTGATAGAAAAGACCACAGCTCTCTTTCCACTCTGCCTTCCATGGAAAGTCTCCTTCACGCACAAAATATGTACATACTCAGGCTGTCTTTGTATTTTAGTCCCTGTTCTCTTAAGCAAACAGGACAGAAACGTTATGCAGGTCATTCTTACAGCTGCAGCCATCTACTCACCTGAGCCATCGCTCTTTGTTCATTATAGATACCCCGTTTGGCTCTTATTAGACACTCAGTGAGTGAACCAGCTGACCCCCCTGTCCATCATCGCAGCTCCAAGAAGAACTGCCAACAAAAATGTCTCTGCCTTCCACTAGTGAGCATGAAAAGAGAAATAAAACGTTCAGGAGAACTCAAAGAGAACTCAAAGAGAACCAGGTTTTCAAGCAGATGGGTTCGATTTTGAGTTTTATCACTTCCTGTGTCATAAAAGTTCCAGATTGTGGTCCCAGTGTTTTGATCAGTGTCAGCATTTCTGTCTTTATGCTCTCTTAAAATGCTTTACACTAACCGTTTGGGACATAATTATATTTACCCTGAAGAAACACAGAAGTCCAATCTTCTCTCTCCTACACGAGGCTGCATTTTGCATTGATGCTGAACTGAAATCTGGAGGTCAGATGGGTTCGGTTCAATGCTTTTTATGGCTCAAAAAGGTGGGTTTTGTTTCAGTGATCTCCCGCCTCAGCACACCGAAGCTATGGATGGGTATCTAGCATCCCACGTGAAGCAGGCACATGCTTCGTTTTGTTTACATAATGTCAGAACAGTTTATATAGTGACTGCGCAAAAATACACATTCAACAAACATAGTGCACATTTACTGTGAGTAAAACAAGAACAGTTAACACATGTGATTTAGTGTATGGCCAGAACACACCTCATCGCTTAGCTTGCATTTGATTATCATTTCGTGGCTCCTTTGTGTTGGGGGTCACATATATTGAGCTAGTATGATATACAATCAACAGACCAGACTGTGCAGGTTTAACTGGGACATGGACATTAAGATTTGATTCATTCCCTCAGACCTAACTCTATACACTGCCAGTTTTTCTGATTCTTAAAGATTAGCACCCTGCCCTGTACCTGCTAACAGAATCTCCTCTACCTGTAACACTGTGGAAGAGGACACCTGGAAGCACTTGGCACATGTATGGTTGCCTTTTCTGCTTTGATAGATTTACTCATCATAGAATTTGTACCATATGGTACTCAGATATTTTGTTCACCTCTAGAGCCTTGACATCAGCACAGTGAAATATTCCTCTCAAGCTGCTTCATAAATTTGGCCTCAAAGTGCTTCCTTTTTTTTTTTTTTTTTTTAAATAAACCCCTTTCTTTGCATGTGAACTTCAGTCTCCCTTCAAAACATGCTGTTAGTTTGAAATGCTGTCTGTGTGTGTTTGTATGTGCTGTATAGTCTTATGCAATTTGGTGAGGCTTCACTGTGGCAATTTAGGCCAAAAAGGCTTGACTCTCAGCAACCGTTGACCTCTGACTGAATCAGTCCAGCTAAATGCTTTTTGTCCGTTAGGGGTTTCCTTATTAAGAATGAGGCCTTGGCCTTCCACAGGCCCCATGGGAGGAAGTGAGGCCCCCCGATTTAATTAGCTTTAACTGAGTCAAGGTCACTGCTACTGACAGGAACACAGGCCACCAGCACCCAAAACCCCCACACGCTCTCACACTCTCCCCCCTCTCTTCTCTTTGTTTACTGTTCGGTCAGACACTTCCTGCTGATGCAGTCATATTCATCTTTGCGACACTTTGCTTATTAGGCTTTGCTCTTGAATTTTAAACATTTAAGCATGTGCGCGCATAATAAAGATTTCGCCTTATCGTGGTACCGTTCACATTCAGGGACCTAAGCCTTCCCATTAGCAGTTTCAAGTCTAAACCATGATGACTGATGGCCCAACATACAGCCCAACAGCCCTGAAGGAAACATTCGTACTCATGCTTCTCTCCCCCCCAAAAGCTATCAAGAGCAAACGGCCGTCTAGGGACAAAGAGAGAACATTTCAATTAATTTTACTGGACTTCTCTGAGCCTTGATGTCTTCTGCAGAGTCGGTGTTGAAACCCAACACGTTTTTATTTATTTCCCGACCTCAGTGACCAGAATCACGTGATATTCACACACACACACACACACAAGCTTTCTCCAGCAGCCATTGAACATATAGTATATGAGAGATCACTGGGCCTCATCACAAGCTGCTGGAAATGTATTTTGCCGTTGCCTCGGGGTAATCTGTCCCATGGTATAGTATAACACTTAACCTTAAGTGCCACATTACACCAACACACACACTCTCTCTCACTCTCTCATTTGCCTACGGGCATTTGTATCTTTCTTTTATAGTCAAGTCAGATCCCTGTAATGCCTGTGGCGAGGGCAGGAAGCCCTGTGTTGTGATAGCCGTTCTCCATTTCTCCTGAGGACACTTATACCAATATGTAGTCCCTTCAAAGAGCCCCAACTAGAGCCGAGACAAAAAACTGCCATCTTGATTCTAGATTAACTCAGTATCTGCGTAAAAGGCACTGAAATAACGTACATTTGGCTTGAATTGCTGTTATGAGAATGAAAAATTGGACTGGGACCGCAGATTTTGCTCAGACGTGGTTTCTAGCTCAGCTGGCAGTGTGGGACAAAAGCTCGCCGGACATCTGTGGGCCAGTTAGAGCTGCTGTGACTGTGTGATTAGCCTGCTAATGAAAAAGCCAGGAGAGACGTTTGATCTGGAAAATGCTCCCACTGCCTTTGTGCTACAGTTCCACTTTCACTGTGTGAGTGACTGACTGAGAGACCAAACCATCAAATGATTTCTTTGCTTTTTTTTCCGTATATTTCCCCAGAGTGTGTTTGTTTATCTTTTATGATGTTCCAACAATCTATTTCATGTCAAGTGAGTAAGGCTGCCTACAGCTACCGTTTGACTAGTTTAGTTCTTCCAGTGATTCCTTGGGGACTGACACGAGTGAAATGATTTCTATGTTTTTTTTTGTGCCCATGTTGGAGAGAGGCAGTGGAATAAAAGTAGCCTCTAATCACTTGCAGATCTCTTTTGTTGTTTCCCAAACACGTGCTGTTTTACTCCTCGCAAAGCACATTTAGCTCCTGGCACATCACACATGGAGCAGCACTGCTGGCAGCGATGCAACACCATGTAAGCTGATATTTACCAGGACAGGAGCCAGGCTACCCTCTCTCCACTTACCGTTAACCAACAAATTATTCCAAACCAATTCATTCAATCAAAACATCGCAAAGACTTTAAGCTCTTTAAAATATTTGACAAGTGGTCATGCTCAGTCTCAGACACACACTCTACCTGTCAAGAAACAAATGTGCATGTGGTTGCAGCTGAGTACCCCGTAGTTTAGTTCATAGCTTGACTGCACTGTACTTAGTGACCCTTGAAAAGCTCAGGGTGCAATTGTTTTGTGCATGTGAATAACCTATCAATTAGAGGAATGCAAAAGCAGGAACAAACCCAGGCTCAAGAATGCAAACTTTGCTCCGCTTGATAGGAATCAGGTGATGGCACGCGCACACACCCTCCCTCCATGCTCCGGGCCAAACCCAGAGACAAAAGGGGAAATTTCACTAAAATCAAATGTGTCAAAGAAATTACTGCAGCCCCTTATTATTCAGGAAACAACATGTTTTCTGGGGAATAAAAGACTATTGTACCAAAGTAGTTCCGTACCTCCCAGGTCAGGATGCTGGATGATTTGATCTTAAGTTTGATTGACATTATATAATTATATACCTCATTCCTGCTTCAATCATTAGTGTGTGCTTTTCCCATTTTTGTTTGACCTTGTTTAATCTGCTCATTAATTTACCCTCTCAGAACTATGGCGTAGAGACAGACAACTTGAAGAATCTGGTTATGAGGATGAGAGCTGCCACCAACAGTCTACACATGGCCACGTCTGACCGGCGGAAAAGCCCCGCATACGATGGCAGCACCTCACGCAAGCCACCCAACGACTTCCTTACCTCTGTGGTGGAGCTGATCGGTGCTGCAAAGAGCCTCCTGGCTTGGCTCGACAGGTAATGACATTTTTACAACCCCCGCCGACCTGTGCACTCTGAATCAGATCAGATATGAGAAGGACTCTATATAAGACCACTGCTTCGACAAGATGCACATGCACATGTAGAGAAGCTTAAAATTGTATTGGTTCTCTTAGCAGGTAGATGACGGCAGTCACCTTTGGCACAAAGGACATTTTAAAAAAGTTAGCAGTAGCACATATTCTTGCTGCCGGCTATGTTAACAGTGTAGAGTCCCCACTGCCCTCTTGGTGACCCGCTCCAAAACACATTACACCATAAAAGCAGGTTAAGCAGGTTGCCAGGATTAAGTGTTAGCTGGCTAAAATTATGCTTTTTGAGGTGACGTCATGATAGAAATGGGAGTTGTGACGCTGAGATGAAAGCAGCGTAACAGTCTTGAAAAGTGCTGTGCTAAATGTTAATTACTACATCTGTGAAGTTCACTTTTTATTAAGAAATGTACAAAACGTCATTGTGTGTCAGTTATTTATGGGTTCATAAGTACATGTTTTAGATGGAGTCAAGGACAAAAAGAGACAGAAAAGGGGAGAAAACAGCACCAGAACAGTGACATTCTTGAGTTACAACCAAGTCTGTTTTTGGCCAGTCACCCAAACACAGTAATCAGAGCAAGGTTCACTGAGTCTATTATGAAGAATAGTGTTGGTAGCTTATAGCTGTCTCCACATCAGTATATCACTGTAGACATTCGCTCCCGGGGCAGTTTATCGGCTACACCTATACAATCTAATGCAATCCAGTACAGCTCTGCCACATATTCTTTCTCTTATATTCTTTCTGTAACGTAGTGCGGTTCAATACCATTGCAGTAATAAAGTTAAATTAGTACCTGTCTGACAGTGTCAATCAAAACTGAACATTGTTCTTTTTTGTAAAGCTATATTACATATTTAGAGTGTCTGTTACCAGTCAGCCAAAGTGCAGAACACGTAACTACATGGTGGCACCTGTTGCTGGTTCGACACCAGCTGGCAGCCTTGTGCCCCTCTCTCTGTTGTCTTCACTGTAGCTATCAAATAAAGTCAAACACCAAAGCATAATATTAAAAAGATAATATGAAACGTTGTTGTCATATGCTTCTGTTTCAAAATGATGCGGTCATGCAGTTTGAGTGAGTAAAACAAATCTCAGTACAACTCTGCAGTCCATCCCTGGTTCCTAATGTTCTCCCTTTCCTCCTTTGTCTGCTTGCAGGACGCCTCTTACAGGGATCAGTGACTTCACAGCCACCAAGAACAAGATCATTCAGTTGTGCCTGGAGCTCACAACCACAGTTCAACAGGTCTGCACGCTAGTTAGCTCAATAGCGCACGTGTAGCTAGCCTCTGGGAAACATACACACACACACACACACACACACACAATAGCTTTTCCCACTGAGCACATACCAGCCCGGGGGCACAGACATGCAGGATGAAGTGTAGACGAAGAGAGTTGTTGGAAATGTGGCCTGGCAGCCATGACATAAGCCTGAAGCCAAGTCTGAGCGCAGTATTACAAATGCTGATGTTGTCTTAGGATCTTTTCCTCCTCGTACAGGCTAATGAGGAGACCCCCTTAGTGCGGGGGACGTTTAATGGTAAACATTGCTTTTGTGTTTCCAGTTTCATAAAACCCACTGGCACACAAAGATGGCTGCCAACATTCCCCAGGCTGCCGTACTCCCTCGGCCATGTGGTTCCTGTTTTTGCTTCTCCGAGATGCTCACAGCGGGAGACCAAACTGTCTGAAAGTGCTTCCTGTGTGTAGGTTTAATACAGGGATGAGGAGGTGGTCCATCTGACTGCCAGATAGATGGTTAAAACAGAGCATCAGGACACAGCCTCTACAGTTCACAACTTTCTGCGGAGAATTGCTCTAGCATTGCATCATGATGCAATTGGATGGCTGCTTCTGTCCGTTTCATACAATGAGTAGTGGTTGGTCATACATGCGTGTTAAACAAAGGCAGCTGGCGAGTGGCCTCTTCTTCAGTAAAGCCATTAGCCTGCATGTACAATTTGTTCTCCCTGAAGGGTTCGACTCAACCGAAGCCCTGCAAGCAACTCATTTTACACAGCCAGTGAAAGTGGCTGCAGAGGCTGCAGGTGTCACTTTTAGAGGGTTATTGCATCAAAATAAATTCCTTTCCCAGAGTGCCCATTTCCTCGCCAGAGTGTGGGATTTCAGCGCCTCCAGTGATTTACTGTGGGTGTCTCGGTCATGGTCATCCAGGAGAAGTGGGGGTATACATTCCCACACTGCCTTGTGAAGTGGAGAGGTTATGGTGTAAAATAAACTCCTGATAGGTGCTGAAAGAGTCTTGTAAGACTGGAGCGATTAGTTTTTCCTCGAACGTCTCGAGCAGAGTTGCAGTTTGGCCCTGTGTTAGTTGCAACAGCTAGCCATGGATGCAACTGCTTGTTCCCAACTCTTTACACACAGAGTTTGAAGACTCTCTTCCTTTCTCAGTTCTTTAGAACATTCAGACTCCCTTTGGTTTCTGCAGGCAGGAGCATGAGCCACTGGTTGGTAAAATGGGTTGCACAGTGAACTGCCCCAGTGATTATTTTTGTGATGGGGGAGGACAGCGTGAGGTTTGCCCAGCTCGTTCATGAACTTCAGCCAAGAATTAGGGCTTTTCAGATCACACAATTTATGTGTTCTGCCTGAATGAAGCCTGTGTGTACACACACAATGGGACACGGCCATAAAATTGTGAACGCATCGCGCATCTTGGCTGACCTGTCAGCATGGAGGTCATTTTGTTTCAGAGGACGCATTTTTCATCAATCCCCTGTGCCTTTTATCTGTGCAGTGTATTCCTCTCTGTTTTCAGCAGATTCCACTATGCAAGCCAAACACTAAATTATAAATATATATGTATAAATACATATGTTAATACGTTATCAATAACAGGAGGCCAGGTCTAAAGTTTTGCAGTCCGTGCACCGTATTTCACTGCAGTGTGAAGGCAGCTACAGTCCAGCTTTGTGCATTGTGCCAGCACTGCTCTCTCTCTCGGCCACTTCATTGTTCGGCCATGCAAATCCGCTCTGGTGGCAGATCAAAGGCCCAGAGAGCAGTACACAGAGTCATCTGATCCACACCGGCTGTGGGATCAAGTCCATAACGTGAGGGATCAGTACACCCAGGGAATTGTCCCTCAGCCTCTCTCAGCGCTTAGTTCTGATCTGGCTCCTGTCTACCAGAGGGACTTTGGTTTTGACAAAGATATGGGATTAATTTGGATATCACGAGCAGATCTTGGAGGGATTATCTGTGATATAGTATTCACTTGATTAGATGGTACTGTGAAACAAGAGAACGGTTCCATAAATGTTAAAGCTTGGTGGGAGATGTGCCAAGCCATCCATGTCTGCTGCATGTAATGATACTGTTTTGTTTCACGACCTCTAAACATCGAAATATGTATTTGTATTTTTAGTTCATCCCTCTTGGCTCAGTCAACAATGTAGTCATCCAAACACGGGCCAGTCTCTGAGAGAAATATGCAGTCCCATGTTTACATAAGAATAGCCAAATTCTTTCTGAAACCACCGTATGTTCTTGGCCGACTTTAGAAAATATATTGTATGGAAACATGTCTTTGGGACCAATATATGTCAAATGAAACCTCTTATGATCGTTTCTTTTTTAACTTAACTTGTTTATAGTGGCTTTTCATTTTCCCCCCTAGTAAGGGAAAACGTGACAAAGTCACATGTGTGTGACTTAACCAAAAAAAGTATAGTCCTTCAAACAGGCACTGAAGCCCAGATTGAAAATAATATTTAGGGAGCAATGGATGTGTTCTGCTTTGATGTGAAACTACGCTCACGGCCACAGACAGTCATGCAAATCTTGTCAATACAAACAGACCAGCAGTATGACAGGCCAAGCTCAGCGGAATGTGTAAGCTACGGAAATATGGAAAAATATTTCCATAGCTTGCACCCCCCCACTGTGCTGTCTGCACAATGGATTTACAAAGAGCAACAGAGCTGGCTTTGTACATGGCACATGCCTATGCATGTCACTAATACTGTGAGAGCCACAACACCATATTCCCTTTATTTTGCACTGACAAAAGCTTGTGGGTTGGAAATAAGAGACTCATTGAAGTAGATTCCCCGTGTGCTCTCTAGTTTTGACAGAAGCGTTTCACCTGTGTTTTGATGGATGGCTTCCCGTGGGGTATTCCTAGCAGAGAGTCAAATCCATAAACAGGCAGGGCCCCCTTACACATATTGTGACCCCCCCCTCCCCCTCCCCCTGTCTAACCAGAGGCCCTTTCAGCACTACCAACACAGTTGTCAGGGTAGGCTGTTGCCTCAGCTGTGTCCAGTCCAGCTGCAGTCTATGAGTGCTGTGTTGGGACACTTGGAGGAGACAGTGGTCAGTCTCCCAGCTGACTTTGCAGATTTTGTTGTTGGTTCCTTCCCCCAGACGACCAAGATCACAGCTACTTGGTCTAATTTTGCCTCCAGAAACCCCCGCCTCCACGAGCCCACCCACTTCCAATGGTGGAAAGCAGCGATGCATCTGAATGTTTGCAGAAAACCTAAGCACTATTCGGAGAGCTTTTCCCCACCACGCCATCCGTACATTGTTACTATATGAGTGTTGGTGTGGTATTTACGTTCCAGTATAGTTTACTGAACCACACGGGGCATTATGCAATTATAGCCTCCCCAGAATTTAGTCAGAGAGGTAATTTGAGTCTTAAAGCTGTTTATTTGTGGCTGTTCTCCATTTTTCTCAGTTCTATATCTGGAATGCTGATTATATCGTATTTACCCAACCCCTATGTTTTTTCTCTCTCTAAGCCATTGAATAAGTTCTTCCTCTTCCCTGTTGTTTACTGCTCACAAGCCTAATCTGTCATCACTGTCCTCTTTGTCGCAGGACTGCAGTGTTTACGAGATGGAAGAGAAGATCCTGGAAGTTGTAAGTATACTCCATCTCTTCTCTCTTTCCCTTAATGTAAACTAAATGAGAGCCCGAAGTCCCTCTATAGGGAGGAAAGCTCTGGCTGATCGTTTGGGTGAAATGTCTTTTTACACAGAGATTGTGTGACACGCTCTCAGCTGCATGGTCGATTTTCTGAGTGAATAGAGCAGAAGGGTCTATACGGTCGCCAGCAGAGGAGGCGGTCCTAATACGCCCAGGCCATCAATCAGTGTTTCCTGTAGCTGACACTCTCCAGGCCCCTTGGCCTAAGACTGGGCGTCCCCTTGCATTCTGTCTCTCTCTCAGTCCACATTAGAGCTGAGTTCTGAGTTCTGAGTTCCTTTGTTTCATCCAATTTTGCTTTGTCCTGCTGTGGTCTTTGTCCTCATCTTTTGTCACCTTCTTTTGCTTATTCTGCTGGAGCTGTATTTTAATTTCCTTTGTCACTCTCATTTCTATACGTCCTTTTTTCTCCACAAGTTGAACTCTACATCAATTCAAAACAAAAATGAGATATCACAGAAAAAAAACCTCAAATGATGACAAATGACAGTTTTTATCCTGAAGCAAGCAATAGGCGAAGCAGAAAGATGGCTGGTGGACACAGACCTGATTTCAGTGTTGTGTGAGCAGTGGTACATCCAGTTAATAGCACACCTTTTCCTTTTTAACCATTAAGCCTTGCACACAGGGTGGAAGACAGGTAGCCAATGAAGGATAAGGTGCTTGTGTCACAAGTATCGGCATAAGCTGACCTGTTCTAACCTGTCAACCACTGGCTATCGAAGGAGCAACACCACAATACTTACCACAGTTTACACACATTCTAATAAGCTTTTCGTATTATTCATTGCTGCATGTTGTTTGCCTTTTCCTCTGCAGTCTAAGATCTTGAACAGCATCTGTGATCAGACCGTGAGAACCACCTCTGACCCCCTGATGAGCCAGTCGGCCTGCTTGGAGGAAGTCCAGCTGACCAATATCAAACCCGGAGAGGGTCTGGTAAGGAATGCTGGGAGATTTGTGCAGGCCAGGAATGCATGCAATGTGTGTCAAATTGTGACCTCCTCCATTTCTGTCATTCCCACTGGGAATATTATATTTTCACCAAAACCACAAATGAGGTTTGCTTTATTTTTTTGCCCCAGGGGATGTACATCAAGTCTACCTATGATGGGTTACATGTCATCACGGGAACCACAGAGCATGTAAGTATGACAAAACACTGACCACAAGAAGACACTCAGCTCCTCTCTGTGCTGGAGGGTTTTTTCACCATTGAAAATACAGTGAGAGAAACTGGTTGTAGTTCACAACGCAGCATTTGGCCAGTTGCATCATATGTCTTTTATGTAATTTATAATATGCCTTTTTACATTTTGTATGGCCAACCAACTTTGAAATTCTTTTACTACATCAGTTTTCTCTCTTAAGAACAAGCATCTGATTCTGTAGAAAAAACATCGTGCTCTCCTCCTCCTCATCTTCCTCTTCATTCTCCTCCTCCTCTACTGAGGGAACACTGAGGTATCAGAGAGAGTAAAGAGAATTGTTTCTGAACTCCAATAGCCAATAAATATCACAAACAGCCTCCATAAAAACAAGCCCTACCTTTCCCCACAGCGTGACAACCTGTCAGTGACTAATACACCAGCGTCACCGCCACGGTCGGATCCTCACGCCTCCGGTCCTTAATTGTGAATCAGGACCTCATCATCACAATAGCAACTAGTTAATCCTGTTTAATGTCTGTGTGACATGAAAAACAATTCAACTGATATTAATACACACAGACGGTGTCTGTGTTTTCTCACGATTTGAACTTTGAGTGTCTGTTCACCAGATATTTGCCTTTTGGATAGAGACGCACACATGCAGATACAGGTGAAATCAGGCAGGAATGACCGTAAAGCAGCTCCAGTTTCAGCAAGGTTTTGTGAATAATGGGTTGTGTATTAGCAAGTGTCAGTGTTTATCAGCTTTGATCTTTACTTGGTTTGTCCTTCAGTCACCAGCAGACCTGACCAGGAAGATCCATGCTGGTGATGAGGTGATCCAGGTTAACCAGCAGACAGTGGCAAGAACCTTTTTTTGACTCCAAATATCTACATATTAGATCATACACATTTTGAGTAGACACATTAATGGAGCGTTTGTGTGTTTGTGTTTGCTCTCATCCTGTCAACCAGGTGGGCTGGCAGCTGAAAAACCTGGTCATCAAACTAAGGGAAGACCCCAAAGGTGTGGTTCTACTCCTGAAGAAGAGGCCCACAGGCACAACAGGTTTTACACCTGCCCCACTGAAGAACATGCGCTGGAAGCCCCCAGTGCCACAGGTACATGCACCCACGCTTCATCCTGTCATTACGGAAGATCAACAAAAGCCTGTGTGTGTAGTCACTGTCAACCAATTATCAGCTTTTTAGGGAGTTGGTCCTAAAACAGCAAGTTCAGACAAGTGACGCGGAGCCACCCTGAAAGTGCTGCCAGCTGAATTGAAGACAACATTGAGTTTTTGTTAATGTGCAACATCACGGGAAAACAAAGTCCTATGATGTCATTCAGTCTGGGAGATAAAGCTGCCAGCTTACAGTGGTTAGATTGTATCTGGTGTATTAGAAGTGCTGTCAGAAGAAAACTATAGGACTTTAGATAATTTATGTTATTTGGGTTCTGTCTCTCTTTTCTTTTCTTTTTTTTTTTTTTTTTCAAGAGAAGACACCCCAAAAGAAAGGTCAGGGGTAGCTGATAAATGGTGAGCTAATGAAGTTATGTGACTGTAATCCAATTGGCCGTGCTCCCTCATGTGAACACATTAAGCCTGCCTTAGCTTTTAACCACATCTCCACACCTGAGTCCCCTGAAACAGACAGGGAGACAATAAGCCTGTTGTAAACTAAGACTACCAGATTTCAGGCTCTGGCATTGTCTTATCATGCACAGCCCGTTTTATAGCCCGAGAAGGCAAGACGAGACGATATCAGATAAGAGTGGGTTTCTCAGAACAACACAGAGCCTCTTTACACAAGGGTGGCCAATGTCAACATGTCCACCAGCATCTCGTTTTAACAAGTAGTCAGGGATATCAGAGTTAGCCATCTCGGTTTATCTGTGATAATAAGGCTCCAGAAGGCAAACCAGATACAAATCACACACCCTGATTCAGGAGTGAATGACACTGGCTTTGTAATACTGTATAATTTGTACACATGGGAGCTGTTTTGGAGAGGGAAAAGGGGGGGGGGGGTGATTCATGAGATCCCAAATCGGATGTTTAACTTGTCCTTGATTTATCACATCTACGACACTGTCTCGTCAGACGTATCATTTACATCTGATGAGAATGGCAGCGTCGTAGAGTTGTTGAGTGTTGGGAAACATAACTGTGGTAAATGAGTGCAGTTTTAAGTACATGTCTTGTGGGCTATTTTGGACTTCACTAACAATCTTTCCATACCTCAAACAAGAAAGCTTATACCCAGGGAAACGCGTACACAAGAACTTAAAAGTCCCACCACATGCGGTAAACTCCTCCCAGTTGCCAGCAAGTCATATTTAGTCTTAATTTGGGATAAAAAACAGCAAGGAATGACTTCATTTGTTTTGACAGTAGGGTGATATACTGTGTACGTACACGAGAAGCAGTAGTGAGATAACAGAAAACCCACCCTCACTTATTAATTAGTGTATGTGAAGTTAACAGTATTGACTATTGTTATTGTGCTGTATTTTTCAGAGCAGTTCCTCGTTGATCAGAGCCCAGTCCCCCTGTGGCTCAGCTAACGGATCAACCAGAAAGGAGAAGCCGGCTATCCAGGACTTGTACATTCCCCCTCCTCCACAAATGCCATACACCCCGCGGTGAGCTGTCCCATTCCATCTGCCCAGCTTTGGCATTTTATGAGGTTTAGTCATATTCACCACGTTGAGTTTTAAAAGTTAGTAACATAAAGCACAAGCCACGACACAGCTCAAAGAAGTAGTAGCAAGATGGAGAGAGACCAACTGTTCACCCCCCCTGCAGTGAGTGATCCAGTCACCCCTAGTCAACCTTTGCCACACTTCCTCACCCAGGCCTTTGAGGGAAGTGGATAATGAGTGTGTCCTGGACCCGTGATCGCCTTACCTCCCTCCCCTCCTACTGCACATTCTGTTCTGCTCGTCCTCAGCCCACTCTGCTCCCACCAGTCCCACCATAGTCCTTACGCAACAGCTGTTTCATCCTCCACCTCCAGGAAGATGACAGAGCGTGGCTGCATTCACTTCAAATGCTTGAGACTTCATACTAATATGAAAGCTTGTAGCCCTGTTAGACGTATTATAATAGTTGTGGTATCCTGCTGTATACTGTCCAGTAAACTGTGGAGTGGCATGATGAATAAATGAACATTTGTTTCTCCACACAGAGAAGGGAGAACAGAGTCCCTCTGCAGCATTAGTAAAAGACCAAAGGGCTCAGAGTCACCCAACTCCTTTCTGGACCAGGAGAGCAGAAGACGCTGCACCATCGCAGATTACGACAAGCTCAGTGGCGGCTGTCCCATAGAGGCCAACGTGATCCAGCCCAGAATGAGGGAGCACAAGCCCTCACGTGGTCAGTGTTCTCTCATTCAGGGAATCTTATTACCTCCGGGTACTGCAAAGAAATATTAGCTCAGAATAATGCATTGATAAATGTTAAACTCTTGCCTTTAGGGAAGCCGCGGCCCCTCTCCATGCCAGCAGACACCTGTGTTGGAATTGTAGATCCCTACGCTAAGCCCTGGACACACGGAAGGAAAGGTTTGTACAAGCATGCTTTCACTTTCTGATAAATGTCATGCCTATAACTCAATTGAAGGATTACTTTCTCATGGTTAAACACGGATACTTTTTCATACAAATGATGATGGCGCACTACACTGTCATCAGTTCCCCTACAAGTGGCATCTGAGCACACTGAAGTTGTCAAGAGAATCAAGATGATTACATATTCACCACCGATGATGGTACATTTCCAACCAACTAGATGATAAAAGGATGATTTTGAAGAAAAGAAACTAAAAACAGTGCCCCCCCCTCCCCATTAATGCAGTTGATAAGCTGACTCCTCACTGCCTCTGTGCTTCAGGTGAAGACCTGCTGTACAGATACCTGAGCAACGAGAGGATCCCCACCATTGCGGAGGAGGTCCCCTCGGTGTCTCCACCCTACAGGCCTGCGGGGGAGCGTCACCTCATCAGAGTGGACCACATCAGGGGCAGCCGCTACTACTCCAACTCAGACCTCCACAACAGCGCCACCATCCCCTACCAGGAGGACACGAGGAAGGCCCCCATGGCCCCCATGGCCCCCAGCTCCAAGCGCACAACGGCAGAACGCTCACTACTGGTCAGTTGGATCACGCGGCTTAAGCTATTGACTCACTGATGATGCGCTTCCTGTCCGGGGCTTCCTGTTCCTGTCTTGTGTCCTTCCTCAGTGCCTTTGATTTTATTTTTTATTTTTAACGTCCAGCTGTTTTTTTTTTTGGCAGCTTCGGGCTTTCTCACACTCCTCTCTCCCAAAACCCCATTTCCCTGGTGTCACTACTACTACCAACTACTACTCCTCAACCAAACTTGCTTTTTTAGTACTCACTACATTACATCATCGCCCCTTTAACACTGCCCACAACCCGCCTCGTCTCTGACTACAAGTCCTATCTCTGCCTCAAGAGGATCCACTTTGTTCAGGTTTAGGACACTTTGGCCTTGTGTGCTGTCTATGGACTCTTCTGTACATATTAAGTTATGTCATGTTTCGGTTGAAATGCTCTCTGGTACCATTATTTAATACAAAGAAAACTTACCTGATATCACTTCAGCTATTTTGCTTATTTTGATTTTATCTGCATAAATAAGTTATAAAAGTAAAACTAAGTGAAGCAAACAGCATGTTTTGTTAGTGAAACTGTGCTTTTACTATACATGTTTTCTTTTCCACCACCATTGTGATGCGATAGTCACATTGCCCTCTGCCAAATGTTGCCTCTCTAAGCTATGCATATACTTCAGAAAGATTTTTATAATCACTTGAGTTGACAACGCTGCATTGGCTGGTAAAAGGATGTTTATATCTTGTCACTAGCAAATATTTGTGCTGGTTTTAAAGCTATGCACTCTATTCAGTAAACTTTTATATCCTGTGTTTCAGTTTACTCTGCAATTACCCACCTAAAGGGCCTATGCATACAGCTGGTTGACGGTAATAAATGGTCTTTCTAAGCCAGTGTTTTCAACCACACGAGTCAAATGGCCTTCTATTAGCTCACGCTGGAAAGACCACAGAACACAGAAGATTGAATGACAGTATTATTTAAGAAAATACAGGGAAGATGTGTCTATTGTTGCTTTATCTGCCTTTTGTAAGTTTTGAATAGCGTTTTATTAAAAATTGCAGTTGGTTTCAGTGATCTTTTGTATTGTCTTCATTTTACCATTGGGTGTGGAATTACTGCTTAATGTGTAACTATAATGTAGCATGCGGGATGTTATTTCTCTCTGAAAACTACCTTGCTGAACTACGTTGCTGTAGTTTCAGTTTAAAAAATATTTGATCACAACATAACTGTCAGTGAAGGGCAGCTTTAGTTGTTTTTACCTTCCACTCTTGAGCTGGCTGGCTTTCTAACCTGCTTTGACCTTTGAGGTGAACCCTGCCTCTGTTTTTAAGCATGCGGTGAAAGAGGATAGCTAATGTCAAGTTACCTTTTCTCTGTGTCTCAGATGGTGATGCTTATGTAACTACAGGCCGCTTTGATGAACTTTAAATTCCAGCTGGGAGACCATATGGTCAAAGCAGGTTTTCCATCAGGGGGATCTTATTCCCGCACAGATGTTGCCTTTTAAACATTTAAACGTCAGGTTAGGATTACTTCACCTGACAGCTTTTGCCATTTTTATTGATTTAGAAGAAGTGTTTCCCTGCGAAGGATCAGCAGCTTTCACCACGGAGCTGAAGATCTGACTGCTGTCAAGAACGACCCACCACTCTCCCCCCTCTCCCCTTTGCCTGCGTTTCTGTGTGCGTCAGTTTACTGATGGAGATGGGCCTCTTTTCTTATCTCTCCTCCATTCTTCCTCCCTGTGTCTTGCTCTGCCTAAGCTTGCCAAGCTGTAGTTGCCTGCGGTCCTCACTAATTTGCACTTTGTGAAAACCTGCGGCCTGCCTAAATACTACCTGCACTCTGTTTAACCCACTGCTAAGTTTACTAACCACTAACATGTCGTGCTGTACATCACAAATGGCTTACATGGGAATGACTATTGATAGATTGTGCATGAGGAGTGTGTTTTTGTTCACTGATCACAAATCATAATCAGAGAAATGTGAATGGGCCGATTGTTCTGTTTCTTTCTCCCCCCATCCTACAGTGGAGTTCCATGTTGCCACAGCAGAAAATTAGCAAAACATTGTGCGTAATTGAGATCCAAGGTCACATGCTGTTAAATGTGTCCTGCAGGAGAAGATGCCTCAGTTTTACAGTTAACATTTAAGTATCATCGCATCAAAGTCAAATGTTGGATGTTAACAATGAGCAAAAATACCAAAAATAATCCTAAAACGACGTACGAACAGCAAGTAGCTTTGAGGCTGTGTTAGTGCACCTCAATCCAGCTCAGACTTTCACAGCAGCTGTATCAGAGGACTGGACTCCATCTCCAACATGCGTTAACACATGAATCTTTATGTATCACAGGGACCTGACTGGCACTCTAGCAGTGACTTCCTCAACCGGTAAGCACCTTTTGCTCTTATTCACACACACACACACACACACACACAGTCTCATGTAGTCTATAAGTCAGATGAGAAACATAAGAACAGGGTGGGTCTGATTTTCCCACAGGGAGTGACGGTCAGCAGGCTGTGGAATCTTGTTAAAACAGTGGGTCAGTGGGTGGCCTGCTTTTATCATCAGGGAAAATATGCCATAGACAACCGTGCTTCCAGAGCACAGAGTGAGACAGACAAAGGGGTGAAAACTATACATGTTTGCCTGTGACTGTTCGGAACTGCAACAGCATAGTTAAAACTGCTTTGTGTCACTGCTCTGCTTCGCTCTGACAATAAGACATAAAGAAAAAAGGAGTTCTTCCCTATGAGATGAGCTTGTCAGCAATGCTTAAACAGTTAAAAAGAAAGAAATCTTCCTTCTCAACCCACTGCAGATCATTTACAGCCATTTTGTCAGAGCGGTACAAACCTTTTCCCTCATTTGAATGCTAAATAAATTTGACTAAATGGGTAGAAATATTTCACTCTTTTCTGAGACATTATTATCTCTCAGGAGCCCCAATATGCAAAATGTTCCAACGTGTCCCACACGCCAACGTGTCCATCCTTCGCCATCCACCCCCAAGACACCCTCTCATGCCACGAGAATCTTAAGAAATGTCACTGTTATGACAAATCCTGATTCCTCTCTGCCTCCGACTATAAATAACCCCATCCCACTGTGAAACGTGACGACATCCGACGATCGCTGTTCCTCATCCGTGGCCCCTGTGCTTCCTGCGGTCTCGTATGCAGGGCCTGAGGAGGTGTGACTCCCCACATTAACGCCATGATCGATGACTAAACGCCTCGCACAATAACCCCCCTCCCTCCCCAGGAGTTCTATTCTAAGAGCTGCACACAAACCCATGGCATCTGGTTTGTCGCACGCTCAATCAAAACACATTACTCACATTTAGAGTATATAGAGAAATGCTATAATAAATCTTGGAGGGGTTTATGAACACTGATGCAGGCAGGGGAATTTGATTGGCAGTGGATTTAATCAAGTGTCATAATAATTTGGGCTTGTTAATGCGTAAAAACAATCCCCTCATTTTCCCCTCATGACAAAGCATAAAATGTGATGGTGCATCTATTCTATTTCTATGTAATTTGTCAAAGCCATCAATTTGACCAACTACAAAAAAGCGGGGGCCGTTCTGTGCGGGTGGAGAGCAGAGCACGTCTACGGAGGTATTTGAAGTTGCAACACCTGCAAAAAAAAAAGGAGAAAACCTTCAGTATTTCCTTTAGCTAACTAGTAATTTACAGAGGAGACAAAGATGTGTAAATTTATGGATGACAGGAGGAGGAGAGCACCAAAATGCTAGCAATCGAAGGGCCGGAAAAACGAGACCGGAGACAGTTTCATCCCCTGAAATTGCAGGGTGAGGCCCGGCTGAGGTGCATCGAGTATTTTGAGCATTGGGAACGAGTTTCTTGTCTCCCCATGCTGCTGTGGCTGGTTGCCAACGGTATTATCAGAACCACTGGAACAGCGACTAAATGCCAACCCTTAAACAGCCCCAATCTGTTTTGTTGAGGCCATATCAGAGCAAGGATAAAGATAATGAGCGGTTGCAAATGAGCTGGGAGGCAATAAGTATGTGTTGGGAATTTTCAAGAGACACTTTGTCTGATCTGAAGTATGACGGTTAGAAAAAGCTCCTTGGTTGTACAAGACAACTTAACCATGAAGAAATGCTTCACATCAGCTCTAGTGGTCTGTTTCAAACGGCGAGTGCTGACTTTCTTTGTCTCTTGCAGGTATAATCAACCCCAAATAAGATCCTGGTCCTTCTCTCAAGCAGTAAGTATACTGTGTCAGGTCAGTCTGTCTAGAGGTGAACGTGATCAGTCCCACTGAAGAACGATGTGTATGTGGTCGTGCAGTATGTGTGTACATTTGCATACATCCGTGTGAGGGGCCGAGTTAGTCCGCTGTGTGATGTGAGGAATGCCACTGGCCTCAGCCTCGGCAGGGGGAGGTGTAACTGAGAGCCTCAATTACAGGCCCATTACATTTCTCAAGATATGACAACACACACACACACACACACACACACACACACACACACACAGTCTGTGTAGCTCTCTATCAAACACAAACCACCAGAGCAGTACGGTAACGCATCTGCTAAACATGTCAGCACTGTGGTTGTGTTGTTAGCGTTTAGCTCCAAGCACTGCAGCACAGAGCTGCTAGCAGGGCTGGAGGTTCTTTGTCTTGTTCCTCACTGAGTGTGCATGTGAAGCAACTGCAAGAGCAAACTATGGATCCCTGTGCTGTCTTTGCACACACACACACACACACACACACACCACAGTACCATGAATTACTGCCAATCCCTCAGTGGCACATACACCTCCACAGGGGTCAGATGGATTAGGCACGTATACCGTAGTGGCATGTGAGCAAATAACATTTGTACAGATTTATGGTCCAGTGGCGACTTGTTGTTGCACCAAACAAGAAAACCTTGACCCTGCTGTCAGTGTTTATACACACTGTAGGATAGAGAGGGGGAATGAATGGTGTGTGTCACAGCCTTTGTTCTGATCACCGGCTTCACCGTGGGTTATTGGTGTGAATACATGAACGGATTTTGTGCATTTAGAACCAAATTGTCATTAACGGTACTGCATCTAGAGCTACGATGAGCAAGATCCTAAACTGAGGCGGTGACCAGTGCCAGGGGCCACCGGGCAGTTACAACCGGCAGCAAGCGAGGGGCATGCAGCGCGGGGGAGAATTTGATATCATTTCCAGCCCTGCACCCTTCCCCCTTTACACTGTGTGAGATTTCCCTGCTGAATAATAGCCACTCTGTTTGCCCCCTCTCTCATTTCCCTCCCTCACACACACAATCTCTGGGTAGGAGGTGTGTGTGTGTGTGTGTCTGTGTGTGTGTGTGTGTGTGTGTGTGTGTGTGGTAGGGGGGGGCATTAGCTAAGTGCCATGACAATTCTCAGCATGGATCGTGATGGGAGATTGAGTGCCACAATGGTGTGACCAATCTGCATTCCCATGAATCCCCCGACTCGCTTTGACATGAGTCGCAGGCAAGATTACCTCACTTCCACCCGAACACAGCTCCAGCGAAATGCCCCTTTAAATCACCCTTAAGTGGCATGCTGAGACTTTTTCCCCTCATCGCAGGAATGAGAAGAGTGTGAATTGTGTTGAAATCTTTTATTTAATTCAACACGTTTAATTGAAATGTCAAAGGGGCAGCTTTTGGGGGAGGAGGGAATACAAGGAAGTTACTTGATATGGATGAGAATGATGGGGTGACAAATGGGAGGGGAGGCAAGGAGGAAGCTACAGTGTGAGAATGGGAGAGATATAAAGGGGGTGGGGGGGGGTCTCTTCTTCGTAGTCTCTTCATCCCACTCGCTGCAGCACAATAGCAAGTGGAAAGAGAGAAGAGGCCCCTGTCTATTTAAGCAGAAATGAAATGGAGACTATAATAACGCAGGACTGAGGAATGTGTCTGCTGGTTTACCGCCATCCCAGCACAGGCCAGAACATCCAAGCTTCTGTGCAGATACAACTTCCTTCAGCGGTGTTATGGCTACAAACCCTGCTCCCCACAGAGACAGCGAAGGGTGTTGATCGCCAGGCCGCAGCCTCAGAGCGTCCTGAATGGACTGTGTAACATGAAACACTTATTTTTCTCCTCCTGTCTGAGGGAAACCACAGTGCATTTGGTGAATTTGCCTCATGGCAATAAAAGGAAAAAAAAAAAAGTTTTTTAGTAGTCAACTTGCTGGGTCCTCACACTCATTTAGATATGTGAAATGTATTCAGTAGGGGTTCTGTAACTTAAAGAGAAAAGACTGTGAATGTATTCCCCCATACATCTGCTGTGCCTCTGTGTCCCTTAAATGTTCTGTTTTTTGCATTGAGTTTGGTGGGGCGTAAGGTTGCGACATAGCGCGAACGTGGCGACATCTAGTGGTGATGAGTGAGAACTGCGCGGACCTGTTGAGACAAACTATAGATTTAATGTGAGTAAATAAAGAACAGCTCACTAATTGTTGTTGCAGTGAACGACAAAAACGTGCCCTCGCAATTTCTGTCTCTTCGGCTTGAGTTTGGGTGTTTCCCTCCGTGAAGAAAAGAATGAGGGTAACACCCAAAGGGGACATGAACTCACCTGAAACCAACCGGCTTTCTTTGAAATTTTTTTCTTTGTCTTCTCCCGACATGCTCGCCGAGTTTTGGTCAGGCTTTGAGCAGAGCTTTCGGGCCAAGCTCCACTCGTGGAGGTTGTGGTGGCAGCAGGTACCGTAACCGTGGCCCTTAACGATTTTAAAACTTGTGGCTAAATTGTGTTTGAACGTTCAAATTGCGGTGTGAGTGGTCAAATGAAATATAGAGAATATTTACGTCATTTAACAAAACGAGTTAAAACGTGCCTTTGCTTAATATTTTTTTATTGATGGGAACAATCTTTGTTTTGCTTGATTTGCTTCTTGTATAAATTCCATTTCACATTTTTATTTGGTGTGAGCACTAAATTTGGCCCCCAAATGCACCTGAACAACCAAAGTGCTCCTGCAGGGCTTCGGTTCCTCCTCCACTTCTCTGCAGGGAGCTGCTGTCACTGTGAGTCTGAGGAGATGACACAAGTATCACAGATAACATGTGCAGACTGTACTCCAATCAAAGATTACATTTACAGTCGTCCTCTATCAATGCCAGAACTAAAATGACACTTGGTTTTTCACACCTGCATAAAAAAATGTCACAGGAACTTGGTCTACCTAACACTCAGGGTCAGGCTTGTCCTGTGGTTTCTGTGGTGATCATCATGTAGGTCCCACTGGCAGCCAGCAAACTCAAAACACCCGGAAAACAAGATATGATGCAGCTGTGTTGTGCAAGACACACACACACACACACACACACACACACACACTGATACACAGAGGTTTAGTTCAGATAAAAGCTCTCAGCCATCGCCTGCTCTCATTGTGTGAGCCTTTAGAGTAACAGGACACTGATACCTTGCCGTGTGTTTGGACTTGGAGTGAGTCCCTTGAAGTGTTGGAGCACCAGGTATGAGTCTTCCTGTTCTGTCTGTCTTCTCAACGGTGACATTTGTAGATTGACTTTTTTTACGCCGAATGATTGAATGTGAACAACTGCAGCAGGACCTGAGCCCCGGTGACCAGACCGCCACCTGGGCTTTGTACATTTCCTGACCTCGAGGCCGGTTTGTCTTGTGCGACAAGGTGTGATGTCGAGGCTGTATGATAACTAGACTCTCAGGGACATGTTTGTAATGGGTGGTTGAGACATGACCGCAGGTTTCTGCTGTGTTGTAGCATGAAAGGCTTTTTTTTTTTTTAAAGTGGCACCATGATAACTGTTAAGTATTGTGCGTCTGTGATATCCTCTCTGTCTGTGCCATACAGCTCTGTCACTGCCAGAATAAGGAACTTGAGCATGCAGAGGAAGTTAGTCAATAATGGCAGCTTAGATTTCTCAATATCTGTCGCGTCACTGATGATTTAGATTGTAAGACGTATATTTTTCTATGTGCCTGACACGACTAAGAAGCTCTGTTTTTTTTTTAGCCGTGACACTACAAAGAAGCCTTTTCCTCCTCAGCACTTCAAGGTGGTGTGTGTGTGTGTGTGTGTCACAGGCTGAGCTGCTGACAGGGACACCGTCTGTGAGTCAGTGCTGATTGTAAGCTTTAACTTTTCACATTTTTTTCAACAGCATTTCTCGCTCGCCTTCCCTTTCCGCGGAAGAGGAAATTCAGCTTTTGCTGCTCACTTTCAATTCAATTCAGTTTTTTTTTTTTATAGGCTGCAAAAGAGAAAAAAGAGAGAGAAAAAAACAAGAAGAAACATCATCTGTGCCGTTCGCTCATGGCGTCACTTCCTCTTTTCACACTTCTTTCTGCCCATTTAGCTGCGGGTGTTAACATTGTCAATCTGTGCATCTGCAGCTAAGGTGTCTCTTTTGGTTTCTCCCAACAGGCTGCCTTCCCCATATCTGTCCCCCCCTCTATGGCTGCTGATGACTACAACCCTGTAAGTGTTTCTTCCTTTTTCTCTGGCTGACATTTACTGAGGCAGAGGGCGGCCTTCTTCGTGCTACTCTCCTTTTTAGTGGTGGAACTACTTCTGCTTCTCCTATTTTACGATGACAAAGTTAAACATTTAAAGTAAAGGAGGGGGTTATACTCCCCCCAGGTGGCTCGCTGGCTTATTGTTGAGCTCGGTTTCTGCTGCTAGTGTCTTAGCTGAATTAGTTGTGGAGTTAAAAGAGCTCGGGGCTAAAGAGCAGAGAGCGGCAAAGCACAAGGCAGAAAGTCACAGAGGAGGATGTCAGCGAGGAGAGGGGGGTGTGTTAATGTGTGTGTGAGATGGAGAGAAGGGCAGAGAGAAACTCATGCATGTGACACTCAGTGTGCGAAACAGGATGTTCCAGACAGCCTCTTCTTCTCAGCCGTGGGGTCTGAGACTGCTAATGTGCTGCTCTCCTGCCTCTGACTCTTTGACCTGACGCTTTTCTCTCTCTCTCTCTCTCCCCCCCCCCCCCCAAAGGTCTCCCTCCGTCACAAATCCAAGAAGAAGAGCCGGGGAGGTGAGTTGTCAGCCTTGAGCTCTCCTCACACACACACACTGTCTCTGTGTGCGCCCTCAGCTGTAATTTGGACCCTCTGTGGGCGTGTGTTAAGTGGCAGGGCAATTGGCGTGTGCAGAGGGCTTTTTAGACAACGCTGGCTTGCTTTCACTTCACTTCTCTGCTATGTTAGCTCTCCGTGGCGGCGCCTCGGATCATTTAGGCAGGCTTACTTGAGTTGTGACACTTTGTGTTGTTATTGTTCACGCTGGCTCACTCACTGGAAGAACAGGTAGGCTGAATGCAGCGCAGCACTTCTGAATTGACTGTTCTGGATGCTGTGTGGGTTTGTTCGGTGTTATTTTTAGAATTCATTTGGTTATTGACCAAACCCAGTGACCTATTTCCACCCGAATGGAAATGTTTTGACTGTTTTAGGATTTTCGACTCTGCAGCTACTTGCTTCCTCTAATGCTACGCCGTCGCTTTGCTGTGGCTTTTCGCCTCTCTGCGAACAAAGGGCAGGAGGTCTCAGCGCATTCATGTCCGTGTGCTTTCTGTGCGCAGGAAATGGTACGATGAGCAGAAGACGGATCTCGGTCAAGGAGCTCGGTCAGCCAGACCACCAGGGCTGGCTGTACAGGAAGAAAGAGAGCAAAGGCTTTCTGGGCATCAAATGGAAGAAGTACTGGTTTGTGCTGAAGAAGACGTCTCTCTACTGGTACACCAACCAGTTGGTGAGTAAAATGGCCTTTCATTTACACGTATGCAGCCGTATGTCTGAAGGGAAAAACTCTTCATTTTTTTCCCCCAAAGAATCATTTAAAAAAATGCAAAGATAGAAATTGAGTGTAACAATTAAATGGAACAATGAGAATCAGAGGGAAATAGATAGAAGCCAAAAACAGGATGATTTCAGAGGAGTTTAGAACAGTGACGTCTGTTATTCTGCTGGTTTCTCCTCGGGCTGTGACATGCTCTGTTATTTCTGTCTCCTTCTCTCTATGGTGCTCTTTTTAAACTGTGCAGTTGGGGATATTTGCTGTTGTTATCATTATTACTGCCAACAAACCCCATGAAAAGACTAAAACCAACAATGTCTTAGTTGATCTCTCGACACTTTCGGGTTTCTCCAGCTTGTCTGTTGCACTCGGTTTGGTGGCTTGGTGGCTAGCAATATAAATCACAATGATCACAATCAAAGTACTTTCACTTTTTTTTGTAATGTTGCACAGCACAACAACTGGAATAAATAGAGCATTTGGAGGGGAAATAAACCACAATGACCACGTTTATTGTGATGATGGTTTTGGTCTTTGTCCACCAAAGCTAAGCAGTAACTCGGTCAGTCTGCATTGGTTACATCTCACTTCTGTCTGCAGTTTACAGTTTACAATGACATGCATTTTAACCAATTAAATCATTTAAATTCTAATTTAAATTCAACCCAAGTTTTTGAAGGAAAGAATAAAATATAATGTACTAACTTATGTTCAAATCGCTGGAGTGGCTCATTTGTGGCATTTAGCTAAAACCAAAAAAAGCTGCAGCCATTTCCATCCATTACACTCAGATCCAATCTAACTCAGTTCTAGCACCTCCGTAAGAAAGTAGTTTTGCTGTAGTTGGTTTTGCAAAGTAGAGCAAACACCAAATCTAAACTGAATCTTTTTTAACACATCACGCATTTTCACACTTACACCGCGGGGGGGGCTGCTGCTGATGAGTCACCCTTGTTTGTGGCACAGCTGTCTCCAGACCAGCCTGTCACAGCAGAAACCGCAGAGCAGCGCCGGTGTGTTTTCTTGAATGCGACGCTGTCACTAATGGCCCGTCAGGCTCTGATTCAGCCGCACGCAGCCGACGTGTCTGATTTACTGACATGATGACGCCAGGGCACGCCAGGAGAAAATGGAAGAAGTTGCCTGCTGCAATTCAACGACGGGCGTCACTGTCAGGAAGTGGTGTGAAATCATTAGCCTGTTTTAACGCTCACTGTTGTTCAATCTGTGTGTTGCAGGCGGAAAAGGCTGAAGGCTACATTGACCTCACTAACTTCATGATTGACAGAGCCATGGAGTGCAAGAAGAAACAGTAAGCCCATAGCTGTACTGCATTCAGTTCCTGGTTCATGTCAGTCACTTAGCGCCACCCACCACATTTGTGTGAATTAGTAAGGACCTATATCAATATCTGTTCGGGGACCTGAATGACATGGAAAGTGTTCCCACTCACAGCGCTAGAACTCAAAATGATCAATGAAGCAGAGCATCGGCTTTAACTCGGCTCTCACAAATGCTGCTCTGTCTGTGCTAATCCTGTCTCTTCTCCTCGTACAGCGCGTTCAAAGCTTGTCACCCACAAGTCATGATGTTTTACTTTGCTGCTGAGAGCCACGAGGAGATGAACTTGTAAGTCGCACAGAAGCACAACTTTGCATACGTCCCTCTAAGGGTGTTTTGGGAAATGTTATTGATTTGAATATTCTTTTTTTTTTTTCCCCCAGATGGTTGAATAAGCTCGGGCTAGCCTCCATTCAGTACGAGCCAGCAGAACGAAACACTGCCGTCGGTGAGCAGTGTGTTTCTGTTTCCTGCTAGCTGCTCTTGAATGAAAAGTTTGGTCATTTTGATTCGAGGGCTGAATTCTGACTTTGTGCATGTGTGTGTGTCACCTATGCAGAGTGTTATAGTGAAGCCAGTGACCACGAAGAAGCTGAAAGCACAGAGATTCCCCCTCCACCATACTCCGAACAAACCCTGAGGGACTCCGTGGATGCATCCGGTCCGCCTGGGAGCACACATCAGGTCAGTCACTTCTCTGGTCTCAGCTAGACAGGGAGCTGCCATTCGCTCAATATCGTAGTTAGTGAATCACTTTGTTGTATTAACTCTGGTAGAGCTGCATATTTAAAATGCACATGATTTATTTCTCTCCAAATGCGATTGAAGCGCAGAAAAGCCTTTTTAATTCATGGTGGATTATTCCATCTGACAGTGCTGGATTTGTCTTTCAGGGTACCCTCCCTCCCCCTTACTCGTCCGCGGTGCCCAGCGAAGCCAACGGCTCGCCCTCGTCGCCCGTCAGCACGATGACGTCGCAGAGCTCCGGCTCCTCTCTCGCCAAACACCGGCAGTCCTGGTTGGACCTGGTCTCACAGGCGTCTCCTCCCACCGGGGAAACGGCGGTGGTGTGCTCGGTTCAAGTGCACTCTCATCAAACCCCGCAAGAGGTGGCGGACGAGGGGGATGACACCCAGGCGGCGGAGAGCTCGTCACACCCGCACTCTCCGGAAACGGGGTCCGACGGGGCGAGGCCTGCTGCGGAGGGGGAGGCACAGACGGTCGTTTCAGGTGCGATTTTATCTTCCTCCTTTTAATTGGTTGTGGACTCGTTTACTTACTACGATACTTTCTGCACTCACTACTAAACGGTGGGATCATTTTCTGTTAGTGGGTTATGTTATGTTATGATTGAGCAAACTTTCAGTTTAAGTAAAGGAGTATTTTTGAGATTTCTGTTGTCATCACATTGGTTAACTTCTGTTCTCAAGGGAACATGGCACACTTTCATTCAGTTTCAGTTTCAGTGATGCGTTTTGTTCCCTGTGTTGTTTTTTCTGTGACCCATCTGTGCTTTGCTAAGCAGCGCTGGTATATTGTCGATCTGTGCGTTGTTTCAGTTCCCTGACTCCACCGCATTTTGCTGTCTGTGCGTCTTGGGGAACATGCAGTGACTCCATGCAATCTTTTTGATATGCATAATGATGATACAATGTAACTTTATCTTGTTGCAGAGGTTCATGGGAGCAGCTCAGACGAGATGGAGAAGCTGTATATTCATCTAAAAGAGGCCAGCCTCTCGCCAATAGGAGATCGTAAACCATCCACGAAAAGGGAGTTCAGGGCGTCCTTCATAAAGCGCTGTAAAAACCAGACGGTCAACAATAGACTGCACCTCATCAGGACTCTCAACAGCACATTAAAGGTACATTTTCTCTTTCATAATCTGTTTTCTCCACTGCTCTTCTGCTGTTCTTACATTACTGATTTCATATTACACTATTACAGTACAGCTGGCATGTGAATTGCAAAGCAGTGTAAACTCTGTGTTAGAACTCGGAGAGCTTTGTGCTGTCACTTAATTTTTTTTTCCCCCCATTATGCCTTCTTCCTTTTTGGCACAGTCGAAAGAGGCAGACCTACAGGCGATAGAGCAGTTGCTGTCGGACCCGGAGCTCACCTCGGACAAGTTCAGAGAGTGGAAGGAGGCCAATGCGCCCTTGATGCAGGAGATTTGCCTTGAAGAAGACCAACAGGTGGCGCCGGAGGCCACAAAAGCTGGAGCTGCATCAGTCACTGCCGCTCCAGTGGTCGAGACCAGTTTGTAAAGACTGACTTGACTCTAAGGACATCCCACCTGTAAACTTTGTAGACACACACACACACACACACACTGCTGTTTTCAATTGAGGTTACTGTTCTGTATCAGTGGACTGATTCAGCAAGTGGCTGGATCAATGAAGAAGAGTGTTTTTAGTTCCATTAGGCATTACATGATTAGCAGGTCACATTAAAATGTGAAATGTGTCTTAGTGTTACTTTTACTGTTTGTAAGGTTAGCAAATTTTACAGATTGTTTTTGTGTTGTAATTTTACGAACCTATGCATAAATAGTTTTGATATTTGGAATGATGGAGCATGTTGAAATAACGGATCCATTGTTCTCTGCATGGAAACACGTTTTTACTGTATGTTTTATCTACTTTGGTTTCATCGGTAGAGAAGACATTTTGAGCTGTATCCTGTCAGTTACTGGTGCCGTGCACCACTGTTACCTGTTTTATAGCAACTATTTTGAATGATTGATGTGTGTGTGTGTGTGTGTGTGTTGTTCGCTGTAGAAGTTGTATGGCCATACTTCATCATACACCAGTGCCTGTCATAATGCTAATTTCAGATTTTACCTTTTAAGAGTCAACGTGTCAAATCATTGTTACTGCAATGTAATTTAAAGATAATAGAAATCACCTCATTTTTCAGCAGTCAAGGTTGTAATTATGTATTCTGCTGAACTGAAACACACTTTCTGTAATTCCAGCCTTACTGCAAACATTGACAGTAACAGGCAACTTCTTTTTATTTTAAATGTGATAGACCTCATCGCTAATCAATATCAATGCTATTTGCAGTCTATTGGACTAAAGACAGATGTAGTAGTATTGATTTATTTACATTTTAATACAGGATGGATGGTGGATAACTCTCAGGAAGAAAAAAACTCTAATGTTATTTTAATGGTAGACCCAAACCCTGTACTAGTTACAGTTAAACAACCACAGAGGGCAACAGATTTAGGAAACTCACACCAAGCTGGGGCCTCTGACACCTGGTGTCAACACCTCCAGGTGGGGGCCCAACCAAACTCCAGACACACAGCGTGCATTTTTTTCTGAGTTACATTTCACCTGCTGTGCATGTTAAATATTAACTTGATGTAAATAGTTGTACATGGATGTGTGATGTAAATTTTCTTTGATGTCGGTTCTGGTATGAAAGTCATTGCGCTTGTTTGTATACTGGGAAATAAAGTATTATCACAAGAGTGAACATCTTCCACCAGTGGCACACTGGCCCTCTGGTGGGCCAGTGGACTGTCAGAATCTATGAAGGTTTTATTAGAAAAATTAACAAAGGGTGCATGAGTATTTACATCAAGCATACTTGATAGATGATGAAGGGCTGTCTGAGCACCAGCAAAGCTGCCAAGGCACGTTTGATGAAAACACAGAATTCCTCACAGCATCTGAGGTGGTGGATGAGCTGCAGGAAGAGTCACAAACAGTGAAGCTGTCAGTCATGAAGAGGAGCACAGGCAGGAGAGCACTGATGTACTTCCTGTTTTTAACACAGGGGGGAACCAAACGCCAAAGATTATTCAAACCTTTTGGATCAGATAACAAAAGGAACAAAATGCATTTTAATCTTACATATTAAAATAACGTGATGAAAATAGGTCGTTGAGCAGTTAAAGCTTGGTGAGATAGAGATGAAAGTGTGCTCCTTATTTCAGTTTTAATTACTTTATATAATTATTTGCTTATAAATATTGCAGATTATTTAATATTGCCGGCATGGTATCATTTTTTACAGTTTTTTTTTTTTACCTGCATCTGAATTCTTAGCCCCTTGTGGACAGTGGAAAAGAATCAAACACCACTTTTACATATTATGACCTTATAGATTAATATTTAGTGAGTTAATACTGGTCATTTGTGAGCCAACAGTTTCCTATTTACACATCTAGAAGACATGAAGCAACATCAGCATTCATTTGGATTCTGGTGAATGTCCACCTGATGAATGTTAAGTGAAATATTCACTTTTTTAGCTCTGTTTTGGTCTCCACCTCCCCCTGAGGGAAACGCGTCTGCTACTAAAACGTCCATTATTCACTGCAGCTTTATTTTGACTCGTGTCCGTGTGTGTGTGTGTGTGTGTGTGTGTGCGTTTACACACACACACACACACACACACACACACACACACACACGCACGGCACCCTGTGGTCCAGCTTGTAGTGCCCTGAACGCGCCGCTGGGGGTCGCTGGGCTCTCTGCAGATGTCCCATTGAGGCTGTGCGCCATATTGGCAGTCTCCTCCATCTCACTAAACGTCGAGCATGCATGTCTCAAACCGGTTATTGAGGAGATATCTGTGAATATTTACAGTCACCTGCGAGCCGAAGTACAACACTATGGAGGCCGTCAAAGCATTTAACAATGAGGTTTGTTTGAAGCCCTCGCGACATTCTGGACACAGACACTAGACAATGTTACACATTTGCGGCAGCTTGTTGGCTAACGTTAGCATCAAGTAGCAGAGAGGGAGAGGAGGGTAACGTTAGAGTCTCACCAGGCCGCTGTCTGTACACAACAATACAGCGGCAGTGTTTTCCGAGTCTAATTCATACTAACCGTCTGGACTGTAGCCGTGAAGACAACATGTTTCCTAACACACACCGTGTGAGGTCGCCAGACTATGAGCAAATATTTTCCACAGACTGGTGCAAAACGGTAACTAGCTAGCTAGCTAGCTACAAGTTAGCAAAACCGCCTCAGTTGCGTGATAACTTGCTGGGCTAACTAACTAACTAACTAACTAACATGGACGTGGGCGAAATATCCCACTCACTGCCGCTTTACTGGACCACAATTAGAATGTAATTCGGACCGAATTAGCACAGCTTCTGGGTTTACATCTGCACATAATAGAAACGGCTTGAGACCGCACAGTTATGTAGCTGGGTCACTGGTTAGCTGTCGGAGCGCTCCTAGCTAGTAGCGCAGCCATTTGTCTGCAGTGGCACCAAAGTCTGCCTGTTTTTCGGTGTCATCAGTGGAAATGCTAACTTCATCATCACATAACAGCGAGTGCAGATTAAAATCCATAGTTGAAAGCAATTAAACCGTGAATGGTTGTTTTGTCATAATGATAGCACCAAAGCAAATAACCCGAGTCAGCGCCAAGCCCAGTAGCTGGCCTCTTAATGGACTCGGTTTTTCTCTGACCACAACTGTATTCAAAATGAAGGTTTTGCAGATGGTTAACAATACTTGCGACGAGAGGGGCTGATGCTGCGGACTACTGATTGTTCATATAGGCGTTGAATGACTGTAAACGTTATGCTGTGATAATTACACCATATGACAGGATGTTCTCTGTTGTCCCATTTCATTTTTCAGTTGTACTCATTGAACGAGTACAAGCCGCCCATCTCCAAGGCCAAGATGACCCAGATCACCAAGTCTGGAATCAAGGCTATAAAAGTAAGTATGTAGTATTAAAGGAAGAGGCAGGTAATGGGGGAATAAAGACATGCTTGTGAAGGGCAAAAACTCTCCAGTTCTTATGTTAAGACAAATAGCCATGCTCCAGCCTGTGCTCATCCAGCTGTGAGCGTGGTTTTATGTTTAAACTTAGGTAAAGTTACTCATGAGACATTAAGTCCACAACCAGTATTTGAATATGTATTATTTTAAAAAAATGACAAGCACATTTAATGCATGCATCTATTTATGTTTTTAGCAAAATGTGGAACAGATATTGACTTTTTATTTTTGACAAAGATCCGACTGTTTTAGTCACAAACTGCACTGCAGCACATCACGTGAATAATGCAAAATATATGTTAATCACCATTTAAACATCTAAATAGTATTTTATTAAAGGAAGTCAAATTTGTGGTTGAAATCAAAAAGACTTAATTCAAGCTACGGGTAAATTCTCGATGATAAAAATGCAGATCTAGACTAAAATCACGTCGAGAGTGGCTTTCTGCCCTCATTGTAGTTTTACAGTCTGCTGATCTCCTTATGTCAGTGTGTGGATCCATTACTAAGCAATGTGAGCTCAAGTAAACTCATCCACAAAACCTAGCACATTGTTTGACACCTATTTTGGCTTGCGGATAATAAACATGATCTAGTTTTTTAATAACAGTTAAATTATGCAGTTTTCTGCTAGACTGCGAATCGCTTTTGTAAGGTCTTTTAACATCTGATGATTTATCCTTTCACAAATAACTGGAAAAATAGTATTATCTACAAATGCAAAGGGATCTAGTTCTTCTGTGAAGTCTTGAGGCTGAAACTCATGTCACGCTAGCATGTAGTTGGTAGGTGCACAAATAAGGCAGGCAGTAAGAAAGCATCGTGGAATTGGTGGAAGGAATTTAGATGCGAGGAGCAAGCTAGAGCATGTTAGTATGATGCACATGAGCCCATGTACTGCCTGCCTTTTGCTAAATCAGAATTTCCATATGGGACACAGATGCTACGCCGCACAACGAGCGTAGCCCATCGTGTGGGCAAGAATGACAGTTAATGTGGATTCTGGAGGCATGATGTAGAGGACTTCAGCAGGACTTGGGTCCAGTGGGACTCTGTAGTAACTAGGGGGAGTCTATTTCACCAAATCACACTCTTATGTTTGGGTTTAAGCAATATTTAAGCAATTGTGTCTTTTTAGTATATGAAAACCAGAAAGCTAAACCAGATCTGTGTGGTATTTTACTTATTATAAAGTATGTACTAATTAGTGATGTTGCTAGGTACGTGTCCAGTGTCTGTAACACAAAGGACATAGTAAACTCACTGTTGACAAGTCCAGGGGATGCACTCTTATCTTTTGTCTGATAATGCTACATTGTTATCAACAAATCTTTGCTGAAATCATAGAAATAAACAAAGGAACTGTCAAAAATGAATTATCTACTTGATCTGCAGCCTCCAGCTCTGCAGCTAACATTAGCTTGTTGGTTTGAAACGTAGATACAATGGTTGGAAAGCTCACTAGCAGCAATTTTTTGGTTAAAATACAAACACACTAAAAGAACACCGCAGGTCTGAGGTCAGTGTTCTTTAAAGGTAAAAGCCAGACGACTAAACACTAGGGTTGATTGCCATGATGTCAAGACTGTTAACATACTTGTGTGAGTGTAGATAACATTATTTAATGTGTGTTAAATGAGTGACTCGTTTACAAAAACACATTACATAGTTGTGTATTCATATCTCCAATCAGCTTTTAGCACCGACTTAATGTGAGGTCCTATGAAATCAGTATTATAGCTTGTTTATATTGTCAATCCCACGATTCCATCAGTGACTCTGTTATCACAGAAACTACAGTCTGTATACCCGTATCCTGTGACTTGAATAGGAATTTCATCTGTATTACCACTGTAATAGCGCTACTACACTACTAGCACCTACTTGGCTCGACTCTACTCGGTTTTTAGGGTTTTCCATTAGGTGATAGTACCTGGTACCAGGTATTTTTTTTAGTACCTACTCAGCCGGGGTTCCAAGCGAGCTGAGATAAGACGAAAATGTGACATCAACAGACTGCAGGCCACTGATTGGCCAGGGAGTGACGTCACTGGATGAGTCATGAGAGCGACTCGTTCACAATAATCAAACCCGCCATTTTTAAAACCCTGGCAACAGCGACCGTACATTTTTATTATTTCTGTGAACGAGGTAAATGGCTACATACAAACCAAACACTCCATGTCCTTAGTTGTGTTGTGTTTGTGTCGCATACAAATTACGCCACTGGAGTTTGGGGCCGCCTTGCTATGACGACCCCACCCACGTTGACGTGGTACTCAATTGTAATGGAAAAACGACCGAAACCAAGCAGAGTAGAGTCGAGTAGAGTAGAGGTGAGGAGCCCATAAGTGCCATAAAAGAACACCGCAGGTCTGAGGTCAGTGTTCTTTAAAGGTAAAAGCCAGGCGAACACTAGGGTTGATTGCCATGATGTCAAGACTGTTAACATACTTGGCCGAGTGTAGATAACATTATTTAATGTGTGTTAAATGAGTGACTCGTTTACAAAAACACATTACATAGTCGTGTATTCAAATCTCCTATCAGCTTTTAGCACCGACTTAATGTAAGGTCCTATGAAATCAGTATTATAGCTTGTTTATATTCTCAATGCCACGATTCCATCAGTGACTCTGTTATCATAGAAACTACAGTCTGTATACCCGTATCCTGTGACTTGAATAGGAATTTAATCTGTATTACCACTATAAATGTTCTCATCATTCATTCACATATATATTTTCATGGGTAGACATATTGGCAAATTGTCTGCCCTCATAGTATTAGGACAGTGAGTTAACAAAGAATTTTGACCTTATTTTCTCAGATACAAATTATTTAAATGTTGTGATGGGCTCTAGCGTGTAGGTCTGTCTGTAGAGAATAAACACCCCATCTGACAATATATGGTCTCTTTCATAAAGTTGGTCCTCTAGTGTCACAGAATCTGTCGGGGCACTAGTTTTTAATCTAAAAACTATGTATCACTAATATGGTGGCATTGTGTTTAGTAACAGATATTTAAATTAAGATTTCAATTAAGTACATTAGAGTATGAGTACGAGTATGTGTATGTTGCATATTACTGCTATAGATGTTCAAGGCTGTGTTTATTTGAACTACTTTATATACTGTTACATACTTAAATCTACAGCAAGGCATCATGGTCTGTAAGATGATGCAGTTGAAGGCTCAGATCACTGAAAAGTCTGCTGGTTTGGCGTATTCACATGCTGAGTCTGCTGCTGCACAGAAATTCATGTGTAAGCTATGGTGTTGTAAATTTGAACTTAATTTATTGAAACTTGAATACAAAAACTTTCTGATCCATATAAAAATATTGAGTATAAATTAGTACTTTTGGAAATGGGCCTTATTCACAGAGATTTTGACTGTTCATGGTTGGAAAAGCAGATGTTTCTAACATTAATGATGGCACCTGTCTATTCAAGTGTCCCACTAAGTTAGAACAGTGTGGAAGTGAGCTTGCATTCTCAATAGCAGGACCCTGAAACCAAGCTCCCGTACAGATTCCAGCCATGATAAATTGTACTCTTTACACCTGTGGTTTAGCTGCTGTGACATGTCAAATCTCAGCACTTCTTTCTAACTACAGCGTCTCTGCTAATGAGCTTCTGCTCAGATTGAAAGCCACGCTAAAGGCTCAGTGTTCTGTTAGAGCGGACTGGTTGATTTCATGCAGGTCTATTTGCGCCTCCACAGACGAGAGAACAACAGTGGAAACGCTTGTACATGCGAGTGTTAACTATGAGTGGTAAAAATCTTTGGAGCAGAAACAGTATGACTGCAGGTTCTTTGCAAGTATTGAACCACTGTCTATACAGCAGCCGCTTCAGTCCTCTGCCAGTGTCCACACTCGACATGTTCAATCACAGTACTGCTCTGTGGTCACTCAAGTTGTTGTAGCACTGTAGTTATACATGTAAAACTTAAAAAGCTCGGGGTAATGGTCATGCATGTAAATGGAGTGAGACGTGAGCTGTTGTGCGGCCTGTGTGGACCACTAAATTGACTAAAGTAGAAACCTAGCTGTTACGTCAGACCGGCGTGATACAGTGAGCTGAAAAACCCTGTTAGACAGAATAACAGCCATACAGCATCCATCACTGGCAATGGATGCAACCCAGCCATTAGTTTATGTTTGAATGCTGTATTGGAGTTTCAAAGACATTGGAAGTTAGATTTCTTGAAAATTTTCTTTAACATGACACTAAACATCTTTCACTTAGAGAACTCTGTGGTCACCTCGTCGGTGGTCTGCCCTTTCAAATCTTGCAAATGGTCTAATTGATAGTGCAACTCAACGGCGCCACAGTCAGACTGAACAAAACACCACAAAAGCATTTATCTGCCGTCTTAACAATAGCTGTCTGTGGATCACATGTGGAAGGTAGATCGTGATATTTCGGTTGCTTCATCTTTTTATTTTCAATTCTCTGTATGACAACATGTCTCAGTGTGATACACAGTGGAGTCAGTAACTAAACACTGAAATGAATGAGCCGTAACCAGAGCATTTGTAAGCACATACAAACTTTTTAATGCACATGAGTGTGTTTTTATTAAGAAGCAACATAAAAATGCCATTTTTAATGACTACTGCAGTCACAAAGTTATTCAACCCCTTCTTGACAGGCATCTTTAGTACTTAGTAGAGCACCCTTTTGCTGTTATGACCTACTGCAAATGTGATTCAAAGCCAAACACCAGGTTCTGACAGCGTTCCTGAGGAATCTCAGCCCATTCCTCATGGGCACTAGCCTCCAGCTCTCTTATATTGTTATATAATGGTGTTGTCTGCGTTCTTCAAATCCGACCAGAGATTTTCTATGGGATTCAAGTCAGGTGACTGTGACGGCTACTCTAGTATCTTCCAGGACTTTTTCTGAAGCAGAGCCTTGGTGAACTTTGAGGTATGCTTGGGATCATTGTCCTGTTAGAAGGTGCAATGACGCCCGTCCTCACAGACGGCGTGACGTTTTCTCCTCGGATTTCCTGATACTTGATTGAATCCATCCTGCCCTCCTAATGCTGCAGGTTTTCAGTGCCAGAAGAAGCAAAGCCATTGCCATGCTTCACTGTATGCAGGGCGTTCTTTTCAGCGTATGCTTCGTTCTTCCTCCTCCAGACATACCGCTGATCCATAGACCTGAAAGGTTCCAGTTTTGTTTTATTGCTCCACAGAACAGAATCCCAAAATTCTGTGGCTTATTTATATGGTTTCAAGCATGTTGGAGCCGACTTGTCTTGTGCTTTTGGGTCAGTAGTGGTGTACGTCTTGGAGATTGGGCATGGAGGCCTTCAGCGTTTATTATGTTCAGTGCCTGCTGCCACCAAGTCTTGCTGCAGGTCTTTTGCAGTCACTCGAGGGTTTTTGGCCACTTGCTTCTTCAGAAATCTGGTGGCAGCCGTTCCTCGCTTCCTCTTTCTGCCACATCCCGGTACTGTAGCCAGTGTCTTTTTTAGCTTTGAACTTGCAAACTGTTAGAACTAACTTTTCCAACAAACCCCTGGGCAGTCCAGGTATTTGAAGATGCAACTAATCAAGGGCCTCATTAGTTGCATCAGGTGTGCTTGAGACACCTGATTTGCAAATGAGTGCTTGTGCAAATAAGGGATTCTGTTCAGGGGGTTGAATAATTAAGAGACCACAGTAGTCATTAAAAGTGACATTGTGTTGAATAATTGAATGATTAATAATTATATTAATATTGAATAATTTCAGGTGCAACGGTATATGTAATATATTGAAATGTTAATTTGTGCACTGCATTACACAGATGGTTTCCTCCACTCTAGGCCCATCAAAAGCCTCTTAGAGGAAAAAGGTTGATCAATGAACACTGACCATGTCCCTATGACTATCTGTGATTTTAGTTCACATGAAAGCGGCTCAGCATTTTTTTTGAGAAGTTGAAGGGATACAGGTCAAGTTTGAAGATATTTTTCCTTATTATAACAACATGCAAATTCATTGAAGATTTCAAGGCCTGACAGCACCAGTCCAGGCTACCAGTTCTTAACAATAAATCTTTTGATGATGTTTTTTTCCATGTCCTGTTTGTACTCTGGTGTCTAAAAGAACTGCTGTGCTTTTGGTGTTGCTGTGCCTTTTGTTGCTTGTGAATAACACCCGTTTCCCCTTCCCTCAGCAGCTCTCCCAGCTCCCCCAAAGCACTGAAAGTGAAGCAGGAGGATGGGGTGGAGAGAGTTACAAAGAGATAAGAGAATCCCTAACCAGCTTAGGTAGGAGTATGGGTTGTTTCAAAAGGAAGATGGACGAAGACTAAAATCATTGAAGCTTAATTTGCTCCCACACACCCAGAGAAAGGGGGATTTTGTTGTAGCTGCTGCTGTGGGCTACACTTCCCCTCTGGTTGTCATACAGTGGTTGCTGCTGGCTTTTGAGCTCTTGATTGTGTTAGAGGTTGAAGGTGCAATCTTATTAATTTTGTTTTTGATTTGTCTGGTGACAGTATTGTTGTGGTCTAGTTGATGCCTTTTCTTTCTTTTCTGTCTTGGTAGCCAAGTCAGAATAGTTTCTGTGTTGCTTTATAGTGCATATTGATGTAGCTTGAACAATCACATCAATCAACATAAAGGACGTCACATAGATACACTTGATTTTCACACGACGTAGGCTGCTGGAGGTGGAGTGGTCCAAGACAGATTATTTTTGGGTGTTGTGCAGAATGTAATTTTAGAGTTAGAGAGTTGGTCAAGAGAAAACTATCAATATAGCATTAATAGGACATTAGTATGTATTAACATGCTAATCACATTCATCCCTGAGGGTTGTCTGTTTTAATAGTGCATAAACTCTGTGTTTGATTTGACAGAGCAGCAGTGGTTCTGGTTCATGTCTACACACACATGGTGGCTCTACTTTCTGTGTTGGCACATATGAAGGACCTAGATATCTAATGTTTTGATCCAGTTTTATCAAGATGCAATTCAAGTGCTGATTTTAACTGTTGCTTTTTCAAAAAACAAAGTTTGAAAAAAATGAGAGCTCACACATAATTCCTTTTAATTAATTTTACCACAAGCGATGTAGCATCCTAAAGTATTTTGTAGAGTTGATGTAGTTCCAGTTCATTCGTTGAGCCTCTGTTGCCTCATGTGAGAGATGAGCTAACGGATGACTCTAGATGTGTTGTCATTATAATGTTACTCTTCAAAAAAAACCAGACAACAGACAGCTTTATCTTTATCCATGATTTTTCCGTCTCTGGTCTTGAATCCTAAATGCTTTCACACATTACTTCTTGGACAGTGTGGTGTCATGGTTATCCATTCAGCACACCTCACTAGTTTCCTCCATTTTGCATTACTCCAGGAACTACCTGAGCAACGCATGTGCGTCACAGAACCTGACAATTATTTCTTCTCCATCTACACTGACCGGCTAGAGCAGCCACAGCCCGCCTCAGCAGTGCGGCTTGGCTGCCGCTTGTCTTGCTTATTCTTTCTGTGCCACGCACACTGCACAGCAAAAATTGAAAGTAAAAATGAAACGTGATCATTGACACCATACCAGCAACATTATATATCTTTCACTACAGTTTCAGTGTCTGTACCTGTACAATATGATATAGGTGCAGCAGCACCACCACTGTGTTTGTATGAGCCACACGTGCGAGCTGCACCTGTTCAGAGAGGAAGCTGTCACACACAGGTAGAGATAGGCAGTGTGTTCCCTGTGTTAGACTTGGTTACTGATAAGGCAGCGGAGTTCAGATTTTTGGGATTTTTCAATTTCAAATAAAAAGTAACAGCCGGGTGGTCAAACTTAAGTCAAGAGGAAAGTAGTGGCAGTGAACTGCACTCTACTGTCTGGACATTTTCTCAATCTCATTCTTCTTTCTTTCGTGCTCATTGGTCATGCTTTTTTTTAAAATACAACAGCCATTACATGAGCTGACATCAGTAGAAGTCTGATAAATTAATTAAACCTGTACCAAATGTACCTTTGGTTTTGTATTTGTTAACATCAGCAAGCATGTAGAGGCACAAGAGGAGATGAAGGTTACTAACAATTGAACAGAACTCAGAAATATTAAAATTGTTATTGCAACAAGTTGGAGTAAATTATCTCCCATCAATAATCAGTGATGCAATTTGTCCGCCTCTAGCTGCTGTTGGTAGTGTTGTTGAGCTCTACTGAGAGAGATCTGTCTTTTTTATTTACCTCTAATTTCCTCTGTATTATGTGTCTTTTGTCCTAAACACAGTACACATGGTAGCAACCATTGCTGCCTAGAATGATATGTAAATAGTGTGTGACTGATCTGTACAAAGAGGTGAGATGAACTTAAATAAGTCCTATGTGCATTAGAAGTAATAAACTAAACATAGTTCTCACTTCAGTAAGCAGCTTATGTTCCGGTTCATTTAGGACCAGATGTACTTGATTTGATCCCTGACTTCTAAAGGGCACTGACAGCCATGACAATACCAGCAGCAGTGTTACTGCATCAGCTGTCAGCAGGGATATGGGGCATCTGCTCCTTTGTCATGTGCCATTTGTTGGCAGAACTTTACAATCCATGTGACTTATATTGACTAAAAACCATGAGAGCAATTATTGATGATTACTAGTTTTCTATGAGCTGATGTATCAAATGGAGCTCTTAAGATGCACTCGGATATGTGTAGATATGTATTTGATTCAATTATTTCTTTTTCTAGGAAGCACAGCATGTTTTTCTTCTGGATTTTGTAATTAATTTCTTTGAACCACAAGATAACCAGCACTGAATTCCCATATTCTTTAAGAAATACAAGTAATCGTTGCATTAGTCCATGATAGGACCTTGAAGGTGCTGCAGACCCATTGTACACCCTCAAAGGTGTTCTCACGTATTAAGGCTGATGATGGCCCTGTGAGCATGTACACACTGATTTATTGCCATTATCTTTTTGACTCTCCTTGCAAAAACGCACAAATTAACCTGCCTATTAACCTGCTTCTGTCACTATGTGTAGAACTCAGTCTGATTGAACTTTGACATGCGAAATGACAGGCCAGTTTATAAAGGGGTTGGGATTTACATCTCATTCACCAAATATTGATAGACATCTTGACATGTAACAATTGTAAATGATAAAATCAGTGATGGCTGAATTCCATTTAGCTGCATCGGTTACAGGATGCTGGTGTTGGGCATGCTGGCTGACTGTCACACTGTCATTGCTTACTCAGACACAACAACAAAGCCATCGATAACAAGTTATTACCAACACGTGTGCGTTTCCTACAAAGAAAAGTAGAAATGTGTGCTGCAAAAAAAGGCCTGTAGTTTATATCCTTGTTTATTTGACTGCTCAAAAAATCATACAGACAGTGAGTGAAGGACAGTGAAAGAGCTTAATGACAATTAAGTCTTTGATAGCTGTGTAATGTACGATATCGTGGTCTAGCCTTGATGGCCGGCAACACAGGCTAGCTCCAGCAATTAATGCCTACAACCTCACCCACACTGTTCCCTGTTTCCATGCACGTACATTTCGCTGGGTGAGATTCAGTCCGGCCCTTTTGGGACAGAAATATTACAGGTTTGTTGTTCTTCGTGGTGCCTAATGTCCTGGATGTCACATGATTCTCAGGATAGTTCCACTCACGTTCAGCCGGAGCAGTGATGTCATCAGCCAGAATAACTTAAAATAACTTGAAACAGAAACAATAGAAACTTCACATTCATAGCATAGAGCTGAGCCTGAACAGTTAAGATTTTCACAGATGGACAGAAATTCCTACAACTTATTATTTGAAGGAACACATAAAAGGTTGATGGTTGTGGGTTACTATTTGTTGTACATATGATAATGCTGTCAGTTGACTGTTTAACTAACTTTAAGATCAGCTCCTTCTGCCCTTTGACGAGATGCTGTTTCATACGTCCAAGTTCCACATTGCTAGTAGAAGGTTGATGTCACCGCCATAGTGTGCTATTGCAAGTTTAATGTCTGTCACTCACGGTGAATAAGCTCCACACTGCTGACATGTTTCCGCCCATGTGTGACAAGTCTGTTGCTCTGTACACGAGAATGAGGTGAATCCTGGTGCGTTTGTGCAAGTGGATCGACTCAGAATGGACTGTATCTGAGGCTGATGGGCCGGTCACTAGTCATTGCAGATCAAGCTTAAAATCGTCCCATTCCAGTCACTGGCTGGTCAATCGGTGCATCCCTAGCTACTGTCTTAACCCCCTCCACTGCCAAAAGAGTATTAGTACCATTTATTTTATTCTCATGTTGTAACTCATAAGTAGTTTATGTCTCAGCAGAGATTGTTTGCAGGTTGTCGGAGAATTTCTTCCGTCTGACAATTTGGGTTCTCACAGCACTCAAAAATTCCAAAGTATGACTCGATAAAACAACATGCAAACAGAGGATGTTTGCCAGCTTGTTTAACCCTACTGCTTTATAACCACTGTTTAACCTAAAAGTAAAACCTTGCCTAGAGTTTCCATTAAAAAAAAAAAAGGTCTGTTTATTTATGAACCCAATCTTCAGAGTAGGGGGAATCCCACTTGTTCGGTCAAGGACAGATCCCACCAAAGCATGAAGTAATTGGCCTGCTTTTAAGCTGTGCTGCTATCTAAATCGTTTATTTCTTTTCCATGTTCCTTCATCTTGCTCACTTGGTCATAGCACTCAGTTACATGTAAATATACCTAACGTCAGGTTTGTGAAATTTAGCCTATGGGTTTCTGAGAGTGCGCATTTCCCCCTTTTAAATAAACTTGAGACCAAATCCCAACGAGGGCCTCTCCATTGTGTAGCAACACGGCAGTCAGAGCTGATCATGCCAACTTCAGTTAATCAAATTCCTCTAGAAGTGCCGTGGCCATTTCAGAAGTGTCCCACATGCAGGTCAGCTCTTCACTCTGCTCGAAATCCTGACTTTTTCTAGTTTTAACCAAAGCCGTGGCCCGGCTGTGTCAGACAGGCAGAAAGTCGGACAGAAAAAAGAGGATCCAGTCGCTTTTCAAAATAAAACACCCCGTGTCTCCTCCCAGTTGTATATCCCATCACTATATCAAATATTCTGTCATAACCCATGGCACCAGGCCAGACGCCACCTTGTCAGGGGTTTTTTAACACAAAGGGAAAAGAGAGATTTGTCCTGCAAGTGGAAAAACTCTTTGACTTTAGTCTGCTGTCCGTAGGCTACAGCACAACAAAGTAGGAAATGCCTACAATAAACACAATCAAAACACAAAACAAGAAACCTAACCTGCTTGCTCATGTTAGAAGCACAAGAATTAAGGAAAAATCATCAGCAAAATCTGAGCAAGTCGCTCCCAGTTGGATATGAAGCCACGCGTAGGATGGAACAAAATCAAACTGCAGCCAGAACGCAACACAGACGAGTCTGGTGGAATTTCAGGGTTAATCAGGCTCTGCAGTTTGCTGGTTCAGTTGCCTGGAGACATGCTCACACTGCAGCAGCTAGTGTATGAGCATGTGTTTTTCTTGTGTTGACTAGGGTTACCGCATGCTTATGGTCAGGGAATATTGGATTTAATTTTAAAAGATAATCTCCAATTGTATCTCCATTGTATCATTGATTTGCAGCTCTATGTTGCTGAACATTTACAGTAACACTGTAATATTTCATCAAAATTTATGATATATGTTGATATGAAGGGATGAAAAAGTGTCTTATTCAGTGAGAGAAATGAGGCTTTTACTGACAATATGTAAAACATTTGAAATCTTAACTATTTGAAGTCAATGCAGTTTTCGTCTTTAAAAAGACCAACTCCTCTTTCAACAAGTTGTTTCCTCATCGGGATCCACAGCTTTTCTCACTTGATCATCCACATTGTGACTCAGTATGTTTACATGCCAGTAACCAGTTTAGTTAAAGAACCTGTTAAAACTAAACCATTATTTTTAAAATAAGACTTTACTATTGTATTCTTATGTTAGTACGTGTTTATTTCATGATGGCATTTTTGCTCGATATTTTACGTGGCATTTTATTTCATAATCTGCATTTTTCAAGACTGTGTCTCTACTCAATGTCTTATCTTTCAGCCAGTTTCATGCACTCTATCTGTAAATAAACACCATACACAGATACAGTAACTTAGCTCTTCTTTTATCTAGCTAGGCTAAACACAGCTGTGCATTCTGCCTACTTCACTGGCTAATTATCTAAGATGTGGTGTGAATTTATGATGATATTTATAAATATCATGACACGTATTGATAGTGAGCATAGTAGTGAAGAACCATTGTTAGTGGCAGCTGCAAGCTGGTTAGTGCAGTCATCTCAGTAGTGTTTTAACACTAAAGATGATTCTTTGAAAGAGACAACAACTCTGTGAGGAGCAAAAAGACAGTCCTTCTGCACTGACCCTTCAGTTCAGAGTCTTTATACACCATCCCCAGACTGCACTGGAATGGCTCTTCAAATCACTTTCAGACCCTGGTTGCCTTAAGTAATACATTTGTCACTTTTAATTATCAAGCTGTCATGTTTTGCCTGTTAATATTGGTCAGTGTTGAACATTGTACCACATTAATGGGGGTAACCTTTATCTCCTTTGTGTGTATGGGTTTATTATGGATGTTGCTAACATTGTCATTGAGTTGGCTTCTTTAAAGAAAGGGTCTGTCCTCTCAAGTTCTTGTTCTCAGACCTTTTCAGTTCTCAACAGCTTTTCAGGGGTTAGTTCCCACTATTGTACACTGCTAATTTTCAGTGATTGCAAATCTCACACACAGACTTTCGAGAATTAAATGGTATAACAAGGGACACGTTTCCAGTGTGTCAAGGTTACGTTACATTTGTTTTGTTATGGAAATATAATGCAGTGCAAAAATGACTTGCAACAATCTGATGGGTGTTGGAATGTTTGATTCTGTAAAGGGCGTATTGGCTTTGCCACAGGTCTGATGTTTCTAAGACTTCAGACTTTACACCACTATTTGTGCAGTTCTATTCTGCCACCAGGTTCAAGTTTTCCTGACCATGTGTTGTTTCCTTGGCTGAGCTCTTTGATGAACGTAGCTGAAAGCTTAGTGTTTTTATTGTCATTATTATTGATTTGTTCATGATGTCAGTTTAACTTAACTCATGTAATACCACTGCACACTTAGTTACAAATGCCATAAATACACAGTAGGAATTTGATTACAACTTACAATGACACCTCACTACCTTTTATGTGGACCTTGGCTTACAAAATGTGAGCATGCATGCAGTTTCTTTACAGACTTCTCTTTTTTTTAATGACTGTACTCTTACTTGAACAACCTTAAACTCTGCCTTCTCAGTCTACTGTACTTTGACTCCATCTGCTGGCTGATTATAGAACTTAAATCCAACTGCAAAGTGCTGCAGCCCTCTTGGTCGAAGTCCTTGATTCTAGATATGGATTAAAGAGATGTTAGTTTTTATGAAAAGGGTAAACATGTATTCTTTTAGTTGTGTTCTAGTGCCAATGTATTAATGTATACAGGTTCAACAAAGACGTCTCTTGTCCACTGCTAGGCCATGAATTCCAGTGCTTTTGTACATTTTTGACCTCTGAAAATACCCTCTAGATCGTATGAACTGCATGAATGTATTTTATCCTCACTTGATTTACTGTAGTATGAATTCTTTTTGACAGTACAGCAGAGCTGTCACAGGTTTATAGATTAAAGCAAAGGTTCCCAACCCCCAGGATGTGAGTAGTGGTTAGTGCTGCCTGCACTTCCTTTTCCTTCTCACTCCCCACAACAACAACATTATACATTTTTAAATAAATCTCCAATATGTGAGCTAACTAGTCTGTCAATTACAGGCCAGTATCTGGAGCGTTCTCTAACTGCCAGCTGAGAGTCCAGTCACCTCTTGCTCACTAACTCTGATGTTGTAATGGCCGTATTTGACCAAAGAGTATATGGACTAAATCCAGTAAGGCTGTAGACTATATTAATGAACACAACTTGTGTACATGTTTAGGAGTACTAGTACATCAGAGGTTTAGGTTGCTTCTATTACCTTGGGATGTGTCTTTCAAGCTAAAATACTATTTGATAGTCACTGTGAAGTATTCAAAGTTTATTTGAATAGTACACACACCCTTGCACATGCACATACACAACACTGCCACCAGATGCAGCGGACGCAGTTAGTTAAAATTTCGCTGCATTGTTGTTTTTATTACCGGCCAATATTTTCGCCTTTATTGCTGAAATACATATTACTTAAGGCAGAATTACACGTTTGACTTAAGTGCTAGGATTAGAGCAGACCTTGAGTCATACGCACGCTATGACGTCTTCTGTCCCCCCCGACCAAGCACTGCAGCTGGAGGGGTGAGCACCCCAGGAGGACAGGGGTGAGGGCCAGGATCAGAACTAAGCTAACTTAGCTTGTCTGGTTGTGAAAAGATTGGCTGGATGTGATCCAGGATCCTGGATGTGATCAGGCTGCCTTAGCAACAAAAAACTGACTGTTTGTGCCCACATCTTTCAATGTATGCTGAGTGTTCATTTATCCATTGGCAGGCTCCCATTGTCTGTTTTCCTTATCCTTTGAGGGTCACTGGGTGGGGCTGACATTAAGTGAAAGACGATGTGCATTTCATGCAAAAATATTATTCGTTTGTTACTGTGAACTATTCGAATTCCATTATATCTCAGGCTACCTGAGGCTGTGGCTAATATCTGGTCGTGGACGCCCAGCTGGATGAAATCAGCCTCAGGCTGCCTAAGCAACCAAAAAGTCAGAGACTGTTTGTGTATTTTTAAAACAAGATGATAATCGTATGAACTTTTTGATTTTTTTTTATAATCTAACGGCTATTTGAATAATTGAAAATCACAGCACATCCCTATGGGAGAGCATTCAAACTCCAAACAGAGGCCCAAGTCGGCCGGTGGGTTAGATCCCAGAAGCTTCTAGCAGTGAGATGACAGTGCTGAACACCACTCCCTGCCAAGCGTTCAGTTTAGATCCCAACTTAGAAATATCTTCGAAAAAACTGATTATGCAATGCTTTGCATCTTTGCAACTGAAAATTTACCTTCAGTCTTATTGATTTGTCCTTTGTAAGCTTCTCTGTTTGATGATAAAAACAGTTTGGAAGATGAAATGATATTAAAGCTCATACTTTTCTTAACGTTAATAAACGAGGACCTAGGCCAAGTTCAACATGCGTAGTTGTCAACCATTATGAAATTTGAAAGTGACAAGTTATTCTTTACTCCTGCAAACTGTCCCTCATGGAAATGCGGACAATTACCAACCAAGCCGTTTCCTCACTGTGTGTGAACGCAAACAAAACTTGAGGCAACATGCATCATTGTCACAAATTGGTCCCTGATTTGGACCATATGTGTGAAAACACCCTTAAACTGTGCTCTGAAATATTGCTGCTCACCTCACTCACAATGTTTCCTTTGCTTCTGTTTCAGTTCTACAAGCACGTTGTCCAGAGTGTGGAGAAGTTCATACAAAAGGTGTGCTATATGTCAAATGAGTATTCTGGGAGCTAAACCATACTGAATGTACACAACTTTTAAGGACATTTGGAATTTTTAATAAGTATGATGATGAATTCAGTCAAAAGTTTGTTATTGAAATATCATAACATCAACTGTCTGTTTCACTATCAACAGTGCAAACCAGAATACAAGGTCCCAGGGCTGTACGTCATCGACTCGATTGTAAGGCAGTCTCGACACCAGTTTGGCACGGAGAAGGATGTTTTTGCCCCACGTTTCAGCAAGAACATTATTCCTACGTTCCAGCACCTCTACCGCTGCCCTTCAGATGACAAGGTCAGACAGTTTATAATAGGTTTTCTGTGGCCAGTGGTTTCATGAGAGTTGATATTGGACACTTTGATATATGCCTCAGTTTTGTGGGAATGGGTGTTTTTGATCAGGGATTGGCATTGTGCTCATCTTATTGCATTGTTGCGAGTACGTGAGGGAATTCTACCTCACTTGATGTGTGTATGGCAGTCTGTATATCATTATATATGAGGAATTGTTGATTAGCCTGTGAAAAGGAAAGGACACATTTTAACCTTAATGGCAAAGGAAATTTGCAGCTCTCTTAAGGCCACATTGAAGATATGTTCAACAATTGTTCTTAAATTGTCAGGCTGCCCTTATTTTTGACTACATTTTACTGCTATATGACAGTTGTGTTTTTAATCTTTATTGGTGTTTCCAGAGTAAGATTGTGCGAGTCCTCAACCTGTGGCAAAAGAATGCGGTCTTCAAGAGTGACATCATCCAGCCTCTGTTGGACATGGCAGCAGGGATCCCCCCTCCCAGCGTCACACCAGTCATGCCCAGCAGTGCTGCCCCAGTCAATAACACTACACCTGGTCAGTCAGAGCACACACAAGCACAGTGAAACACACATACATACACTGGGAATGTGGCCGGATAACTTGTTGGACGCCACAATGTAATGTGTTTACTTGACGGTTCATACTACAACACCTCTGTGTCCGTGTGTCCAGGCACCCCAGCTACACCAGCCACCCCAGCTAACATAGTCCAGGGTCTGCCAGATTGGGCCTCCCAGATTACCAACACGGACACTGTGGCTGCTGTGGCACAGATCCTACAGAGTCCCCAGGGCCAGCAGGTTAGTGATCATGTCCACCCAGCATCTCAGTTAAACTGTAAGACTGAAAATGTTTGCTTATGGCTAAATAATAATCCCTAAGAATATTGATGTCCAGTAAAGAAATACTTTGTCCTTGTGTTTGAGTAGCTTTCAGTTTGTGTAGCTGTTGGTGTTAGAAATGTGTCAAATCCTCCTTGTATCACCTGTTGTAGCTGCAGCAGCTGGTGCAGAGTCTTCAGATGCAGCAGCAGAAGCCCCAGCCGTCCCTGCTGCAGGCCTTGGATGCTGGCCTGGTGGTGCAGTTGCAGGCTCTGACAGCTCAACTCACTGCAGCCGCGACTGCGAACAGCCTCAACCCCCTGGAGCAGAGGGTCTCCTCTTTTAATAAGGTAATGCTGCTGCCAGCAACCAAAAGTTTCTTATTCCTTGCTTCATCTGATCACTCCTAATGTGATTATCTTGTTGGATTCTCACAGAAACTTCTGGGTCCTTTTGATTTTGGGAATGATTCTGAACGCGGTGAAGAGTCTAAAAAGGACACCTCATCATCTCAGCTGTGAGTTGATTGTCTGTAATGATCATGCTGACATTTCCCAGAGACTAAAACTATCTTCACTGTATCAGCCACCTCCACTGATCTAATCCTGCTGCTGACCACTTTCAGGCCCATGGTGTCAGAGCCCATCAACAGCTCCCTCTTCCATCAGCTGGCTGAGCAGCTACAACAGCAGAACCTGGAGCAGTTTCAGAAGCAGCTTTTAGAGCACCAGCAGCACCAACAGAAGGTAGTTACACACACTGCACACACAGATCACTGTTTTCCAAAGAATGTTTTTTTTTTTTTCCACAACTGATGATTTAACAGATGAATATTCCCCCCCCCCAAGGTGCTCCATGTTAAACATACCGGATAGTGACTAGCATAAGTTACTTTACAAATACATTCAGCTGTGCAAAAATGTATTAAAACAAATTTTTTTTAGTGTTACTTAGACATGCAATAGGCTTTAGTACAGTAGCCCAAATCTTTATGTCCCTCATACACCACAAGACCTGCCAGCTCCTCAAAGGGCCCCAGTTAAAGAAATTTAAGTGGATGTGTTCGTGCCCTCTGCTTAGGTGCCTCGTTACTAAAGGACACGTTACTAACAAGAGGTATACTGCTCTTTTTGATCTTCCAGGCAATGAGCATAGATGGGCAGGACTCAATCTTTGGGCAAGAGAACTCTGTTGCAACTTCTCAGAGCAGCAGCCAGCCACAGCTTCCTGAGCCAGAGAACAAGTTGGATGACTCCATAGACAACCAGCAGCAGGTATGTCTGGCCTGTGCAAACATGCAAATCATATTCATTCATACCCTGGCTGTATTTATTTACCTTTGTAAATTGATTAAATGTCTCTTCACAATGACTGCACTAAGTAATGTTTATTTAGCTACAGTCATATAACTGGTTGTTTTTCTGTGTAGAGAGTTGTTGAAATGACTCCGTCTGTTTCAGGACATGGATCTGGACGAGGGCCCCGACGGTATGGAGGAGGAGATCTTTGAGGCAGAGGAGAAGAAGATTGTAAGCACACGCTCCAGAACACATTCAAGGTCACGCTCAAGGTCAGTCCCACTTATATTTGAAACCATATTTTGTGGCAAGATTTTCTGAATGTGTGTGGCATATCGCTGAATTGGCTGTTTTATCAGTTGAAGAAGCTTTGATCTTTTAACCTCATTAGAAAAGTGCTGACTGTTTGCCCTGAATGTCAGACGATGCAGCAGTGTCACAGATGACTGTATGAAACTGATTCTGACTGGAAGCTCTCTTCGTTTTCCCTCTGTAGGTCTCCAAAGAGGAGAAGGTCCAGGTCACGCTCTGGCTCACGCAAACGTAAACACCGCAAGCGCTCACGCTCACGCTCCAGGGACCGCAAAAGGAAGTCATCACGGTCTTACTCAAGTGAGAGACGCGCCCGAGAGAGGGAGAAGGAGCGGCAGAAGAAAGGATTGCCTCCCATACGATCCAAGACTCTAAGTGGTAAGTAGAAGTTGTCGTGAAAGTCATTGTTTTAGAATATTTCTATAGTTATTTGCTGTCAGTGTATTTTTGATAAGTAATACTAGTTTTTCCTGCTACCTGTACCCAGTGTGCAGCACAACTCTGTGGGTGGGCCAGGTGGACAAGAAGGCCACTCAGCAAGACCTCACCAACTTATTTGAAGAGTTTGGCCAGATTGAGTCTATCAATGTAAGTAAACCTCTTTATCTTCCAACTCTCCCATTTAGTTACAGCATGTCAGCCATCTCTGTCATCTCCAAAATTTGTTTTTGCCATTAACTGATTGTAAGCTGTTTATAAACTATCTCCCATATTTCTGTTACAACCCCCCACCCCTCCAATCTATTTTACTTCTTTGTCATTTCTTTATGCTGTGTTCTCTCTCTCTTTAAGTCTATTGTCATTCTCTACTGTGTGGTTGTTTAACCTTCCAGTGTTCTGTGTAATGTAATCTGTGTGTGTGTGTGTGTGTGTGTGTGTGTGTCTGCAGATGATCCCTCCCAGAGGCTGTGCCTACATCTGTATGGTCCACAGACAGGATGCATACCGCGCCCGCCAGAAGCTCAGCACCGGCTCCTTTAAGATTGGCTCCAAAATCATCAAGGTACACATTACCTTTTATAATTTGATTGTGTTCTCATTCTCCTTGTGGTTTCTTCTAATGTAATTTTCCATTGACCTCCAATGGTGAAACGTCAGAGACAGTTAAGCTTTCCAAGCACATGGATGCTTGAATGCTCCTGCATATGACTTTGAAAAAATGCTGTTTCTTGACCTCTGTGTGTGTGTGTGTGTGTGTGTGTGTGTGTGTGTGTGTGTGTGTGTGTGTGTGTGTGTGTGTGCGTGTGCGCGTGCATCTGATCCAGATTGCATGGGCTTTGAATAAGGGGGTAAAGCAGGAGTACAAGCAGTTTTGGGACGTGGACCTGGGCGTCACCTACATACCTTGGGAGAAGGTGAAGCTGGACGACCTGGATGGCTTTGCTGAAGGAGGAATTATTGACCAGGAGACCGTTAATGATGGTGAAAAGAAACCCTATCTACTTATTAGCTTCCATCTTTAGCACGAACAGTTGGTCTGTTGACTCAGTAGCAATGTTTGTTTAAATATGAGTAGGATACACAGGAAACTTTGTATAAATGTGATGAAAGCATAATGCAGATATCCAAACACAGGCACTTCTTGGCATTTGATCATCCAACTGGATTTGTTTTCCACCCCATTCGCTCAGTTGTTTGTTTTGTTTTGGTAAATCCAAAATCCTTTAAGAAATCCCACCGGGAAGCCCCCACCCAGATAGAAAAACGAAGACAAAGATTGAGTTGGAAAAATGCAACTAAACTCCCAAATCTAAACAAAGAATTGGATGAGATTATTTTGTTTTCATCTTTTTGTATGTTTTTGCAGAGTGGGAAGCAGCTAAGAACACTGAACCAGCCAAGGAGGCTACAAGTCAGCCAGTAAGCTCTGAGACTACAGCGGTATCCAACACCCAGACTGAGACCTACAGCCAGCAGGTCACCATGATGCCTGTACAGGTACTGAACGGGCCCCCCCCCCCAAAAAAAAAAATCTCCGGTGAAATACAGTTTGTAAAAAGGTGTTGTGCATCTTTGTGTCCAAGAAGTTGGGCAACTGGGACATAGTCAGTAACCTGTGAACCATATAACTCTGCAATTACACGATTAACTTAACCAACGTATGTACACTCTCTGATAACTTTTAGCTGCCAGTGGCCCAGGCTGTTCCCAGTGCAGTAGGTTTGGTGCCTCCGACCTTCCCTGTCACCATGGGCATACCCCCACCAGGCTATGGGCCACCACCCCCCTTTATAAGGGCTGGATTCAATGCTTCACAGCCTCCGCCAGGTAAATGATGCAAACAGTCATGTAAAGATCAGCCATACAGAACTTTACACAGTTACACCAAATTATTTTGTTGTTTGTGCAGGTTTTTTGCAGGCAGCACAGACAGCAGCCATGGCCTCAGCAACTACTTGTGAGTATTTGTGACAGGCTTCCCTTGTGACTAAGACTTGCATATAGTTTTGAATATTGACAGTGTGTCCTCTCAAGGCATTCAGCTGGAATTTAATAGTATGAATTAAATTTGTTGTTTCTCCTGTGCCCATCTATAGCTCTAGTGCAGCCTTCGGTGGCAACCAGCCAAGACGCTATCAAGGAATCACCATTTGGTGCTATGATTCCTCCAACCAGCATCCCCAGTTTCATGGCCTCAGCCATCCCTGGAGCCGGTGTGTTTAACCCAGTGGGAGTCCAAACTCAGCAAGCCACCAATGAGAAAACAGCACAGTCTGCAGAGGGTATGGATGCTGCAGAGCTTACACTGCAAGGTAACATTTTGCTTGCAGATTTTTTTTTTTCTGGTGGACACTTTGATTGTATCTTATAGAATATTTGTATTTAAGAGTGTTTTATATGTGGCCAGAAAAGTTATTTGCATTTAGCCAAGAATATATTTTACCTCTGATCTCTGTCATTGTGATTTGTCCTCAGGCATGCAGAATGCAGTCCGCAGTGGGATGGGTCTCCTTGGCATGCACCCGACAGCTTCCCTCACCCACACGCTGCACCAGTCTGGTCTGGCTGGACAGAGAATGCCTGGACTAATTCCTCTGGATGTGCGACCTAACCTCATCCAACCTGGTGCTGCAGCCCGCTTCCCACTTCTCATGCAGCAGGGCCCCACCCAGCAGGCCGTCGGCCTCCTCGACAGTTCCCTCCAGACTCAAGTCCGTGCCAGGGCTCCCTTCTCTCAGCTGGACCCCTTCAACAGGGCCCCTAACATTACCAATGAAAATGTATCTAAGACAGAAGATGAGTCTTCCTCTGGGGCTGATGAGGGCAAAGACCAGGACTACCGCTTCCCTCCGATGGAAAAGCAGAGCACAGGCCTGCTGAGGACCCCACCACCTGAGCATAGGGAGCCCCTTGGAGGTGGCGGCGGAGCAGGAGGTGGAGGAGGAGGCAGGCCTCCGTTGCTCCAGACCCCAGGAACTCAGCCAGCCAGAACCAGCCTTGTGGGACGTCTACAGGCCCTTGCAGGTTTCACTCCTGATAACCGCTGGAACCAGACCAGAGGGGACTTTGATGAACGAGATGGCATGCGAGGAGGCCTGCAGCCCCCTGCCGTTCCAAAAGGCTTCCAGGAGGAGCGCCCGACACCTGGGCAGAACTTCCCCAACCGCTTTGACAGCCGTCCTGGGACAACAGGAGGAGCAGCTGGAGTTCCAGGAAATGCTGGAGCTGTTGGGGGGCCACAGACCTGGAATCGTAGTGGTGGTGCTGCAGCACCTTTTGAAAGTGAACTACATCAGGACCTAGATGACCGAAGACGCCCGTGGGACAGGCAAAGAGACAGAGATGAAAGAGATTTTGACTTCAGGAGGGAGATGAATGGTAACCGCCACAGCCGAGAGAGAGAGCGCGACCGTGAGAGGGACAGGGACAGGGAGCGAGGCAGAGACCGCACCAGAGAGCAAGAACGTGACCGAGACCGTGAGAAAGACAGAGACCGTGAGAGGGAACGTGAACGTGGGAGCTGGACACCTCTTCTCCCTCTACCCACACCTCTGCTTCCAACTCCACCTCTTAATCCCAATCTGACCCTGAATCAAGGCAAACTTCTTGCACCACTCAAATTGAACCCCCAGATTCAGCCTCGATTCCAATCCCCACTCCTGCCTCAAGCTCAGGCCAAGCCCCCTCTCTCTGGTCTGAACCAGCCGTCCCCTCAGGGTCAGATTAAGTCTCCAACAGCAACAGCCGAGCTCCAGTCAGAAACCCCAGCTCTGTCTGAGACACCTCAGGCACAGTCACCACCCTCAGCCCGATCACCTGACCGCTCACCTGACAGCAAGGGCCAGAACCTGTTGACTGAGGCTCTCGCTCAGGCAGAGACATCGCCACAATCTGAGACCTCTCCGCAAACAGAATCGCCATCCCAGCCCATGGCCCAGTCCCCCTCCAAAACCACGGCTTCTCCAGACAGTGAGACACCAAGCCAAGCCTCACTGTTGGTTGAAGCCTCATCCCCGGACTCACCTGTGGCCTTCACACAAGCTGCCAGCCCCCCTGAAGAGATGACTCCCTCTCTGGAGGAGCAGGAAAGCCCACAGAAGGATGAGGAGGAGTCACAAGACATGGCCTCCTCACCCCAACCCCAGTGGGTCAATGGACCTGGGATGGACAATAGCACTGTGGCTGACCCCACTCCCGAGGACTCTCCCGAGCCCTCTCCTGAGCCCACTCCAGAACCCTCCTCCGATTCTCTGCTCCCTGAAAGTGAACTGGAGCAGCAGCAGGAGCAGCTCTCCTCTCCTAAGGACGTAGACAGTGAACAGAGTGAGACCATGGAGGAAGCTGCGAGTCAGCCAGTGGTAGACACTGTCACAGACACTGAGGGGACATAATCATCACTCAGTAGGTAAAAGATCATTTTGTAAAGTTGTCTCTTCTTCTCTGTACTCATGTCAGCAAACCACCACCACCACCACCACCACACGGGACATGGCGAATACTGACTCACACCAGTTATTGTCTGATAACAATAACAAATGATTTTATCTTTCACAAATACCAGTGTACTTAAATAGAAGGCTCGTTAGCTGATTTATTGATAGACAATTTTGTTTGTGTTTTTATTTCCTTTTTCCTTTTTTAAGTTGTAATGCCACCCCACCCGTTTTAATTAATCTAAGCTTGGCGAATTTTATTGAATTGCCTACCAAAATGTTTCAAGTGTATATGGGGAAAATAAGCTTTGACCTTCCTATGGAAGAGAGTAAAAAATCCTGGCTGTCAGACAATGGATTGAACACGGTAGGGTTACTTGAAAATGGCAGTCGCTGGCCCCATTTCTGTCTACTCTTCTTTTAAACTGCTGCTGCAAAGTTTTCAATGAATGCTTTTGTGGTGTCCTACAATGTTTCTAAGCAGAACAAATAGTCTGCATTCAGTGAGACCAGTACAGCTGCTTATAATTGGAAAAATGAACATTTTTAAAATGAAAACATGAAAATGTTGTGTCCCCAAAATAAATGTCTGTAATTTGTTTCCAACACAAACAGAAAATTACATGCCAGGGGGAAGAAAAAGAAAAATGAACAGAGGGATGTTCTGATGTTGGGTACATTGTTTTAGTTTGAAATAAACATGCTCTGTCTGTTTAAAACACTTGCTTTAGGACTGTTTTCTGACCCAGGACCAGTGGAAACTAAGACTGCTTTACAGACTCTTACACATTGTGTGCTTTCACCTCAGCCGATTTGACGTTCTCGTAACTCAAGTTGCTGCTATACCATCCATCCACAGAGCACTTTGTTGGATGCAACCGTGGGACTTGTAGTTTTTAGTTTCTGATGACTTCAGCCTGTATGTTTCCCTAAGCTTTTGCTGGGTGACTGTTGAGGATGGGATTGTGCCTTTTTGAATGGATTTGTAGTTCATGATGCTACCCAACACTACTGTGTGATGTACACCAGACTGCGTGCAACTCAGTCTCAGACAGCTCTATGAACACAATGCTACCTGCACAGAATTGACTGGCCTACCGTTTGAATGGTAGCTGGGCTGGTTTGTACAGCACTCACCTAGGAGAACAAGTCTATTATACTCCATCGTTCTGTGCATGCAGGCCTGTAGCCATGTTTTAACCTTCCTGTCTTTCTTGTTCATTTCATACTTGTAGTGCTTTTCTGTTGAGACATACTACTAGAAATCCATAGTCTGCTGTTCTCTCAGACCAAATGTCTACTACAGGAGTTGTGATGTTGAATAAAAGTTGAAGGTGCATCGGATTTTTACCCCTCTTATTGTCATGAATGCTGACCCAGGCCAATCAGATGAACTCTTGCACACACATCAACACTGCAGCTTCAAACTGAGATAACCTAAATACTTAAACCAGAAACATGCAGTTTAAACCAATGAAAGCATGGAGATTTAGATCTATATGTAAAGTGTGTCTAGAATACCAGTTCATGTATTGAAATAAGTAGCACATATCCTTTAGTCTCTGAGACTAAAACCACGAAGACTGTAGACGTGTTTTAGATTTTTTTTTAAATCTTTCAGCCGTAGATGCAATAACATACTGCTATCCTGAGAAAAGCTCCCATGAGACCTGAAATGCTGAACAAAGGTCAATTCCACACTGTCAAAACACTGCAACAAATACTGTATTTCACACCTAGCAATAAAGGTGCGGATATTTACCATGCCCTCTCACTAAAATAGTCAAATTATTTGCTGAATTGAAACAAAGTGCATATTACTCACAAAGGACAGTTTCTGTATTTAAAAAAAACTAGTCCCAAAAGCAGCCATCTGGCACTACCTCAGCAGAACAAAAGGGTAAGGAGAGAACATACAAATGAGGGAGACGAGGAGGAAGTAGGAGACGATGCTTTACCCCCTTCCACCCTGTGCTGCCACACACCCGGCTGCTACAGCCGGAGGAAGTGATTGCTCAGCACAAGCTAGCCCCAAGCTCCCCTCTATACTCATTTATGGCCCAGCTAGTGTCAGAAAACACGAGCTGGAGGATTTATTAAAACAGTCGCCTACATCTACTGTGTCTACTGATGCCGCTTCAGCGCTTTTTATTTTTATAGAAATAAAACAATGAGAGAAGAGCAGCTCAGTGTGCTGCATAATGCTTTCAATTACACCTGAGCTTAGCCTGCTAATCCAAACGTTAATGCACAGGAAAAAATATTTCATAGTTAAGCTCCGGATTTAGCATTTTAGAGACCCATTAGGGGCCAAAGCTGAGCTGAAAATGTATAGTTGTGTGTCTCCTAGTGTGACTCTATAAAGTCTATAAATTCCCTGCTTGCACCTAGCGCCCAAAGGCCCGGGCAGTCAGCCAGGTCCAGCCACCTGCTGACCTCCCCACAGAAAGATTTGACAGGCTGAGACTTTGAATCAACCACTATCTGCCCCGAACAGACGCACAAACACTCAGCAGTTGGCTAGCTCTCCCTTGGACGGCAATAAAAATAAATCCTCACTCTACGGAGGGCCAGCATCCGTCAGTAATTTAACTGCAGCACAACAAAGGGCATGTCTGCTAATGTAGGCGGTTCTAATTGGAAATCATGATAAAATGAAATATCTTCATAGCTTAGGGATGGGTTAGGGTCTGATTTTGTGTACTTTATTCTCTGCAAGCCTCACAGTACGGCCAGTATAACCAGCAGACACAGTCCTGACTCCAGTCTGGTCCAATGGTTGTCCTGTGCCAGGCTGTTTGCACATTACTGCCATGTAATACTCCATATAAACCCCTGGCCAAGTTCGTGGGAACAAAGCATAGAGGACCTTACCTTTAGTGAAGGATTACCCCAGAATGGGCAACTAATGAGAGCACCTCCACCATAATGGCACGAAATAATGACACACTGCTAATTCATGCCCAGATAGTCGTGCTAATGTGCGGTTTCTACTGTAGGTCAGAGCTGGAGAAGTTCCCTGCTGTGAGGAAGTCAATTAGACAGGATGATGAGAGTTGGGATTTAGCTTGTTAATGGGTTTTAATATGGCATGTGGGGAAATCATAAAAACTGTGAGTGTCTGAGTCGGATATGTACTGAAGATATCCAACTTCCAGGCATAATTTGCTCTACAAGGAGTATTTTTAATTTAGCGATATTAAAGACAAGTGGTTCATCTCCACAACATATACTGTTCTCCTGTTGCCCATGAGAGGACTCCAGTCTGTGTGTCTGTAGTGTCAGTACCGTGTCTGACCATTTGGGGTCAGTGTGGTACTGCAGCGCTCGTCGTTACAAAGCACACTCCTCTGTGCGGACTGGGTTCTTGGAGTGCGACAGCTCGAAATCTGCAGTGCACACCTCTCTCACCTTCTGTGCTTCACTCTCTCTGAGACAAATAAAAGCCCACTGGTGCCACGGCAAAGTCTGAAAATTCCTCCTTTGAAACAACAACAACGGGCTCAGCATTAGGATAAGGGCATGGAAAATTGCTGCCATGCTGAATCTTCATGGTACCACTGCGCTGAAATTAATTCATCAGATACCTCTTTCCAAACCTTTTTCCGATCGATACAGGAGCGCTGTGATAAATGGAATGGGGTCCTTGTAGTGTGAGACTTGGCCCGTTTCTGCAGCTTCTCAGTTGCTGCATTCTTAATTGATTAAAGCTATTGATTAGGCCTCCCAAAGCCTCCAGACTAAAATCAGCCTCTATCTGCCATGGCCAGATACCCAGATATCATATTCTCAAATGGTGGCGTCTGTGCCAAGCGGAGAGAGAGACGGTGTCTGTGTTGGTGCGCCCGCTCACGCAAATAAATGAGCAGGAGAGATTGAGTCAGAGCAGAAAACAGGGCCATCTATCTTCAGTCCACCGAGTTATGCAGGAGAGGAATCCCCTATCTCAGCTCACACTCAACCACAGTAATTACTCACCACTGTGGGAGTGTGTGTAAGATTCTTCCGCCTTGAAAAAAGCCACTGCCTGCCTGGCTCCCCGTTATCAGAGCCTGCAGACTCCTGGAGACAGGGCCGAGGTGTCCAAAGTTTCCTTCACCTAGGAACTTAGCCCCGTCATGAGTTCACGCCTGCTGCAGGCCGCGCCCTGCTGCAAATTGGCTGAGAGGGGGAGCAAGGTCACAGAGGTGCCCCCCCCCCCCCCCCCCCCCCCCCCCCCCCCACAGCACAGGGAAGTGCGTGAGCGCAGGAAGTTAGAGCAGCAACCCTGGAGCCGCTTGGTGGGGATTCAGCGGCTTGCTCGAGGGCACTGTGGCAGGCTGGGTACCTGCCAACCTTCTGGCTTAAAAACAGAAGATTCTCACTCGCTGCTCTTTTAAGCTCCGGTGGGAGCCAGTTTATTCAGCATTTTATAATAAAAGCAGCACAGGAAAGAAATGCGAAGCTGATATTATGGGCATGAAGGCTCTTATTAAATAAAAGAGACAACTGTTTGGTGCAGACATTCAGAAATGAATCACATTCCAATCAGTCTTTACTGTACTCAGTGATTAGCGCTACCTTGCATTGATGAAAAGCTTTATGATTTAAAGTACAGAAATGACTAGTAGTACCACACGTAATGTATAAACTTTAGGCGTAAACGTGCAGACACAAGATTTAAGAGTCCAAAGCCACGCTAACGACCCTGTGAGGAAGTGGGGCTTTAAGCTAAATGCTAAGATACTGATGTTTAGGAGGTGTTATATTAATCTAACATTAATATTCACCATCTCAGTGAAGCATGTCAGCATGCTAACATTTACTCATTGGCACTAAATACAAAGTACAGCTGAGAGAAACGTCATAAAATGTAATTTAGTCATAAAACCAAGTATTGGACACTTTTTTTTGATGACGGCGATAAATTAACAGTCAGTTTGTTCCAAATTTGGTGCCAATTCGTCTAATAAATCACGTCATTGTGGTGCTACTGGAGTAAAGAGTAATGGGTTCACCAAAGTCATGAGAACAGATCATCTGGGGACCATGACTGTTCGAAATGTTGTGCAAGTCAGTAGACATTTAGACAGATCAATGTGTATATTTAGATATATCACCACGAAGGCCTGTATGACATTTAATGGCAACCCATCCAATAGTAGTTGTGACACATCGATGTCTGTACACCCACCGACTGAAAGACCATCCCTAGGGACACGCCGCTAGCATGGTTCAAAATAAAACATGTATTTCTACGCAGCACGTTTTTACATCTTTGCTCACAAAACACAGAGTCTCACACGTGAACTGAACGTGTCGACGTTCTGATCCTCGCACAAATGAAATATGTAATCCTGTCACACACATCCTAACACTTGGTTATTCACAGCGTGATAAACCCTTGTGATAAAGACTTTTATTTCACCACCACCCAGTGGCCAATTATTACACTTCCTTCACAATGAATACTGAGCAAAAACAAATTCTGGACCTCACCATCCAATTAATAGTCTCTACACTGAGAATTCCAGCTGTAGACTCCTTGTAGTTCGTGTGTAGATGTTTCTGAGGCTCCTCAGTGACCCGCAGGCTTTAATCAGAGCCAGACTTCTATCTAGATGATGCTGTCGAGTGCTGCTCCAATTTTGTTTTTTGAAGGTAGCAACTTTTTCCCCTCAACTTTTATGAACTTAGTTCACTTCATCCTCTCTTGGGACAAAGGAATATTTGGTGGCAAGTGTTTTCTTTTTCACGTCGTGCCAGGAGCAGGAGGAGAGAGAGAGCCTGTGTTTGCCAAGTCAGTGTGTATTTGCATACTGAGGAGGAGAGTGTGTGTGTGTGTGTGTGTGTGTGTTATCAGTGGTCTACATGCCTGTCACTGAATACCTTTTCCTACACACATAGCTAACAGTGTGTGTATTGGCAGCATGTCAGCGATGCCACAATGCAACTAGAATTAAACCCATTAGTGGGAACACGGTTTACACAGGCAGAGACAGTGCTTTCACATTTCAGGATTGATGTCTACAACTCTCGTCTCTGTTAACATTGTAAGTCGCTAATCTTTCCCGTCAGTGGCCCTGTTTCAAAACACAAATATCTGCTAACATACATCATCTGTTTACATGTGACTATCTGCCCAGAAATGTCTGATTTCCCACGGTGGCTGTCTGTCTCATCAGAAAAGCTCTGTTAATGCCTCTGCTTCTCGTCTCAAACTGTCTGCGCCTGCTGCGGGGGGTGATTGTGGGGTCGTCGGGGCGTGGGGGGTTAAAGGTCGGCGCTGTTGGAGGTGTCTGGGAAAGAAATGCAGGGGAAGCGTAGTCAAGGAGAGGACGATGAGCAGCGAGACGCCTCTGCTGATTCTCAGAGAGGATCCAGTTGTGTTTTTGCGGCGGGCGGAGAGTTGTGTGTGATCGGGGCGACAGGGGAATATGCTCGTGTTTTGGGGGAGGAGGAGGAGTAAGAGGGGAGATATGCAGAGAGGGAGGTGTGCAGAGGTGCTGAGCAAGCGGCGCGAGCAATCGACAGCGCAGCACATTGTGCCTGGAAATGGGGGAAATTTGGAAACATGAAATCTATCAGTAAAGACAGGCAGGAAGGCGCCGTCAGTCTTACATCTCATTAGAGTGGGCGCACGCACGTATTGCAGTCACACGCGCTCATTAGCCAACACCCTCGGCCTTTACATCAATTTTCTGATTATGTAGTCTCATCCCTCCGCGTGCACTCCTCTGCAGGTACAGTAGGTGTGTGATAAAGCCTCAACACACACATTCACGCAGCCTTAATACTTAGCAGGCTTTGTATATCCACTTTGTTCTCAAGCAGCCCGTGTCGCCTCCACTCACATGTCTGTCATCATTTGGAAAGAAGACCTTATAAAAGCGTCTTATTAAAGGCTGACTCAGCTTCTTCCTGCAGATGTGACACCTGGTTCATCAGCCCGCAAAACAAGCCTCATTGTTTCCATTAAGTAGTCCACACAATGTGTGTGTGTGTGTCTACCTGCCCACACATGTGACTCTGTTTGTACGCCCCCGGCCTCCCGTGCTCCCCCTGTGCTGTTTGTTAGCATGGTGCAGCAGCTAGCTGGTAATTAGCCCTGAAGACCTTCCTGGTTGTCTGCCTGTTAGTTTATGATGGTGAGAAGCGGCAGAAGTCAGAGGCGTCGCTCAGAAGTGTGTGCATGAGACAGAGCAGACGATGTCAGATCAGAAAGACAGGAAATTCCTGACTCACCAGAATCATGCAGGGTGGGGGGATTAGGGGGGAGGGAGAGGGGGAGTCACTCACTTTTGATCAAACCTGTAGGTGTCTTTTACTTAACCTTGTTTATCACTTAACATCAGACAACATCAGACAATATCTCCCCTTTACCTCCACTAATATACAATTTTACACAAAACTAAGCCCAAAGGCGGCTTTATGCAAAAGCACAATACCTTTGATTTGTTCACAAACTTTCCTGTATCATTCATCAGTTTAAAAAAATAAATGAAAGCATATTGTGCTTTTATATGACCCCCCCCCCTGCTAACATGCACAATAATGAAAGCAAAGCAAGAAGAATGGCCGCTTGCTGCACTGCTGTAGGGAGCCTTGTTTCAGGATGCTCATTCTGAGAAAAGTCCTGAAAGAAGTGGAAAGTTCCGTTGTGGAGTCGTCCCTCCCCAGGCCCATTTCTACAATATATCCTTGTTTCCTCAAGAGAAATGAGCCCCTATGGCGGACAGTAAAGAGCCGCTCATAGACATATTTTGTCATGAATCGGTTCTTTGTAGTTGGACAGCACTATCTCTAGACACACAGGAAGTCCTTTATTTTGACTTCAATTTGAAGGTTTGTGTGTAAAAACACAAAAGTCCTCTCCCTGGACGGTTAACAGTTAACCCCATGCTGAACGTTTCAAACCTCCCCTCCTGCCGCTCCTCCAATCTGTCAAGCGTGTGAGTGTCATAGTGTGTGTGTGTGTGACTGTGTCAATATCACCCACGAGGGTTCCCCTGCCACCCCACTGATGGGGATTAAACATTCATGATCATGTTTATTAATGACCAGCAGGCAACAGGGATCTCAGGGCTGACACACACACACACACACACACACACACACACACACAGATTTGCACTTTCTCTCGTACACCTACCCAGTCATCCTCTCCTTCACACTCTTTTACACACACACACACACACACCATCTCTCCCTCCAATTATCCCACCCACTGATATCAGATCCACTTTCTCTCTTGATCTCATACGCCTACACACACACTGAAAGAAAAAACACACCTGCTGCCTATGAAACGCTACAGTTCATGAAACGCGCGCTGCGGATTGAATCTCTCTCGTCTGTCTTTATGTTATTTAATTTGGTAGTAGCTGGTCTTAAGTGTGTCTGTGTGTGTGCGTGTGTGTTTATAATATGGATCCGCCGGCCTGTTAAATAGAAAAAGAACAGATTTCCTGTCTCTGCGTCTCTCCGGACCGCCTCTCTGATCTCTCCCAGGGGTGGAGGGATGGACTGAGGACCTCGCTGAGAACATCTGTGACGGTTGGCCCCAGCAGAGACTGCAGTGTGACAGGGCCTATCCACAGCAGATGTCACACCAGTGTGTGTGTCAGAGAGTGTGTGTGTGTGTGTGTGTATCTGTAATCAGGGTTAAGAAGTCCATGACCCATCGAAGATGCAGAGAAAATGCTCTCACACTCTCCTCCTTCCTGTCCCCCCATTTCCTGCTCATTTTCAACAACAGTAGCTGATCATCTTATTATTCTAAAATAAAATCTTTTATCCTTTTGTCTCTCCGTCCGTATCCCCTTTTCCCGCCATTCTATCCTTTAAGTCGGGGACCATTTGTCCTCTTATGATGAGATATAAAAATTATACATGCTATGCCCTGCAGCCTCTGCAAATGAAATGACAAATGAGTGATGAGCAGAGGAGCGCTGATGCTGCACTCCTTCCCTCCGTTTCTCCACAGTCGGACTTTCCCCATTTCCCCTCTTTTTTTCATTCCCCCACGCTTTCCCCCTCATTATTCCCTGGCTCTGCTTCCTCCCTGTATCCTTTCTCATTCCTCGGACCACTTGCCTCTTTACTCCTCCATCTCTCGCTCTCCTCTCTCCATCCCCTCCTGGTTTTTTTTTTCACTCCCCAGTGAAGCGTGTCGGAGTCTGCTCAGATTCCCTGGTAACTGAGCCTCTCAATGTGAGCTTCATGAAACTAAAAATGCAGTTGAAGGTTATTTTTAGGTTTACTTTGTATCTTGTCCAGAGAGGCTACAGAGAGCAGTAAACCACCTAAAATGAATTCACCCTTTTAGCGGGAAATCACCCCGAGTTGCTCCTCCTACCAGTTCGGATGTCACTCGTGACACTGTTGTGTGCAGAAGTCACAAAGTGACAGTTGCGTTTTTGTAGCTGTGATTAAGAATTTTCAATCTCTCTGCTCAAATTTGCTAAAATTAACTTTGTTTTAAACTGCTGGGGGCTGCTTTTGTTACTTCTACATGTGTGGTTGCATTTAACATAAGGAAGTGGACGAGGCCCCCGTGACCCTTTGGTTTCTGGACTGCTTCGATTCTGGCGTGTTGGCTGTCGCTGTCTTGGTTTTGGAATCACTCTGTAATGTCCCCTGCGTCTGACTGGTTAAGTTTAGGCAGGACCCGCCTGTTTTCCTTTGAATAGGACCATCATTTACTGAATGACTGTGCTGTCTTGAAGAAGACTTCTAACTAGCGACCATAAACTCATTAGGAAAATGTTTACTCAGGTAATAAATCAAGTCAGAATTGGTCATTTTCCCATAGACTTCCACACGAACAGACTTCTTTTTGCAACCAGCAGAGTCGCCCCCTGCTGGCCATTAGAAAGAATGCAGGGTTAAGGCTCTGCCTCAACCCTGTATAAGCTTTTTGCTGCTAACGTGTCAGTCATGCGTCCTTGCCGTGATTGCTACTCTTCTGCTACCCTCTGTGTCAGAGAAGTGATGCAAAGTTAAAAAGAACGAGCTCAGAATAACTTCAGAAAAAATCAGTAATGGTCTCTGTGGGGAAAGCAGAGGAGGGTCAGAGGGTTTAACAGGGTGAAGGAGCTAATGAGTAAGCAGACAGTCTGCTCCTCTGCCAACCACTTTCTCTCTCCCCTATCTTATTCCCTCCCCCATGTCCTGAGTGTCATGTGGGACACCGGGGAGAAAATGAGAAACATGAACCCGGCACTCAGCTCGAGTGTTAGAGTCTTAGGATGGTGGGCCCGCTCAGACCAGACCGCTCTGAGCTGGGATGGTAATGTGGTGGAGGCAGAGACAGTTAGGAGTTAGGAGTGCTGGATTCGGTGGACTCTCTTTGGCATACACAATTTAAAAGATGATCCCACTTTATTACAGTTTGGAGTTTATAGTTCCATATTATAGTTTTGGTGCCATGCCACCAGTGAGCGAGTGCACATACACTGTTGCCCATAAAGTTTTAAATAATTGTTCAATACCCCCAATTTAGTTAAAGCCTGAATACACAGTTTGCAAAGGTTAATTGTGGTTTAAGTTTCACTGTGATCTGTTTGGAAGAGTTTGATCAATAAAGTTGAGAAGATATAAACTTTATTTATCAAGAATAAATCACATTGTCACAATCATTTCATGAGAAGAGGTAAAAAACATTTGGTGGGCAGCAGTGTATATACAGTACAAGCACAGGAGGTGGACAAAATAATAGAACCATTCACATGAGACAACTGTCATCATCACATCATCACATTACTTTGACATAATTACAAGGTCAGTAACCAGTGGGCCAATCAGTAGAGGTGTGTGTCACTTCTTAATGAATGCTTGGTGGGTCATTTTATGTGGGATGTGGATTCGTACGTTTTTAAATGTTATTATTAGCCTAATATATCTGGAGTAGCCACCACTTAAATTTGGACCTGGTTCCGTTGAGTAATTACATGCTCATCTGCTCCTCAGCTTAAACTCTGTTTCAAAAGGTGTGTTATTACATCTGCACAAAACTACCAACCACCGCATTTGCATGGAATTTTAATGTGATTTTTTATAAAAAATGTAATTTCATTTCATTTCATTTCCCTTTAGTATCAGGGCTGTTGGAAAATCCTTTCACTGGTGACTCTTGTGTGCACATTGAACCGACATGGTTTCATTGTGTGTGAAGTGTTAACACTGGATATGCTTTGACTGGTAAAATAACCTTGAGCTAAACTGCCAAAAGTCAAACTCCCAAAAAAGATCAACTGACACAAGTGGAACTTCAACAGGAATAAATCAATAGATAAAACTGTAAATCTGTTCTTGAGAGTAATTAGTAGGTTATTAGTCCAAAACAAAAGCCTGGAACCCTGAAAAGAGAAATGGTGGTTGCTCATAATGAACATGGATGGATTAACCTGCCTCAGGCAAAATAATGAGCTGCTGGGCTCCAATAAAGCCCTCGCTCCTTCCTCTCTCTATGCAGTCGGTATTGTTTTTATATGCTGTAACACTGGCTCCAGGTATACTTTGTGGGAACCTGATTAAATTACATTAATTTGAAAACATGCTAAATGTAAGTACAAAACTAAAAGAATGAAGATCTTGAAATAAGACATCCTAAGTTCAATTAGCAAACCCTATTTGACAGAGTCGGCCTGGAGGCCTCAGGGCCCCTGAGTTCCTGGGCCCTGCAGCAGCCACCTGCTTACATGCCAACACATACTCCCAGTTGTCTCCTGACTAGCGAATGCTCTGCCCTTCCTACGGAGAGGTTACACACACTTTAGCTGTCAAATCAAACGCACATGTGCACATACACACACACACACACACACACATCGGAGCACACAGGAGAGCTAATCCGATTTCACAGCCCAAATGAAAAGAGTCTCACATGTACACATCCATTATTAGCTAAATAGGCTAATAGGTAAACACACACACATAGACACACAAAGGGCTGCTGTAGAAAACAAACACCTGGGGAGACCCGCTGCCACAAAATGAAAACGTGTTGAGAGCTTTTCTCTTAGTCCCAGCTGTCCCACGTGAAAACACAGTCCAAGAAGCACGCCATTTAAAGTGGACCAAATAATGAATCTGGCCTTAAGTCAGGGCCTCAGAAGCTCTGCTGATATGTGACATGTGCTGATATGTGGCACAAGAGCAGTTCACAGTGGTAACCCAGCTAGATTTGACACTCGAAATTCATAGCAATTTAGCTGTCTATTGTTTTATTGTATAATAATATAGAAGCTGAAATGACAGCCGATGCTGGCAGATTTGATCAGTCGTTGCTAGCTAGCTAATTGTCTCCAGGTGACCTTTTTTCCAGCTTACTTAAAATGAGAACCCTGTAGAAGGGTGCTAAGAGTGCTAAAAGACAGTGGCTGCAACCCTGCAAACTAATGTATTTAGCTGATGGAGCTGACGTAGTTTGTGGACTGAAGCCTCAAGTTTGGCTTTACGGGAGTGGCCATGTTGGTTTAATGGCTGTCGCCATCTTGTTTTTTTTGGAGCCAGAAGTGACGTTCGTTCCATGAAGACTGCCTTCGATTGGTTAGTCATGAGGTAGTCGTCCTAAAGCATACTGTGCTTTATTATCTATTTTCCTCAAAATGGGTCTGTCATTTACTAAATGAACATCGTGCTGCGTGGAAGAAGACCATAAACTTGTTAGGAAAGTGTTTGCTGAGGTAACAAATCAAGTGAGAAGTAGGGTCATTCTCTCATAGACTTCCATTCATTCGCATTTCTTTTTACAACCAGCAGAGTCGCCCCCTGCTGCACCTAAGACAGAATGCAGGTGAATGCATGGCTACGCTGACTGGACAGTTGTTTAGGGGAGGTGTCTTGCAAATGGTGAATTAATAAAAGAATACATTCTTTGAAGGCAAGTGGAAACCTAAATATAGCATTGTTAATTCTATTTCTACTGCAGTTAGCAGGTTTCTCTTTGGCAATAACTAAGGTTTACCCCCAAGGAGACATTAAAAACTGCTTTTGAGCCTAAAACACAAACACAAACTTGGAAACAGCTTACAAGCACACAACCTAATCCACCGTTGCCATGCATGCTTCCACAAGGCCTGTAAACAAAAACCAGTCCAGACAGTTTTGGGGGGGAAGTATCAGCTTTCTATAACAGCTCCAGGTCATTCATTTCCCACTTTGTTTAAACCTGAGCTGCCAGACAGACAACCGCCTCGCTTGGGTTTGGTGCTTTCTGTTACTCCGTGTCGCACTGGTAGGTGATGATATTGTGGGAAAGACCCAGAGCAGCGTGAGTGTTTCTAATTAAGAAAGTGAAATGAGCGGATTTTAACAAGGTAATTTTAACAGCCCCGTGCACTGCTCCCTTCACATGGGTGTGAAAGTGTCCCACAGCGGGAAGCGAGGAAGTAATGGGTGTGGGAACGTTACCTTAGCAGACTGGCGGAGGGACAATCACTGTCCTAATAGAGCAATAAGAGCCCATCAGTTTCTAACGCCTTCGATATGGGTTTCCATGGTGGTCGGCAGCATCACAGCCATGGCTACATCCATTGGTGAAAAAGTAATTGTGCGGTTGAACTTCACTGTGATTAAAAAATCTAATTAGCACATCTGTTATTCCCAGCTTTGACTCCCTGCTCTGACTTGTTTGGGTCTGAATGGTGTGGCTTGTTTTCAGTTGGTCTGCTGCTTTTATTGCATTAGAATGAGCAGAATTTAGCTTTAGCACAGCCTGATTCAAATCACATTACACTTCGGACTGAGTGATTGCATTTGGCTCATTGGAATCAGCCTTTGCCATTTTCCCCCTGAACAGAGCTTTTGATTTTCAGTGTACGTTAGTTGGCTTGTAATATGTTATTCTCATTTGACTCAATTTGAGCTTATGATAACTCAATCAAGTGTCCTTGTGTTTGCTCTGGATTCCCTTCTGCTGGCCTCTGGCTGCAAGGCTGTGGTCGCAGTCGTTTCGACCAGGAGATTTGAAGCAGCTTAAATTGTCGCTCCAGCCCAGAGCTACAGACTGCTTCCTTATTCCCTTTCTGTGAGTCTATAAAAGACGAGGCTTGTCCAGTCCTGATCTTTCTTTCATAAAGTAATCTCCCCACAGTCTCTCAATCATTTATATCCTTTCCTCTCTCATGTGGAATATATTTGGCTACTTACATTCTCTCAGCTCTGTCATTGTCAAATCTGCCCTATATTGATGTAAAAATGGGCACTCCTGTGTTTTTTTTTCTGGTGCATTTTTAGATGGAGGTCTGATGTCATGCTGACCGCACGTTGAGCTGTCCAACATCAGTCCATCAGTCATATTTTCTCTTTCCATGTTTGGACATGCTACGGTGGCACAGTGTGCCAGACTTGACACGGCCTGATGGGAAGACAAACATGGTTTTTTAGGATAAGCAATTTTCATGTCAGTCATTGCGGATTCACTCGCTGTAAGAGCCAGAGAGAAAATCCAGGCAGCTGAATGTTTTTAAGCTAATGTAGGTGGGCAGCGATGCCTGAGATGAATTGGTAAAAGCTAGAAATCAGCACATAGGCAGATAAAACATAGGGGCTTAAAGGGCTGAAGGAAACACTGTTGCTCACGGGGTTTTCTTCTAGTAGCAGCGCAGCCTCGAGGGATTTAAGTATAGAGCACGTTTCTCTATTTCACACAACAGATGCTCATATGTACCCAGGAAGCTTATCTGAGCGAGCGAGCATGGGGTTGCACCATAAACTGGGTGTACTGAACGTTAAGTGAACATATTCTGATGTTGCGTTCCTACAGTGAAACCGACGGGATCGTTCTCGCACCGAATGACGGAACCGTTGCCAAATTGAATGCACGTCCTGGTTCATATACTGCACATATAAGCACACAACCGTCCACAAGCAGCTACATGAACAGGAGTAGAACCGTTTTCCTGATTCTAATGTTGGGATGTTGGGACTGCACAGGTGCAGTCTCGCTTTCCTTGTTCTTTTAGCTCAGTCTTTGCTTTATGGTCCCATCCTCCCATTCATCAAATGTCTGCCTCGCTCTTTTCTCCAAGAGCAGGGACACAAAAACCTAATTTGATTCCTCACCCTGTCACACCCTTGTGATAGTTTCTTCACCTAGAACTCAAGTAATCAACAACTGAGGCACACCCAGCCCCCACCCTCCCTGCTGCTCTGCCTCTCCCCTCAGTAATGACATGTCTGTGTGGTAGACGGGCAGTCGGACAGACAGACAGACAGACAGACAGACAGACAGACAGACAGACAGACACATGATGTCCCATGTGGAGGTCAGATCCATCACATATGTGGTTTCCCACTCTAATGCACCTCTACAGGTTTATATCTCCTGTGATAGCAGCCACAGGCCGTTCTATCAAACGTCAGCCATCATCTATAAGTCCTACTGCCAGATTTATCTTGTGGTTCTTTTACACCATTACAGTTAAAAGTCTGAGGTTTGTATCTAACACTAATGAAATCACATGTACAGGAAGGTAAATCAGGGGCTTTAAGTGCTTCGTCTGTCCTTTAATGACACTGGCGTGAGAGGTTGGCTGCTGTGACACACAGTTCACTCGTTGTCGTCATTGATTTCTCATTAGTTAGGCCCTCAGGAGTCTGTGAGCTATCACTTGGATCAGATCTGTCGTGTTCAATTACGCCTTTCCAAAATAGCCTGACTTTTTCGTACCTTATCTTCGCTCATGACCTTCTATCGCCTCGTGCGTAGTGATTTTCTTTGTCTATTGTGGGAGCTGCTGCGGCAGCCTGTTTGTGGCCACGGATGCTTTAATGTCGTCTGCTGTATTTAGAAACAAGTGAGGAGTTGTTTAAGGGTGTGGCGTTAGTGTGTGTGTGATTATAGCCCTCCTTCTTGTCTCGCTCACACACACACACACACACACACACACACACACAGACACCTAATGACGACTCCTTTCTTGTGTTTCTGGACACTGTCTGGCACAAAAACTGTCTTCCCCTGCAGACAACCGCAGAGCACCTTCTTCACCGGCCCGCCAGCCTTTGAAACAACTGCAAGAGATCATTTTGTGCCAGCCACAGTGAGCCATTAAAGGCTACATGACAAATGAGCGTGGTAATAGCGTGTGGACTCTGAACGAGCCCAGCCCTCATACAATGGTAATAATGGCTGGATCACATCATACAATGGACAGCAGTGAGAAGAGTGAGAAAATCACTTAGCTGAGGATCTGCCACCCTTCCTCCCCGACTCTCACACACACATACTCTCACTACGACAACCCTATTAGAGTGGCCATAATGGCAAAGTGGTGACAGTCAGTATGGCTGGACTGGGAGTGCTGAGAAACCTCATTCAAGAGAAGGAGAAGGTGTTGAGGTGTTGATAAGTGTGCGATTGTGTGGTGTGTGTGTGTGTGTGAGCACATAACTGTGTGCCTATCTGTAGAATATTTTGCGTCAGCAGAAAAAGAATAAAGAACGTGCTGGCTGAGCTCACGGTTTTCCTGCTCCCAGTTGTGTTTTAAAGCAATAAACTGGAAATACCAATGTTTCAGCCATCACCGGTCCTCTACTGTCACTGCATGAGAAAGGCTCAGTCGCTGTCTTGTTTCAGACAGACAGACAGACAGACAGACAGAAAGGGGGTGATGGGTGACGGGATGTCCGTCAGAGCTGATTATGTTTAATGAGATGTGGAGTGACCAGAGCTTTTGAATGCTGTCAGATGACACTGATGTGGCCAGAATCCACCCACCGAACAACATTACACACTGGGTGGGGTTCTGTAGCATGTCATCGGTCACACTGGTGGCATTTGCCCAGTGGGTTATTGAAGTAGTCATGGTTCAACCTAATGGTTACATCAGTGGTTTGGCTTCAACACATCTCCACTTGGAAGGATCCACCCTTTCAGCCTTGTTCGTCTGCATAGTCACTCCTAAAGATGCTCAGATACGAACATCTCAAAACAATATGCTTGGTGAACTGGAGTTAAATTCCCTGTGGCTAAATGCAAGTAAAGGGGCATGAGGGGCTGCTTGTTGCGCAGGCAGATCTAAATTGATCTGTGATGAAAGGAGCAGAGCTTTACAGTATCTGGAGCTACAATGGGCAGCAGAGAGATAGGCATCTGCATTCGGACCCACTGTAGCAGCTGTAAAGAGGCTGATGTACAGATTAGATGGGTCATAGCGTTACAAAACACATGGTTTACGAGCACTGAGAGGGAGATTGCAGGAACTAAGGCCTGGTCATCGCATCCGCGTTATCAGGGAGTGGAGGCATTTGGATGTGGACGATGGAGAGAAAATGTAAGGGAGGGATCCAGGTCGAGGAATAACAATGACAATTATCTCCACTGGCATGTTGTTTGATTGTCTGTACAGACCAAACCAGTTTGCTCGTGCTGCTTATCACCTCATTAATCCATGTGATAGAAGGGGTGGTTAGTGTTAAGCAACACATCTCCACCCTGCTCACCTTTCCGAGCAAAACCAGCTGACTGAGATCCTGAGGGCAGGAAACTTTTCAGCTCAAGGGCTGCCAAAGACATCCTCATAGGACCACAGATCCAGATTCTAGAGAGCGGGCCCCAAAGGCAGCTGAATTCTCCCTGGACTACATGCATGTGCAGTGGGTGAAACGGAAATATAATATATAATCACATTTATATATTTTATCTGGGCAAACATGTTCAAAAAAGTGAGAGAAGCTCCTTCAGAGCCACATTATAGAGGATGTTGTACAACTGTTTTGGTGAATTAATTAAACTTTATTAATTTCACTGAGGACCCTGGCATCTCAGTGAGTCCACGAGCCGCTGTTTGGACACCCCTGATTAGCCCTTTCTTTTACCACAAGTACTTTCCACGGATCCCCCTGTAGTCAGTGTTGCAGTGAACCACTCGCCCCCCCCCCTTATGTCCGTCGGAAGGAGGAGTTTAACCCCACATTGTCTGGGAGGAGTCCGCAGTCTCTTGGCGCTCCGTCCCACGAACGTTTGGTCTGGAAGCGGAGGAATCGTGGAATTGCGCTCCAAGAAAATCCGATTTTTATGAGTCTATTAAACGCAACAGCGGCTTATTAAGCGGCAGCGAGGAGGGAAGAAGAAGTGAGCACTTGTAGAAGTATGTTTTACCAGAGGAAACATTAGCTGGTAAGTTCCCAGCGAACTTAGTCCACAGTCACGCTGGATTTAAAGGGCTCATTCGTTCATTTCTGTGCGTGCGCTTTGTCTGCCGCGACTCCTGAACGCATCTTTAATCAAAGTGTCCGCACAAAGTTTGTCTGTTTAACTAAAGTTTCTGGGTGTTTGTGTGCAAATCGGCATTTAATTCACCAGTGGCTTCTCATTGATTACTGTGAGCGGCAAATCTCAGCTGCAGCAGCTGTGACTGAATTCATTTTCAAGCAAAGACATGTGATTGTCGCCGGCGATTCTAATTGTTTCATGGTGAAAGGGGTTTTATTTTGAAAGGACGCCATGGGCCAGTGTATAAAAAGTACAGTGTAGTCATTCATCGGTGTGTGTTGTCCCATAGAGACTCTCCTTTATATCTCTAATGATCAGATACTAAAACTGTCACTGTCCTCATTACAGTGACATAGATATGAGTTACCAAGTCTTTTGTGCCATGTCAAACATAATTTGGGGTGATAAATAAATTGCATCCTGTCAGCATGATGAGCAAGGGAAATTAATTAAAACATTAATTAAAACCAAAGGTATCTGGGCGTCATTCCACTCTCACAATAGATCCCTGAGCGTGGAGATGTTCAACATGTAGCCCACACCAGCGTCAGTGTCTGCTTATTGCTTCTCTTTCTCCCTCCTGATTTATGAGCTCAGATATTGGGACCCTTGGTCATTCTGCTAAATGTTGGGGAATGTTCTGCTGTTGTGTTTGGATGTGATTTACCCTCCGCTTGTATTGTTGTTTGGCCGCGTGCTGGGGTGGAAGGGCCACATACAGAGGTAACAAAAGGGCCCCGGGACCCCTGGAGTGGAGGGTCCGCCCAGGGCAAACAGGCCCAGGGAGCAGGAGGAAGGAGCGGGCATGCCTTTTGGCATGGCGGGCCCTCTGTCATGGAAACCCACACGTGAAAGTGTCAATCTGACTGTCCCACTACCTTTGTAATAGTGAAAACACAGGCTAATGTTTGACTGAAGGAGGCTGGCCGGCCATGCCATTGATCTGTCTGAGGGCTCTGCCTGTCCAACAGTCCGGCAAGGAAGTGTGATATTTAATGGGAACTGGTTGGTGAATGAATGATTAGGAAGTTGATGCACTGTAAACGATTACTAATCATTTACTTGGATCATTTTTAACCAGGAATTAGGCTGAGCCCAACATGAGCGCAAGAGAAAAGAATGTCCTCTGTTTATTTTTCTGGAGGGGGAACATGCTGTGTGGTTTATATTTCGTCAGGCCATCCAGCCCACCCCCCCCGCCTGTTTAATGGACTATACAGAAATGGTTATTTACTTACATAAGTGCTGTTGTTCTCATGTGTTCACCCAGTGTTTCTTTTTTTTTTCCTTCTGAGATCAGTAACAGAATGACCATGTCAGAAGCCGTGGCACACCATGCATGCTTTTGCCTTTGCTGTTCACATTTTTGCGGCAAAGAAATCCTCCACCACAAAGAACACTATGTTTTTACTACTCTGTTTTCCCCCGGTTTGGGACGAGGTCTACAACCAGAGTGATACTGACTGAGTGTGGCCCGTAATTTCCTTTTAGTGGAAAACATGATAGTTTGCTTGTTCACCCTCTCCCTTTGTCACACGGGTTATGCTGGCAGGACTGTCAGTAGTCAAAGTTGTTTACCAGTGACAAAAAGGAGATATGATGCTACCCCCCCCGGGTGGCACAGAGAGAGTTGCTTCACAGGCATCTACTACTCATCTCTTGTCTAATTTAAGCTGAAGGGCTCAGTAACATCGTGACATCATTACTGCAGGAACTTCCCTCATGAAGTGCAGTTTGTTTTGAAGTCAGGTGATAAACAGTGTGTAACTTTGGAGTTCGTGCAAAGAGGAACAATTTGATTGTTGTGGAAAAATGACTGGTCTTGTCATTGATACTTTGATGCTCCGCGCTAACATTTGCAGCCGTAGTCTAGTAAGAAACGTTGAACTGCTCTCCTCTCTGCAGGCCATTTCAGAAGGCTGTGTGCGAGAGCCTGTCGTCGTTAATTCTGAAGTGCTAGCACACTGGCTGAGAAACGCCAATGTTTCATGTCTTCTTCTCTGCACATTTTTCTCCATATAAGGTGGCGTGCATGTGACTTATCAGGCACGGGTAACATCTGTGCTTATTGTCACACGGGAATGAAGGCCTTACTGTCTCTAGGTACTGAGGCACTGCAGGGGGAAACCACAGGGGCTCCACATGACTGGTGCACCTTCTAGACAAAGGGATTTGAAATGGATCAAATTTAAATTAAAAAATGTTCTCTTTTTATCCGTTTCCCAGCACATCCGCTCCCTCGATTACAGTGAAATGTCCTTTCAAGGCTTCTGTTTCAATATAGACGGGCCAGTCAGACGAGCACAAATGTGGCTGCATGTTTCTATTTCTTACTTCTGTGGTTGAGATTATATTTGGCTTTCAAAGTGTTTGCCAGTAGTGTACGGCCAGCGGCGTCTGGAGTGATTGCTATAAAAAGCAGGTGAACTAAAAGCTGGCGTTGACAGCATTTTGGCAGAGACTTCTCATTTGCTACCGCATTTACCAAGACGCCAACCAGAAGACACGTGGCTGGATTTGACCCCCTCTGGGAGCACACAACTACAGGGCGAAGAGCTATCACAAACGCACCAGTGACTTCACCCGTCCTGTCGTGTAGTGGCAGTTTGGACAAAAATAATGAACCCTGAGACTAAAAAACAGCAAAAAGGAGACCCTGTGTACCTTGTGTGCTGCATTATTCAGTGATTCTGAATTTAACTTGTTTTGCTGTGGCTACGGGACTGGCGGACACACAAACACATACCCATCCACTTTGAGGGATTTGTTCAGTCAGCTGCACTTTGTAATATCTGCTCCAACATGAGATCCCCCGCTCTGCTGCACAAACAGGAACCTTCTGTCCAGCTCAGCAGAGCGACGTGGCCATATCCAGCTGAACCGACGCGCTCGTTCATGCTCCTTAACAGCCCCACCTCCTGGACCTTTCGAGGAGATTAATGCACGGGTCATAATTGAATCACACTCCTTCTGGGTCACCTGCGAAGCCTGGAAGCTTTGTAAAGAAAACGAAGGCTTAATGGCGGTGGGTGCTTTTTACAAACGCGTCAGATGGGCTATCAGATTAAGAGTTACCGTGCAGCTGATTGGGTTGTAGGTGAAGAGGGGAGTGCCAGACTTTCATCATCGACCCAAAGAAATAACTGCAAGACACGTCATTACCATTTTTTTTTATTGATGGTCGCATTAATCATATGGCACATGAGGCAAAAAGCCCCCATGGCAGCAGTTGAGTAGCAGTGCATGTAATTCCTGTAAGCCTTCCAGACGACATCCAGTATTTCAGTCTGGAAAAGGTGCTCTGTCAGCACTTTGTACCCGACCATGTGATTTACAAGCCTTTGTACTAGAAGTAGTTTGATTATTCAAATGTATGAACAATGGGGTGGATAGGATGAGGAGTATTGGTTAGAGAAGCTATTTGCTGCTATATTGATCGCCGTATGGGACTTGATGTCTTGATAGTCCGGCTGCTGTGGAGAACCCCGCTGGAGCGTGTGCGGCCTTTTGTGCTCCAAGCATATTCTTTAAGCACACTGCTGCAGTTTGAGCCTCAATGAATTGATTTAGAATTCAAGCTGCAAACAGACAGGTTGCATTATGTCTCTCATGTGCATGACATTTGGCACATTCTTCAGGGAATCAACAGCCCTGATTGTATGGAAATACCCCATTCTGCACCCCCCCCCCCTTTGGCTCTAATCCTGCTTACCGGTCAATCCTTATAACAATACAAATTGAGATTGATCTGCCCTACTTCGGCCCAGTAGCCACAAGGTCTCACTTACTATCCGTGCCCTTTTGGAAAGGCAAACACAGCTGGTGCTACAGGCCAAAGTGCTCGTTGCTTGGATGTTTAGTTGGCGCCATGTGTCTTCTGTTGCCTCCATGATGGATGGAGTGAATCCTGGGTACACATTTAGTCCAACACATCCCACCTGCTCATCAGTGGGTGGAGACTGACTGTCTCATTGTCTCTGATGAAAGCAAGGAAGCCCGCCCTCTTCTGATGTGTTTGTACAGCACCTCAAGCTAAGAGGCAGATTCAGCTAACACATTCAGAATCATCCTCTGAATGATCAAAGCTGTGTTCATCTCCTTGAACTGCACAGTACCAACATGGAAACATGGATTTTCTTATTATCCATGAAACATTGATTTGCTTTTTATAGGTTATTTAGATAACAAGCTTCGGCATCATTATGATCAGCATCCCATTACGACATGAAAAATGAATCTCAATACCACAAAGTTTTTAAAGAACAGATGGGAAAGAGTGTTGTGATGTGCACAAATTCATTGCCGACCATACATGGACCCATCGGTGTCTAATAGTCCATCCATCACAGTTTACCTGCAGTACCCATATATCACTCATCACAACACAAGACTGCTATAACTCTGCAGTCTTACAAGATATTGATGTTGTTTCCCTTCTTTTGCTTGCTCAGTAGCTCATTTCAGTGAACTACACGGGGCAGGACTTGCCCTCTTCTGCTCAGTTTCCTGGACTTTGTGACAGACGTGAAGTGCTTTGGAGGCTCTTTGGCAGCCGTTTTATTTGTGTTATGTTGAAGAACATTCTCAGGCTCATTAGCGCTCCTTTCCCTGTCCAGCCCCCTCCCTGCTTTAGCAGTTCATGGTTTGATCTTTGAGCAAGATAAGCTATTTTCTCCACTCCTCAGTCTCCAGGCTTTGTCATGTTGGTTCACTCATTTGGCGTCTGGCCAGTGTAAACAGAGCCAGGGTCCTGATTGCTTTAGGTCACAGGCAATTCTGGCATCCACTCAGTGAACACGCTCAATTAAAGCTTTCTTGAAAATTCTTTTCTCCAAAGAGGTAAATGTATCCAAATAACCTGTTTCCTGGGGCGATAATCATCGTCAAGGCTTATTTGGCTGACAGGCCTCAGCTGTCAGTAGGAAAAAGGGCATGTGAGTGGAGGAACTCACTGTTAAGCGAGATAAGAGCAAAGAAACAGTAGTTTCATCAGTTTTTGGACATCTATGCCTATCCATGCAGCACATGCTCAGTGTGAGGAAAGGGAAGCCAAGTGGTGCATCGGCCAGGAGAGCCTGTGTGTGGGCTTGCTTATTTTTACAGCACCCTCTGGATGCCAGACTAGCCCCTCTCCGTTTCTCACTAAAGTCGACTTGAGTTTCCTCATTGCCCAGAAACGTCCAACTTCACTTTTCTTTGCTCCGCTAGCGCCAAGACATGATCTCCGCTTGGCTGTTACATAAGAGCTGTTTAACTCAGGGTTCACTCTCTCTGGCCCAGGGGGAACAACTTGCTCACACTGCCTGGCTAGGTCTCCATGCCACCCTGGCTGCACAGTCCACTGCTCGGGTGGTTTTCATAGTTGATGGGTGCAGGTGCGAAGGCAGGTGCAGAGGCTCATTTAGACTCTTCTACCCAGCGAGCCTTGTACAAATTAGTGTTAGGAAGAGAAACTTTTTTTCAGGCGGAAGGATTTTCTTCACTTTCTGTAACTTTTTAGGAGCTAAAGCAAGTTCTTTTAATCAATGTTGCTTCCCAGTTATTAGTGAGGTCAGTTTTGCCATCAGCTCACTCCCAACACAATGCACATGGGCACAGCATTTGTACAAAGTCAAGGAGGTCAGTCTCATGGCTGGTACGTTCCTCCGTGGGTTGATGCTAAGTCAAGCAGAACATGCAGAGTGCAGGTCTCTGCTCAGTTTGCTGAGACCTGGGACAGTTTTGCAATATTAATACGTCTCCTTCCTCAAACGGTGTTACAGCAGATGCCACTAGGCTCTCATAAATGCTGCTTTTTAAAAGTTTTAGCAGTCATGCCAAAGCGGGTTCACAGCCATGTCAGAGGATTATTAAAGCTTGCCATTTGCAGCAGCTCAGTGCAATGCCACTGAATCTCTGATCCTTGGTGTGATATTGGAGAGGAGATGGAGGACAACCCGTTCACCGGGCTGCCGTAAACACGGCAGACACATGTGTGTGCTGTGTGTGTACAGAGGGCTATTAATGGTATTTGACATTCAGCTGTCATTGGAGAAGCTCGCTCCTAATTTGTCTGCAGCTCGATCCTAATGTTATTAAAGGTGCTGGAGCCAAGAAAGTGAACTGCTTGGTTTATAGACCCCCACACTGATCTGGTCCTGGTTTCCATGTCGCAGCAATACTACATTGATCCAAAAAGCTTATCAGAGAGAAGTTTTAGAGGTGCTTGGTTTTTAACCTCGCGACAGCGCGGAGCTTGCAGTTTCCCCCCTTGCTTCCAGTCTTGATGCTGAGCTAAGTTAACCGTCTCCTGGCTCCAGGTTCATTTTCACAGACATGTGACTTGTATCTTCATCTAACTCGAGGCATGAAAGGAAATAAGCATGTTTTTCCAAGATGTTGATCTATAAATATTAGTACAACCACAGTTTTCTAGTGTATGTGTGAAAACACTTTTCAGCACACAAAACAAGATTTGTTAAATACAGCGAAATGAAAGCAGCCTCATGATGCCTTCGGTTAGGCCTCTTTTATGTCCCAGCCACGACACTTTATGCAAGGGCTTGTATGGGTCATCTCACTCAACCCCTCAACCTCCCTTGTGGTTTGATCCACTCAGACCATTGTTGGCTTTTCCAGATGGATCTCCCTGCATGTGGATGTGTGAGCACGCAGTCTCTACAGTTTCAACTGGCACTCTGTGGTAAAAGGGGAACGACTGACTCACAACTACAAGGGCTGTGCACATGAGAGAACCAGTGTTGTACAGCAGCGTGTTATATTGCATTCTCTCTAGCTGAATAACAAGAACTTTGTGTTACACGGCATAACTCTCTCACGGCCATCATCGTCATCCGTGTTGATGGAATAGCTGCGTGTTAACCACTCGTTGGTTTGACAGGGAGGACATTTTGATCTCCATCTCATCTGCTCTCCTGGTAGGAATCCTTCTGGTAGCATATCAAAGAAAAATAACTTTGAGAGATGTTGCATTTATTTTACATCCAGCAGCCACCCTTTTATATAGTCATTGACATTCGCCTTGCATGTGACAGGATCAGGTGTAAAATGAATGCGAACAGCGGCGAAGTCATTCATTATAAATCATTTCCCCTTTGGAGGGTGAAATCATTTATTCAGTCTCATGAGGTTAGTGATCCAAAGAGCACGCCCTGACTGGTGACTAATAGGTGGCTGATGTGTCACTCAGCTCACTGACGTCTGCTGGATACACTTTGGTGTCTAGGCTGTTGCAATTCACCCTCTGCGTCAAAACAAACAAGTTCCAGAAAGCTTAATTTCACTTTTTTGCCTCAGGATGCCTTGGATACAGCATGACAGTTTTCATCAGGGATTGCCAATTTCCTCAGTCCAAATGTCTGTTTCTGCCTGGCAAAGACCCCAACTGAAGAAGAATGACTTTAATAACTGATATTTTCTCGAAGTTATTTTGAAAACCATTCTTGTCTCTTTAGGCGCTGGTCCTGCTCCTCACTAGTAATTTTGTGTGTGTGTGCGAGCGAGGGTTTTTGTCTCCAGCGGCAAGCCCTGTGGTCTGCTCGCGTGGAGAAATCGGCCTCACTGGAAACTTGTGGCTGCCGTTTTTATACTAATAACAATATTATACAGAGCATAGGTTCAGACTGGCATGCCCAGGCTTAAACTAATAATAACAATGTTGAGAAACGCCAGGAACTGGGGTTTCCTGACTGTTGAGAGGATTTTTACAGTTCAGGGAGTTGAGTGAAAGCTGGAGCTACACATGGAGCAACATGTCATGTTGTATTATTAGCACCATGTATCTCTGCGCTCTGTGTTTTTTTTTTTTTTCCTTTCTTTTGATGAATCATTTGTTCATTTGTCCTGTAGATGATGAAATTTTGAATTAAGGAGTAGAAACCTTTGTTAACACGTTTGATCCTCTTTTCACTTGCACTTAATTGACCCTTAAGTCTAAGAGAAAGTCATTGGGCAGCTTTATTAAGATGTGTGTGTCTCTATGGGGGGTTTTCTAATTGTTCATGTTTGGTCCCAGACATGCCTGCTGCTTTCGCTAATCATGCTATCATACAGTGCCACAGGCTATTTCTCTAAGCCAACAAGTATTTTAACAAGCTGGAAGACTTCACTCATTCTTTCCGATCCTTTACCGGCATCCATATCATCATGCTTAATGTCTGGGCGTTTTGGCAAGCCATGCAGTACGCTTTGGCTAGCCACAGGAGTCCAAGGCCAAGATACATGCATTACACATGCATCCACAGCATGAAAAATGTTGAGGGAGTTCAGCACCATCTTCCCTGTGCTGTGCGCAGGGGTACATCAGAGCCACTGTGGTGTAGTCTGAGACAAAACAGCCTCACAGTCTCTGCAGACAAGGCTGTTCAGGTCCAATTATTGAAACCACTATATGCCTCTATGGTCATTATTTGCTGTTTAAAGTGGGCTGCAGTGCATGAGTGTGTCAGAACACCCCGTTCCTCTTATTTGGTTATTTTCTAGCCTGGGTGTCAGAGCGCTCTCTTGATCATCATCCAGGAGTCGGATAATCTATGAATTTCTCGCTTTCCACGGCAACTTTCTCTCTCCCCTTGTTTTTCAACCCTTCATCTCTGTGAATGTGGGTGGAACAGTTGCCGTATCTCCACCAGTAATAAGAGAAACAGTAGAAGGTTTGTAGTCAGCCATTTGCCTCAAGGGTTAAGTATCCATCTCCATTCCTTCTAAACCCACCCCTGCTTAGGAGGAGAAGGCTGTGAATAAATACCAGCCTTGTCCTCTCATAATGGAACAGCTTGACCTTCTGTGACCTCTGCCGGTCAGGAGCATCTGCATGTCGATTCCCCCGGCCTGTCCTATGGGACACCACCGGGCTTTCACATCTGCTGGTGAGCGGTAATTCAATTGGTTGAGGAATTTATTTTACAGAATAAAAATTAAGGACGGGCCTATAATTTTTCAGAGCGACAAAAGAAGCCTGTCAGGTGGAATATGCTGGTGATTTACAGTCTGTGATAGTGTGAAACTACTTGTTTCTCTCTGGGCACTGTGCATGACGAGCGCATAATGAGCGTGGTCCTCATTGATATTCTTGAGCCTCTCTATATGGATGGGATAATAATGAGTTTGGCAGGGGGCCTTAATTTAATCATGTCGGTAAAAGCGGTGCACATGTGGCACAGCTGCTAGCGCTTAGCCGAGCCTTGCCATGCCCTCAGATGAGGTGCCATTGAGTGCCCGCATTGGCTGGTTTCTGTTATCAGCCTTATGAAGCACATTCCTCTGTGAAAAGACTTTGCGGAGCAGGACAAAGGAGTTTGTTCTGCAAAGATTTGTCTGACTTTTCTGCAGCAATCGAATTAGCTCACGTGCTTCTGCATCCGCGTGACTAGAGAAACTGGTTTAGGTGTTTTTGCTGCTGCCAGCACAGGTCAGTCTTTGTCAGTGCGTTTATTTAACTTTCCCAGTTAAACACAGCGCTGCTTGAGTGCTTTGTCGAGCACCTGTTTTGGATTATAGGTCGATAATGGCTCCCAGCTAATTTCTTGTGATAGTTCAGCAGTGAAATCTAATCTCACCTTTGCTGTTTGGCTTCTTTTAGAGTGAGCTTTATAGAATCCCTGCCACGACGTTAAGGGTCAAAATCTGTTTCTACTTGGGGGAAAAAAAAAAAAGATTCAGAGACAAAAGGTGCAAGCCTCACACGTGCACTCCTTAACGTGCACGCTTGCTTTCAATACCAAGCATGCTTTCTTCAAACAGGTTTCACTCAACATTCTACCTGCTCCAGTGAAGAGCACGCTAACCTCTGACACAGTTTGGTGACAGAAACTAGGCCGTGGTTTGTGCAGTGACTAAACGTCTGCTGGAAAAGGGACGAGAAGGCATGCAAAGTTGTGTCCGCACTCAGCGACACACACTCACCACAGGTGTTAAACCTGTTTGTGAGTGTTGGGCTGCACGCTGTGTTGCGTGGCCTTATTACGATATTTCTCACACTTTAAAAAAAGCCGGTGTCCTACAAACAGACACACTTTTCTGGACTTAAACTCAGCTGAACACTAACGGGCACTCGTGGGTTTTTATACGTCCAGGTGTGGTCGTTAGTTGTAAACATTGTGATGTGTAAACCTGATCAGCTTTAATCAAATGACAAATAAAACGTTGGCTTTGTGGCTTGTGTCTGCAAGAAGCTCGGATGTCCGCATAGTTGCTTGCCCAGGCATCCTGTGCAGATATTTAAGAGCTCAAGTAGCCTCAGACACCCACAACTGCTAGCTCCAGTGATGAGTAAAAGGTGTGTGTGTGTGTGTGTGTGTTTGCGCCTGGCTCCTCACCAGCTGTCTCACCCATCATCGGTGCTTTCAGGAGGCTGAGCAGACAGCAGAAACAAGAGGACAGAAACCTCAGCTAGACTATGAGTCTATGAACGGGGACCGATACTGTACATTAAGGCTAGCTGGGCTTGAAGCTGCTATAAAACAAATTGTTTGGTTAATGATAAGAGGAGCAATAGTGTTTCTGTGTTCCTGTAAAAGCGAGATTGCACTAAGCTGGTCTTATTTCATAACCTGTTTATTGCTTCAGGAATATAACCACCTTTGATCAACAGCCAGCTCAGCAGAGAGTAGTAGTTGTTCTCCCTTCCTCTGTGAAGAGCCAGTAGCTGTGAGCAGCTTTACGTCATAGGATGGTTACTTTATGTGGAGATTTACATGAGGTTCCTCTGCATGTGAGCTGTGAGCGAGATGTCCGTCTTAGAGGTTGGATGAGGCTTTAAAGACGTGTATATGCTACATGTGTGTAAACATGCGTATACATAGGCTCCAGGTACGGCGGGACGTGTCTAAACAGCGGTGATTTCACCCGATGGATGGTTTATTTAGCCGTCCAGACTGTGGTCCTGTGTTTACAGGTCTCTGATGTAGGTCCACGACCTGATGCTGACACGGCCGCTTTATCCTGCCATCTACAGCCGGCCGCCTGGCTCCACTCAGCTCAGCCAGAGACGAGGATGTGTGCTTGTCTCACACAGGCTCCAGAGTGTGATCCGAATATTAAAGCCTCTCTGGTGAATCATCACATTCATTTTCATTTGAAACAGAAGGAAACTGCATTCCTGCATTGTCTAATGCCTTTGCAATTTGGATTTGCCGCAGTAAATAAGGTCAGCAAGTCAGCCCAGTCAAGTTAATCCTCCATTCTGGTGAAGAGATGTCCCGATTGTTTGTAGTTTAGTTTTACTTGTTTGAGTTATTTCTGTAAGTGTTAAACTAAATGAATGTTCTTGCGCCGACATGGCCATGTTTGTGCCACACAGACTGGTGTGCACATTGAAGATGATGTTCTCACCAGGTAGAATCCATCCTGAGCACTTAACGGAGACAATCTTTCAGACCTGCCAGTGTGGTAAAAGAAAAGCTTTAATACGGACTGTAATTGCATCAGGTAATGGCCTCTAATGGCCAGCTGAGCATCAGCCTTTGTTATCTATCTTAACCTTGACCAAGATGAGCAAACCAGCCAGACGGGCCCAGACTAGTGTAACCACCTCTAAAAGACTTAAAGCATCATCTTGGTGTTGGCCTGTCAATTTGTCTCAGTTTATGGCTTTAGTAGACATGACTGTGATGAATAGATGGTGGTGAAAGTGCTGAGCTAGTACCAACAAGTGCCATGACCCGAGCGTTGCCTAATTTCCCACCTACTTATCATCATTGCTTTGTTTACGTGTGTCGTCAGTCAGACGGTCTCCTAACCTTTGTGGTCAGGAGAATAGTGCTGGTGAAGAGCGAGCTGAGTGATTCATGTTCTGTTTGGCTTGACTCTGATCTACACTTTGGCCCTTAATAGGCCATAAAAGGAAGAGACATTGCCAGTTGGAGGGCTAGTTTACCATGAACATATGGCTCGCCTTGGCATGGGGAAATAACATTTGAATTACCGAATGTATTAGTATCAACCTGTCCTCTAGCTTTCCAAGCTTAAATCACATGCTAGCGATCCGTCAGCTCGCGCAGTGCCAGCACATTTCTGAATAAACTTTTAGCCTTGCAGCGGGCAGAAGTGGCTCCGGGGGCTGTGAGGGTGCACTGCACACTGGGTGGGGGAGGCCACAAGGGCAAACTCCCTCTGGCGTCAGAGCTCCTCAAGAATGCAGAGAGGGATTAATGCACGTCTGTGGCAGTGATGGATGAGACAAGGAGACACACTCGCTCACTCACACATGCACACACGCACACACACACACATATATATACCAATAGAGCATCTGGATGCAGACTGTTTGGCCCTCCCCTGCAGCAGTACGTGCCAGCTTAGCAAGTGTGTGTGGTTTGTGTGTGTGTGTGTGTCTGCTGGGACAAAGCCAGACTTGGTTGTTTGCCCTACTACCCCAGATAGAGCTGCATTCACCAGCCACGTGTCATTTTGAGTAGAAGGCACAGCTTTTATCATGCTAGTTGATGTCTGGGGCACTTTGAGTGATCTGCTTTGTTCTTTTCAAATCGCAGATGAATCGATTTCTCTCCTGTTGAGTCCACTGATTCATGCTGCATGTGGTGATTTGTGGTTTTGAATGTGCGCCTGCAACTCCCGCTTTCTGTATTTGACCATCGATTAATGTACATGTACACTTCTACCTGCTCCCAAATCCCCCAGTTCCTCATTGTTTCCCTGAAACCTCTGGTGGTTCTGTGTGACCTCTAGCAGCTGGCTCTGTGTGACTGATATTGTACCGCGATGGTCAATGATCTCTGATGGATCACCTTAGGGAGCCTGGAGTGTGTCTCACATGACTGCCGCAGTACACTACAGTGGCTATTGCTATGGTAATGAGTGAGTGAGTCGCGGGCTGATCTTATTAATCACCGGGGCTCACACCATGTAGTGTGTGACAGATTATCCTGCAGCGCACAAAGGACAGCCACAGTCACTTCCAATGGAGATAATGCAGTTTGCCATTGGGCTTAATATTACCTTTTGGAAAGTTGACAAAGAGAAAAACATTTTGTGTTTACTGATGAAGACTGTGATTCAAACTGACCTTCTTGAAGGCTAACAACTAATGTCATTGTTCTATTTCCCTTTCTCCGCCTCAAAGGCGCTTTTCTCTCCCTATCTCACATCGGAGGGGAGATAATTAGGTATCTCTCCTTTCCCTTTGTGCGAGGGAGCCGTCGTGCTTTGCAGCTCCTTCCCCATTCTTCCTGGGCAGGGCTGGGTGTGCGCTTGTTTTCCCAGGAGCCATGGGGTGTCTTATCTGACCCTGGAGCTGCTGCCAAAGACACCATATATTTTGTACGCACTGCATGCCATTCATTCTATTACTTTTACCACCACAGATGGGGACTTACTCTGCTTTAGCTCTGCTTTGAGTGGACAGCGAAAATGGCATGACGTTGAATAAACAACTTGACTGAGACGCTTTGCTGCAGCACAGATGTTGAACATCAGCCAGTCTGAAAGCCAGATACTGTAGCTCTGGATCAAGTTCAAGTACATGCTGTGTGTGTGTGTGTGTGTGTGTGTGTGTGTGTGCGTGTGCACCACTTTGCTGCACAGAATTAACCCTCAAAATGACCTTCTTCTGTCCATTAAGCTGCTTAATTAGCAGAGAAGCTGATAGAAAGCTGATTTGCACCTGCAGTCTTCCAGCTGTTTGCTAGATCTCACACATGCACACACACTCCATCTTTTTGTGAGGGCTGTTAACTCTGATCTTTCCGCCATTCAAAGCACTCACAAGCAAAAGTTCACCCACGCAGATGGCCACTGACACCCCCTTGAGGATGTTCTGGGTCAGTGTCTCCCCTAAACAAAGCATCAGAGGATGTTTGCACCACATTCCTCATCACAGGTTTTTACCACCGGCACGATGAGCAGAGGACAAACTCTATGATGTTTGTCTCTCAAACACACACTAAATCTACACACACACACGTTAGCGCTCTTTTGTTTGCAGGGAGCCTGCACGCAGACTCATCCTGGTTAATTTAGAGTCGTGTTGGACACTCTGTGTTCGCGTCTGACAGGAGCTCCAGTCTTTAGAAAGGACAGCAGGGGAGGCTGGCAGAAAATGGAGATTTCTCTATATGGGACAGAAAGATGAGGAGGCAGAGGAATAGAGAGGTGAGAGGGATAACCTTTGGATGTCATTGAACATGAGACACATTTTAAATATTTCTGTCAATAAAATGGATTGAATAGCTCTATTTCTCAACTTCTTAGTTTTACACTTTGGAGTTTTTTTTCTTTCATGTTGAAAAACGCCTTCTGTCAGCAGTACACTTCTTAATGCGGGTGAGTTCAAATCAAAGCAAAGTTTCCTCTTCACGATAAATCCCACTAATTAAAATGTTTAAGAGGTGGAGTTGGTCTGAGTCGGGAAGCCAAATGCCAAACAAAAGACTTGACCTTTCACCCTGACTGAAAGCACGCTAGATTAAGTAAATTCCATCAGTCTACACCCCCAGTTCATCCGACCATCTACTTATAGTTTCTAAAGCAGTTCTAGACCCTTGATATTTAAATCCATGTTTCTGTATGAGGCAGTATACTAATCTCTGCTAAAGTGAGCAATTAAGATCAATTTATTTCCTCCCAGCGGACGTTTCATTCACAAATTGCCGCAGACCGCCGTCCCCAGTGAGCAGGGTAATCAATGGCATCAAACCATAAATGGCTTCCAGCTACGAGAGAAGCTCCATCATGCTGTTTAGGAGAGAGACAAGAAATATGAGCATGCTGACTGGAAACTCATATTCCTCCCTCCGACTCTTCCCCCAACTCCCACCATTCGTCAGCCCCATCCCACGAGCATCACTCGCCCACTGAGAGCTTTTCATCAGAGACGGATTATTGCAAGTAATTTGTCTGAGATAAAATGTGACATCATTTATGTATTTCACACAAAAAGAATAATTTACGTTGGAAAGTTATGGTGTCTGCCTCTCAGTTTAATGCATAAATGGGATGCATCTGTCCGAGATGCCTGAAAACTAACATGCTGACGCTCGTGTTTACCTCATTCACCATCTTCGTTTAGCATGTTAACATGCATAAAACAAAGTATTAGACAAATACAGGACACGATTTAGTGCACCAAATTTCATGGCAATCCATTCAATAGCTGGTGAGACATTTCATGAGAAAACACAAATCACAGTAGTGCTGGAGATTTATCCTCAGGAGACCATGAATTGTTGAGATGTTTTGGACAAGTTGGAGGTTTAGCAATGCAGAAAGATAATGGACCAGCTCTGAGCCCTGAGGCCGGACTCCTCTTTACTTTTTTTTTTTTATTATTAACCATTATGGAAGCTACTTTATGACCTAATGCTGGATTAACTGTAGTAATTGTGGTCGCAAATTGGAAGAGAGGATTTCTGTGAGGAGGTGTGAGCTTTGTCACACTGCCATTATTGTGTGTGTGTGACAGAAGGCCATTAGGGGTCATCTAGACCTCCGAATCACTGGCGATCCTTGGTGTTTGAAAGCTTTATCCCAAAGCAAAGCTCCGCTGATAAACTCTTTGAATCCCGTGCCACCACTCATACAGCAGCAGTACTCCCGATTTCCAGCATAGGAAAGCCTCTTAGATACGCCTTCACTCTGTATCTCCTGTGCTGCACTTGGTTGCTCTTGAGTAAGATACACATGGGCCGAATGACACACGAGTATCAGTAGTTATCGTGATGAAGTGCAATGTGACCTCCTGCTTCAGTGCAGCAGTTTAAGACATGTGAATGGAAATTATGTTGAGACGTGTGCGTGACGTAGTCGCCCGGAGCTTGGATATATAGAGGGATTTAATTTGGCTCTGGAGAACTTGTTGGGGCCTTAATTGATCTTAATTAGGGGTCAGACCATTTGGCCGTGTGGAATTAGACCCAGCACCTGCTCTGTATGAATATGCATCGTCCTCTCTGCCTTCTCTTTCTCGGTGCCTCGCTCTTTTCATGCCTCAGTCTCTCCGAGCATGTTGTTGACCAATCTTTTAGCTGCCTCTATCGAAAGCCAGACAAAGGGCTTTGAGGGGAGCGCAGACTGGGCCACGAGGACCATTGTGTTGTTAACAATGTTGTGTAGCTCTGGTGAACGTTGCTGATATTGTGTCGTGGAGCTGATGTCAAGCAGCAGGTTCCACAGCTGCTCATACAGCGTGACATGGACATGACTTTGAATAGCTGCTCAGGCACAGATGAATTTCTAGAGAAGAACCTGATTTAATATTCCTGTTACATTCGCTCTCGTGTTTTCCATTTGTGTAAGTGGTGTTACGTGTCCCTGAAAACCAGTATTATTCACTCAGTTCCTCTGGAATAAACAACTGGCTCACGCGAGAGCTTGGAGCGGCTTTAGGATTCAGTCTGGCACTATTGGTCCAGTCCTGATGCTGTGTTGTGTTCTGGTCTGGCTCTCTGACTGGGTCCAGTATGACTGTGCGACCACAGTTATGTGAACCGTGGTCCAATGGAGGCCTGTGTGTGTTTTTGGACTGACGGCAGTCTCAAGTTCGTCTTAGTCACAACGCTTTGAGTGCATTTCGGAAATTCTAATTCCATTTGACTTATGTTCTTACATCCCAGAAGCTTTCAAACAGCTTAGCCATGTCGCTAACTCTGTTTCTCCTTTGTAATTTCCCTTTTGGCCCCATTCTTTTTCACACCAAACCTCTGTCTTCACTCACTGGATTTTTTTTCTTATTCTCTGGCTCACACTCACTCATGCATACACGTATATATACACACACACTCTCCTTTCTGTATTTCCAGTAGCTGGCTGCCTCCGTGGCCTCCTCCTGGGGTCATTGTGGTATTTAGGGTCAGACAAGAGCTGCAGTCATTGCGCCCTCCCCAGTGCCTCCCAGGCAGCACTGCAGCCAACTTACGCCAGCTTGTCTGGCCCAATCGCCTCAAACAGCTATGGAAAACCGCCTTGGCTGTAACAAGCCCTGCATCCACCTCCTAGCCAACGGAAAAGCAGGATATAGGAAAAACAACACTGTGGAGTAGTGGAGACTGTAGATGGATGAGAGCTATAAAACATCCTTGCTTCTCTTTCTGAGAGAGCTCTTCTGTTGAGAACTTTTCACTTTTTCCTCCCAGCTCCCCTGCTTTTCCTCTTGGCGCTCCGTTACCCAGGGTTACCCTGGGAGGATTGTGATTCGCTCTTGCTCTGAAGCCGAGAGGGAGTTTCCACGTGTCCTTCAGTGTGTCTGGGTGTGTGAGTCAGATGTGGTGTGTATGTTGCTTTAAGACTCAACGAGCCTTCACAGGGAGAATCCACTTTGAGATCAGACAACACCAGCTAGATTTCTCCTTTGCAAGCTGTTCAAAGAGTTCTGAGATTAAAGCCCGGGCCACAGAGGTAAGGGATGCTATGGGCTCTCTGTGTTTTATCTTTCTCTCCCTTTGTTTCTCCTATTTACTGGATTAAGAGGAGGCTGGGGTGAAGAGGTTGCATTGTGTTTCCTATTGTCCAGATCCACAGGTGTGGGTTGTTCTGTGTGTTTGCATGTCTGAGAGCTGTTTATTTCCCACCTGTATCTCTTAGATAGCGGTCTGTGCTCTAGTTTTTATCTCTAGTGTATGGCCTGCCTTGCTGTATTCGCCTGCCACATGTAGCCTTGTAAATGAAGACACAACAAAGTGAGCCTCGACAATCTCAGATTTTATCACTCCTGCTGATTTGTGTTTTAGGGTTGTCAGCATTTTATGCGTGACTCACATTCACTGAGAGTAAGTGAGTTTGACTTACCACCTTGTCTAAACTTTGAATCTCATGCTGAAGTCCCGGGATACTTGCTCAGTGGAAGCACATTGTATGTAACATTTTCATTTCTTGGCATCACTCTGGAATGACAGTGGCATACGTCTATAAATCTTTCAAAAGGCTGCCATGTCATTTTTGGTTGCGAGCCAGACGCAGAGCTTCTAAATGCATAATGAAAAAGTCTGAAAGACGGTTAACAAGCACTCTGATGGATGTTTGGTGGCTTTGGCTGAATCCACCACACAGTAATATGGGCTTTCAGCAAGTGATTCATAGATAGACATTTCTCCTCATAATCAAACAACCACAGAATACTTTTAAATCTGGTTCATATGATAAAAACTCAGCAGGAGATGGCCTGATCTTTGGCTCCACTATTTTCTCTTCTTCACTTCCTGTTGTTGTTTTTGTACTGAGAAGATCTTGTGGGTTGCTTTGCATAAGTTTGAATTGAAGCAGTGTCTAAAAGAGGGAAGCTCGAAGCACACTGCGTCTTTAAGAGCCCAGTTGTCACAGCGCCAGAGGAAAGTGATAAGAGACAAGTCCCATGGGCTGTGATTTGACAGGAGGAAGGCAGTGCGATTGTGTTAACAGTCACTACCTATAACAAATGACCTCATAGTTCCCTAATTCACAGTGTAATTCAGAAAGCATGAAACCTTGCTGGTCCTTTATTTTGAAGGAGATTTCTGTAGCTACATTCTGTGCTATTGTTGATTGATGATTTCTTCCAACAGAGCCATATTTCAACTACGCAGTGTTCTATATGCGTAGCTTATATTGCTCTCCTCAGTGGACTCTTTTGGGAAACCATGGAAAGGTCTAACAATATTTCTGTATCTCCAAGGTTTTATGGCAGAGTAGGTTCAAAAGCTGCACTAACAGCACCATGATATTACTGTGAGGCTCAGTTCTCTGGGGAATCACCCTGTGTTTTACACTGCTGTGTCAATAGTTTGTTCCTCCAGCCTTGATCTTCAAGCTTAGGTTCAAGGACATGTAGTGGTAGTTCTCCAGGCTGCGCGAGGCAAAGGGAGGTTGTAGCCCCTGTTCGACAAATGCGCAGTGGTCTTTGTGTAGGAAAAAGACAGTTAGTTCCTTAACACACTGCCTTCATGCACCTACTGTGTTTATACCATGTCGAGGTGTGGCCCATTCTTCACCGTTCGCCGCAGCCCCAGACCCAAGACACCCACAGTGCCAGACTAAACATGGAGCTTACGTGGGAGTCACTCAGGGGCAGCCTGAGAAGAATGCCAGGTCATGGGGTGTGTCGAGGAGTGTTAGGGTGGCAGTGGTCCCTTGGCCCCTGAGCAGATGGTGTGTTGGAAGCCTATTGATGAGAACAGAGGAGGGAAGGGGAAGAGGGAGGCAGGGTTGAGGCTGGGTGCAGTGGTTAGCGGCTTAAAGGAAGACTTGTCTTGTTCTCCCAAAACAGTCGCACAATGCTCCAGTTCAAGTCGCAGCAGAAGGCAAACGTGTCTGTCTTTAGGTTTGTGTGTTGGCACGCCTTTAAGCCTTTCATACCCAGAACCCCACTCGGTGTGAATAAACTTTGCAAGAAAAGTGTCAGCAGTGGTGTTGGAAGAAGGCCGTCATTGTGACAAGTTCAACAGTCAGCTTTATGCTGACTCCAAGTGTTGTGAGCAGCTGTTTGTGGCCTTTATTCCACAGAGAGCATTGTTTAGTTACTCTCTATTCTATTCATTTCCCCTTCACTTTCTTGCTTCTGGATGTCGGATGAATTACAAAATAGTCCTCTACTTGCTAGGCCCACTGCAAAATAACAGATTTCAATGGTTAGGTGGTGTATTCATAGTGAGAGTCTTAGACATGGGATGTAATGGAATGTAGTCCCGGGGAACTGAGCAAGAAAATATACCAGTTCTCCCACAGGTTTCTAGTTTAAGGCAGTTAACCAGTGCCGAGGGTCCATTTGAACCATGACCCCAGCTCAGCTAGCACCACAAAGCTAGAAATGATCGGTGTGTTACAGGCAGGAAGCTGCTTGGATAGGTGGGTTCAGGGTTATAGTGCATTGACAATTTCTCTCAGTATCAGTACGGCTTTTATTTCATGTGTTCTCTCCATGGTTTTAACTCATGACGAATTAAGGAAGTGTTTGGTTAATCCTCTGATCAGCTCAGAGTGGTGGTTCAAGTTCATTACCAGGCCCACATGCCAGGCCAAGTTTCCACTGTGCTTTTCAAGTGCCACTTTTTCACACTCATTCTAAACAGTTTAAAGAAGGAGAGAATCATTTCCTTGTGTGTCTCCTTGTCATGTTTGATTTGTTTTGTAACACTAGTCTGGATCTTTGCCTCATCCTCGAACTTCAGGATCTAGCGCCTCATGTGCTTTATGTTTAAAATGTTCCCCAGGAATCTTCCTCTCAACTTCGTCTATTAAACACACTCTTTTACTGTAGTCCATTTACACAGCCAACGCTATTTAATCTCACCTCACAGTCAAGGTGCATCCAAGCAGGAGCAGATAAACTCTTAATGCTGCAGATCACTTAATCCCAAAGGTTAGGGCTTTTGGCAGGGGGTGTTTACACTGTAACCTTACACATGCTGTACGTGTGCAGCGAGGCTTAGCAGAGTTAGCGCTATTTGAAAGCCTTCCTGGAGTGTGAGCTACATGCATGTAAGTGGGTTATATTACACACATGCATGGCCTAGTCACACTGCTTCTCACAGAATGCCCAGTGCCTCTGCAATAAGTGCTCCTCGGCCGTTTCTAGTTTTGGATTCTGGCTCTGGACAAATTTGGCGGTGACGAGTGAAAAAAAAGGAGCAAGCTAGGATTCCAAGATTTAAAAATAAACAGACTGGTAAACTGTAGCCGGCTTTCAAAAACTTTCCCAACCCTGATCAAAGACGACGTCATTTACTTGCGGGGAGGTGGAAAAATGCTACTAATGTTTGGTTTGGATGGCTGATTGAGGAGAGCTAGATTTGGGGGATGGAGTGAATTTTTAAACTAGTCATACTGTAGTGCCAGGGTGGCATGACTGTACTGTGCTGTCTTCTGTGGTACAAAGCCTGGTTGATGTGATACAACTGGGAACGTGGCTGGAGTGAAGTTTATCGGACCTGTTGGACACTGTAGGGCTGCATAGTTCTTCAAAAGACATGTTTTTTGCTCTGGGATGTTGGATGAATCATTTTTGCAAACCTTCCAATAAGAAGTATGCTTTCTTTCCCCAGATGCAGAAAAACTACCAAAAGTTAGACAATCTCAGGTGGTGTCTAAGTATTGCACATGCTTTGTTTAATCCCAAGAAGTGTTCCCAAACACTGTGTTCTCCCAAATGCTAGGGATTAGGTCTACTCTTTAACTGGCACACCTGTTATCTAACATGGAGCTCATTACACGTGGTAAATTACAGTTCTGTCGAAAGACACTAAGCATTAAGTCTACATCTCTGTGTGTTTCAGATGATACAGACGACAAAGGAATGAGTTTATTTTGAGAGATGAAGCGGAGAGAACCTTCCACATAGGAGCTCTGAGCTGAGAAGAGGCTTAGATACAGGTGAGTCCAAGAACTGTGGCCTTCGTATCTGGGTTGTCATTATTAGTGTGCTCGATTATATTTGTATGTTATATAATGGATGTTACTTCCTCTGCAAGCACATTAGTCCCTTTTAAAATGGTCATCCATCATTATTAAAACATTTCTACTACAGGACTTTAACCAAGAGTGTTATATCTCTTCCACATGTTGTAGACAGGTTTGTTTTAGTTCCTAATCCACTTGGTGCGCTAATACAAAGACATGAAGACTGTTGAAGGTATTTGGTTTGACCTGTTATATAATCACATCACAGAGAGCAGCAGATCCGCTACTGTCTCTTACAGCCCCACCAGTTAATGCGCTATAGCTTCAACCCTGTAATGAAATGTCTGTCTGGTCACGGCTCTCCGTCACTAATGTAAGAGTGTTGTGGACAGTCTGGAAGTGATTTTTTTCATTGTCCTGAACTGTCACACATGACAACCATGACAGCTTAAAGCCTGTTCATCCAACTTGACTTTTCTGTCGAAAGAATGGAGGAATGTAGTAAAATGAGAGGGGGTAGACCATACAGGTTAATGACCAGATGTGATAGAATTACTTTAAGCCATTTTCTTTGGCAGACATGAGGAAGATATTAGACCTACTGGTGTTTTACTCTGGAAACAGCCACTGCAAATTAAATGAGTGTGTGTGTATAATATGGTTTTATGTGAGTGTAGTCATCATTGTTTATGAGTAATAAGTTAATTTTATCTCTCTAAAGAGCTAGCATTATGTCATAGCATGTCTTATATATATTACACTGCCTTATGTGTGAGTACCACGAGTTTTCCAGTAGCATGATGCTAATGGAATTATGTTTTGTTTCCTTTTTATTTTTTTTCCAGGCAGTGATGGGAAATTCCGAGAGCCAATATAGCATCCAGGGCCCCAAAGGCACCAGCTTTGTCTTCCCTGGGAAACCAAAGTCATGCTCACTGAAGCTCCGCTCGGGCAAAGACGGCGCACTGTCGCCCCATTCATGGTGGAAAAGTGCCCCAGTAGGCTCAGGGTACAAGGCTAGGTGTGTTGGCCGTGGCTGCCTGTCCCCCCCTAAAAGCCGGCAGCCTTATGCCGCCAGGCACTATGACTACATCTCAAAGGGAACAAGGGGCAGCCCAAGTGAGCATCGCTGGCATCGATCACCTGGATGTGGTATACGAAGGCGGCATATATCCGATGACTGCGAAGATAATCCGTACGGGCCTGAGCATAATGGGCACACACTGAATGGACATGCTGATGAGCATGAGGCTTTAGAGGAACAGAGCAGTCCACGGGTGGTGATCAAGAAAGATGGCAGTCTCAGGGTGGAGTTCACCAACACTTCGGGTAACCCCCTTCTCCTGGATGAGGCTTCTGGCCCTGTGCAACTCCTAAAGTTCTCTCCCAACCTGGAGTCTGCCTCCAATCCCAGTCTGACTGGTTCAAGAGATGGAAGGCAGGATGGCCACCGCAGTGGTCCACCACCGGCCTCTACGTCCTCCACAGCCAGGACCAGCAAGGGAAGCTCACTGAGCTCTGATGGTTCCTGGTACGACTCTCCCTGGGGGCCCAGCACAGAGCTGTGTGAGCAGGACCATCCATGCTCTGCCAGCAGGACACTAGTTCACTCGCCCACAAGCCAGCTTGACTCCTTCATTGAGCAGTCTCCCCCCATGTCCATCATAGACCTTTACAAGGACTCCACAATGGCTGCCACCTTTCCCACAGCCAGGGACCTGTCCTTCCAGTTACAGGAACCTCCACAAGGCCAGAGGCCACACCGAGCCTCTTTTGCATCAGTCCTGGATGTTCCATTGGAGGAAGAGTGCCTTGAGGCCCGTCAGTACTCATCATACACCCTACCTTGTCGCAGGCCCAAAGCCCACACCATGAGCGAGGATCTGGATCAGTATCCTGACCAGGAACAGCACCAGGAGCAGGCTGGACCTGATTTCAGCTTCCATAAGAAAGACTCCATCAAAAACCGCATCAGGCGCCTCAGTGATTGGACAGGAAGCCTCAGCCGTAAGAAGAGGAAGTCTCAGGTGAGTTTGTCAAGGACAGGTTTTGGGCATCACATTGACGTAGTCGTAGTCAGCATTTTTTGATATTTAACACGTCTTTGTCACTAACAGTGTTCATACCGGGATCTTATTTACAAGGTATGTAAAACAACAAGTTGCATAGATGTGGTTTTCATAGTCTCCCCATACATTGTAGCCCTCATAGTTTGAGCACACAGTAGATTAATTTATGATTTTCTTATTGTAGTCTTAGAGCCACAGCTTACTGGATAGGAGAAGGTATCAGTAACAGCCACGCGCAGACAGTTTCCTGTCTGGCATGGTTTATTTGATCATGAGCCACAGCGGTGGTCCTGGCAATACCAGGAACCAACCGCCGTCCTCTGGTCCTTAGCACCACAACACCAGCTGTCTTAGGACAGGGCACAGTGGGGCGGCCCAAAATGAAATTTGTAAGGCAGCCAGCGCTGGGTCGTGTTGTTTTTATGTGGATGGAACAAGGATGAGAGCTACTTCCTAATACAATGTAAGACATGGATGGTCCTTCAAGGAAGAGGAGTTTGGGGCTGATATGCAGATGCCATGATGACTGTATCTGGGTGGGTACATCTGAAGTATTATTGCATACTGATTGTTGAATGTACAGTACATGATGCGTATTAATTATTAACTAATTTTTAGCTCTATGATCTGCTGTTAGACATACATGTAGGCTGTGATTGTGTTGATCTAACTGAATGGTATTAGGTTTTTTTTAGCCTTAGTGGTCAGTAGCTGAGAGAATTGCATTTTATTTGAAAAGGTTTAAAAGTTTTCAAGCTGTGAAATATTAGCACCTGAGACATGGAGCAGGCAGCTGATACATTTTCTCAGTAGTAAAATGATACTTGTACCATACGGGCACGGGTCAGAGGAGACGTTCGAAATAACCACAGCTTGTCTGCATGTTGCCTCCACTTGACTTTAAAAACCATGTGATTTTGTCCTACAAACACTTCATTCTTAATAGCTTTAATTTGATATAAAACATTTACTGAAACTGTGCCTGAACTCATGTCCCTCTCTGTCTTTGATGCTTGAAAGCAATTGTGTCTGCATTAATTCGTTTAGCTTTGCCTTGTAAAAGTTTTAAGAACGTTGTTTCGGCACTGCCTAGAGAATAGCTGTAAGCCTTTGAGAGTTTCTGTTCTGTTTCTGTGAAACTAAATCCTAGCTGAAGATTTAACCCCACCCCTCCTCTAATGTTAATGAATGACTCATGATTGGTCTGGCTGTTGTGTGGTACAGACTTTCTGGGCTCCCCTCATGGTCCTTGGAGAGTAAATCTGCTAATAGGGATTGGTGTTCAGTCAGTTGGGTCTGACAACAAACCAAAGGGCAAAATGGAACAATGACTTTATTCAGATGTCCTTCTGTTCTTTGCTAGAGTAAGAATTCATATGCTTACACAGCTAAGTGAAATATGAGGTACTTTGCCTTGACAGTGTCACTCAACCTAGTAGTGACAAATCTGAAGTGTTAAACAGCTTTCACTTTACATTAGTAATTTCTGCCTCTAAATCTCCTGTATGCCATAACGCCATGCTAATCCACGGCCATGTGTTGGCTCTTGATTGTTTTAGGGGGCAGACTAACACACACAGATTTACATCACCCGTTGTTATCCCGAAATAAAGCAGATAGAAAGCTGTTTTTGCCTGCAGAAATCCTCAAAAATCTTTTAATTAATGTGCGGTTAGTCAAAGAAAATGAAATCCATTGCCAGCACCAGGTACTGGGGATGAATTGTAACAAGCTTGGCTCAGTTTTTAGAGATAAATGCTAAGAGGGCTACATTTTCATAAAAGCTTGACATAGTTTAATCTGGGCCAATTCTTAGTGACTGGGAAAGCCTGCAACAAGTTCATTTTAAAGTTCTAATATCCTTCAGCAGCTGTTTTGTCGACTGCCAAACCTCTGAAGCAAATATCTCCAAAGGCTCGTCACAGTGCCTCCTTTCAGCAGGTCAATCAAAATCAGGAGCACCTCCAGCTCTGGTTCCCCTCCACCTGGACTCCGAGGCTCTGTTATGGGTTTAAAGGTCACACCGCAACCCTGATGCCAAAGGCCAAGAACCTGCTTGTAATGAAAAGCAGCTGCAAGAGAACTGGGTGGACAAATTCAAGCTGTGTTGGCTAAATGAAACTAAGGAGAGTAGAAAAAGACCCACCCTGTGCTCAGTACGCATTTTATTATGGCAGGTGGACATAATGGTTAAACATAGACTGCCCTCAACTGAACACTTTGGGTGCAAAGTGTTCATTGCTGCCCTGTAGTTGAACGTTAGCTCTGAGCTGCCTGGTTGCAGGATGTGAGAATGAAATACCCCTTTTGCTGTTTTGATGTTAATCGTTTGCTAAACACCAACACTGGGAAAAGCGTGAAAAAGTATGGAGAAGACATGGATGAAGTCGAGAGAGACACAGGATCAAACAAAGACAGGAGGATGAGCTCCGGTGTGATGGCACATACTGTGTCTGCATGTCGAGAGCACTCCACTCAGTTGCCAGGGGCAGAATCAATGCTGCAATCTAGTCAAGTGTAGGTAGGCTGTCATTAGGCATGAAAGAGTGCACTTCCATCAAGTGTTCATTTAGGGAATTGGGAAACCAAAGCAGACCTCAAATGACGTGAAATTGTCTAAGCCTGGAGGATTTCAACCTTCCAGGTGCCATCACAGGAACTTTGTCCCACTTTCTCAGCCTAGCGAAAGATTTAGAGACTGTAATGCAGACTTTGAAGTAGGTTGAAGTGGTTTGACTAGATTTTTTTTTCAAAATTTCCTATTCTGCAGTGCTGTGGGGCTGATTGAAAGGAGCAAAGTTTTTGTCTTAATGTAAGCTCTGCTGGATATATATGGTGTGTTTACGTGTGAATATAGATGAGTTCAATAACTCGTTAGCGAAGTCCGACTTATCTTTCCCCCACATGCTCCTCTCCCCTTTTCTCCACTTTTTGTGTATCTTATTAGGAAACGAGGTACAAAGACCTGAGCGATGCCTTTGACAGTGGGGTTGACGGCCTGACTGCAGACACCAGCTCCCCATCCCAGGTCTCCAGCCTCCTCTGGTTCCCAGGAGCCTCCAGGGCCCAATCGTCAGGAGCCATTCATCAAACGGCCAGCAATGCCGTGCGCCAGAATATCTATGAGAACTTCATGAGGGAGCTGGAGACGGGCACTGGACAGGGACCAGGGGGAGGTGGAGAGAGGAGAGACCCATCCACGGGCACCGAGGAGGGGGAGAGCAGCAGTGAGTCGGCTGAGGGCTCCCTGGAGCAGCTGGATTTACTGTTTGAAAAGGAGCAGGGGGTGGTCAGAAGGGCCGGCTGGCTTTCTTTCAAACCCCTCGTCACCCTGCACAAGGACAGGAAGCTGGAGCTGGTGACCCGCCGCAAGTGGAAGCAGTACTGGGTGACCCTGAAAGGTGAGCTAAGTGTAAATGATGGAAATAATTATGCACCTTGAAATTGAATCAAAGAATGTGCTGACTGTGCAGATTATCCAAATTTTAGTTCCATAATTCAGTTTTGAGGAGGGGTGAGGTTCCTCTTTTGTTCTCAGGGTTTTCATCTTAACAGCAGTTGTGTCCTTAAAGCTTGCAGGGAATTATGTAATTGCTTCTGCCTGAATGGGTGAAATTTGGGTCAGGCACTGCTGTTAAGCGTTTTCTGAACATCACCTGTAGTTACGTTGTGTATAGTTACAAATAAAAGCAAAGACATTTGTGGTCCATTTAGAGTATATATAACTTTTGTACTTCTGTGTATGCCAGTTCTGCAGGACCTCATTTGTTAGATGTTTCACAACAGCATTTTTTGTGTAAAAGCTTATGCGGCAGCTGTAAAAACCCCAGACTCTTCCATTATAGAGAAACTTGGCTTGATGATGTACGCTTGCTTGTTTCCTGCATCGCTTACTCACGCACAACTATCTCTGTGTCTTTGTGTCTGTATTCCTACTCTCTCTTGTTCCAGGATGCTCGCTGCTGTTCTATGAGACTTACGGTAAAGGCTCTCCGGAGCAGGAGCTGTCACCCCGTTACGCTCTCCTGGCCGAGGACAGCATCGTCCAGGCCGTTCCCGAGCACCCCAAAAAGGAGAACGTCTTCTGCCTCAGCAACTCGTATGGAGACGTCTACCTCTTCCAGGTGGAGTGCAGTCAGTCGCTCCTGATTGAACATTTCTCTGAAATTTGTTGCTGATAATTGGGTCAAATCATCAGGGATAACTCTTATGAATCTTGTCACTCGGAAGTTCTGTTCTTTGTTGAGAACGTCAGCAGGCTCTTCATATTTTTCATGGTGTCATGGATGACAGATGTGTAGTGTTGCAGCTCAACATAAAACCTTTGTCTCGCATCACTTTCCCTGCTCTTTTGTCTCAGAATGTCAGACTTTACATTCAAGCAGGAAGTCACAAAGTGTCTCCTTCCCAATTCTTGTGTGGTTTTCTCCTTTTGAATGTATTGCCGCATTGTTTTCCTTTTGCTCTCATGCAAAACACTGCGCCATTCAGTATGCAAACGAAGAGCAGAAGCCGCTGTTTTGGCTCATCAGACCGACAGAAACAGGTTCACTGCAGCGCACAGTTGCAATAAGCGGCTGTAGTTGAATTGTACCAGACGTACACTTTCCAGCCTCCTTTCCCTCGAGTGTAGCATATTAAATGACTAATTTTAGCATGTGAGGGGCATGCAAGTAAAGTGCCCAAACTTTCCAGCTAAGGGGTCTGAGAGCGCATCCTATTTTGCCCGTTGTGCTTACTGACCTATATATCACTACCAAATTCATCCCCAGCCCCAGCTCTTTCCGTGGAGCCTCCTCCACTTAAGATTACAAGCTTCCCAGACTGCAGTATATTGCGATCTCCAGACCTACATCTAATAAAACAGTGTGCGGAGCTGAAAAGGCCCCAGAGGCAAACGGAGAGAGAATCTACCCTGTAACATGAAGACAGCCTGGGTTTCCTCCTTTTTGTTTCCACTCACATGGTTTGTTGAGCATGAATCACTGTCGTTGTAAAGTGACTTCAACTGATTTCTCAACCACTGTCCGGCTTCCACTTTAATAAAGACAGAGTAATAATCATGAAACGGCTTATTAACAGGGAAAATGTATGTTTGATTTCAGCAACAGCTCATAATCTGTGCTCTCTCATAGAGACACCATTAATCAAGTTTTCTTTTATCGATCCAGCAAACCCCGTCTTGCCACCCAATGATCTTATTGTGATATATGGTAGAATAACACAATAGCAGTGCATTGGCAGCCCAGATTTATCAGTTGCCTCGTCTTTGAATCCAGCTTGTAACAGGAATATTGGGCTGGCTGCTTCATCAAATCGAACTCCCTGTCCCCCTTTGCCCTTCCAGGCCAGCAACCAGACCGACTTGGAGAACTGGGTGACAGCCATCCATTCTGCCAGTGCCTCCCTGCTGGCCAAGCGCCAAGGGAAGGAGGATACGGTGCGCCTGTTGCGAAGCCAGGTCCGCGGCCTGCTGCAGAAGATCGACATGGACGGGAAGATGAAGAAGATGGCCGAGCTGCAGCTGACTGTGGTCAGTGACCCGAAGAACCGCAGGGCTATTGAGAACCAGGTGAGATGGTGGCGATGGCAGTGATAGTGAGACATCAGTTGAATTAGCTGGAATTAATACCAGCATCAATAAGATAATAAGGCCTGTCATCACATTTTATACTGCATTATACAGTGTTTCATGCCCTGGGGACATATTTTAGAGAAAACCTTCTGGCTTACTTTATGGCAGGTGCTGTACCATGTTCTCTTTTGATAATAATTTATTTTCAGACTCTGTTTTGTGATTTCAGACATGTAACAACCACATGATGCCCTACTTAATTCTCCTTATTTTGTAACTGCGGTGACAAGTCTGTGCTTTATTTTCGTCTGTGGGTGGGTGAAGTGGCCTAAATGCATCAGTCCCCAAACGCATCGTGAGGGGCCCAGGGGAGCAGCTCGCTCCCCGAGCATCAGATTGGGATTCCAGATGTTTCCTGGTAATGGGCTCTCAACATGCATTATCCTCTTCCTCCTCCTCACAGCCCGGGGGAAGATCCAAAGCACCCAGCGCTGTGCTGTAGCCTACATACAGCAGATTACTGATGGGTATAAAAAGCCCATAACCTATAGCTTAGCGAGAACCCAAATACTTTTTACTAGGAATTGGTATTTCTTGTGGAATGTGGGGAAAATCCAGCTGCCTTTTCCCCCTGTGACTCAGGTGGTCAGTGACTTAAAGTGCCCTTCAAAACAAATTTGTACTTCCTGCATCTGCACAGCCGTGAGCGTTCACGTTTTGTCAGCTGCTCATGTTCATGTTGGTTAACTGCTTACACGCTACAAAAGCAAAATGAACACTTGTGCGTTTACTGCTGTAGTTGCCTATCTTGGACGAGCTGTTATTTGGTCTCTAGTTAAGGCGCCCTGAGTTGAAATCTGAGCATGTTATTATGAAGAAGCAGCAAGATAGAAGCTGGACAGCTCACCACAGTAATGACCAGTGGAGATGTCACTGCATGACTGCAAGACTGGCCGACTGCGTGCTTGTATCTGTTTCCAGTTAGCCAGTTTAGTAGACAAAGAGACAGACGGGGTTGGAGTCAATGACAGGGTCAGAGGGGTATGGGACGGGACTCAGATACTGGCGCCCTGAGGCTGATGATAGATTTAAGGTTTCGGTGGGGTTGTCTAGCACCAACAGGGCACTACTTTGATGTAGCCCACCCCCACCCTTGTCTACTGAAATCAGTGCCAGTAGACCTCTTTTGAAGACTGACTTTGCCCCGTTTCACACACTGTGATCAAGTTGCATTGAAAGACTTATTATGCATCAAGGCCTTTACAGAGAGCCAGGGGCAGATGTTAAAGAGGGGAAATAAGAAAAGATGAGAATCTGTTAAAAGAGAGGTTTGTTTCTGCCGAACTTAATGGCTCTGAAATGGATGTGAATAAGTTGTGCACGCAGGCCAGATGGGCCCAAACATGCCTGACTTTTCACTGATTTTCTCACTGCACTGATTGAAGCCTGCTCGATGCAGGAAGCAATAGACTGCATATATTCCTTTATTTAAAAATTCTGTTTGTCAGCGATCCACCCCGGGATGAATCATCAAATCGAATTTTATGCACAGGACTATTTTAGAACCTGAATGAAGACGCGGGTATCTGACTGTTGACAAACAGATCCAGATGGCGTGTAAATCAGAAGCATGCTAGGATCGTGTGTGACAGTTATACATAGGCAAGAGTTTTTCCCAAAGCAGCAACTACCCTAAATTTGTCTTTGCTTTTGAGGAAGGAGCTTATCTGATTTACTCAGTAATACCTCCTTTCCCATCTAAAGTCATCTTCAAAACCACTCAGTGGAATTAATTCACAGCTCCTCAAGAACATCGTGTTATATATAATGAGCTAGAAATAGCAGGATAAAAAAGGTGCTATGCTTACCTACTTACTATCAGAGGATTTTTGTACAAGGTCTTTGAGTTCAGGTTCAGTGGACTAATACCAAGGACCTGACAGGAAGGTTATGTGTCCCTGTCATTAGCTTTGGTGCTCCATGTTAACATACTAAGGGTATGTGTGACTACTATTATTCCAAGAAGGAAACCCACCTGTAAAAACTTGTTTTATCCTATTTTATATCACTTTTTATATCGCTTTTTAGATGAGGGTAGTTAATAACCCATCCGTAGTCCATAGCAATGGCCGGTAATTACCTGGAAATTATAGTACACAGTAAAACGAGACCGTTGCTGACCTGCAGTGACTGTGCCCACAGGTGACAATTATGAGATGTCACTGAATGGTAAAACATTGTGTAACAGTACACAGCACAAGAGGAGATGAGTCATCAAAGTTAGCAAACTGAGTCAGTACTGTCAGTTCCACAGCAATGGCTCTCTGAAGTATGGCTAACATTAGCCACTAAAAGATAGACCAGACCAAGTAATGATTTAGCTGCTGAGTAAAATTCACAGATTTTCCAGAAATTAAATTTGATGTGTAGGTCCGTCTGTCGTTCTTCATTTTAGAAATACTAATGTCAAGTACTGAATCATTTCCAGCTATTTAAATAACTGACATGCCAAACTGCAAGGTCTTTTTTTTAATTATTTTTTATTCATTCAAACAAAGTATGTGGATTCCTTGCAGTTGTCCTCATGGCCCAAGTCTGGAATGGGAGTAATGTCTGAATGTCACTGACTCGACGCTTGTTAACCCAGGCCACCTGCACGGCTGCGTACATAGGCGTTTTCATGGGTTTAGCACATAACACAGCCCAGCATGGTCCCACTGTGAAAGTCAGAGGTTCATAAAACACCACCGTCCTGTCCCTCCCCAGTCTGCTCCTAATTCTAAAGAATGCCATCAATGTGAATGAGACCTAATGGGACAACGCCATAGGGTGTGTTATTCTAAATGAACTCAACAGTGCAGATGAGACCTATTAAAGTCAGTTGTTATAGAGGGTTGTTTAACGTGAGTGTTCTCATTAAAACCAGTCTCCAGCCAACAAAATAAGCACTTTGTCATACTTTCTTACATAGTGCAAACAGGAAGGCAACTGTGTGTGCACTGCGTTTGTGTGTGCGTGGTGGAGGTTTAACGGGTCTGTGCAACATCATCACCCTCTCTAGACTTGCATAAAAAAAGGCATTAGGATTTACTGCACACATACTCGCTCCCCTGCTTGATATGCAGTCCCACTATCAAACCTCCAACAATTTGTGCCCTCACCCTCCACCTACATCTGCAAGCAATTCTAGCTTGATGGAAAGCACTCCGCTGACCCAGGATCTCCCTCTTTGACTCCCTTTTCTGCCTCCCCTCCTCCTCCCCTCTGCTGGCCCCCTCCTTTACCTCCCCTCAACTCTCCATTTTTTGGACTGTGGCTGAAAAAAAAGTCTAGCAACCTCTAGCAACTCTTATCTTTCTTTTCCTTTAGATCCAGCAGTGGGAGCAGAACCTGGAGAGGTTTAACATGGATCTGTTTAGGATGCGCTGCTACCTGGCCAGTCTGCAGGGTGGAGAGCTGCCCAACCCAAAGAGTCTACTTGCAATCGCCAGCCGGCCCACCAAAACCACCCTGGGGCGCTTGGGGATCTTCTCTGTTTCCTCCTTCCATGCTCTGGTGAGGATTGGACAGGCCCCCCGAAGGGACCCATGAGGGACTAATGAATAAATGCACAATACAGAATCAAAGGGCCCGCACTAACATCCTGGTTTGCATCGGATACTTCACTTTTAATTCACTTGATGTCTAACAGTAACCTTGGAAAAAATCTTTTAATCATTTGAAACCAAAAAGCATCCCAGGAACACTCCGTCTATGCATTAGCGGAGGAAAATAAACCCAATTAAGATGGCCTGATTAGATGGAATTTTTTTTGTTGAGCCAAATGATTGCAGTTCTGATAGTGTGTATCTGTTCAGATCTGTTCCAGAGATGAGGCCACACTCAGGAGGCGCTCATTGTCCCTGACTTACAAGCACCGCAAGAGAGGGCTTTTCTCCTCGCTCAAAGGCCTCGACAACCTAACGAAGAGAGGCCGGGAAAAGAGGCCCTCTGCATCACAGGTACTGCTGAGCGCACACACACACACACACACACACACACACTTCTCTGTAGCAAAGTGTTCATTACTTCTAAAGGCTGTTTTGATTTTTAAAAAGAAAAGTTGAAGATTTAATATCTTATTCCTAAATGTTTCTTATCACTGTTATGTCATTTTGTGCTTACATAAAACCAAGATATATAGGTGTGGTGGTGGGGAGTGTGGTGACTTGTAGTTCAAAAAACAAATGTCAAAGATTAGATAATGATAAAATAATGCCATTATTTTTGTGTTCTTGTCGGTGTCGAACAGCACTTAGACCTTGAAGTGACACTTAGTAATCTCCATTGAACCCCAGAGTAGTGAAACTGTTCAGGTTGTCTGGATTAGCAGATTCTAAATGCAGAATCACCCACTTCATGTACTCAGCAGGGTGAAGCACCCACAAGTATACCCATAACATGAGCATGCAGATTTCACAAGCGCTGACATCTGCCGCTCACGCTGGTCTGTCAGGATGAACTGCTGAGAAGGGCTGTCTGTCTGTGCTCACTCCCTCGGCGCACATTGTGCAGATTCATTAATGAAACAACCTGAAAACATGTTGCCTTATTGCTTTCTCGTGTGTACAGCGCCTGCGTTGACTTGAAAGAAAGCAAGAGATTGGTACAGCCGTGCACATTAGCACAGTCTCTCCCCAAGGAGAGTTTATTAATTAGAGGCACATAGCTCATGCGCCCCCTACCCATCCGCGCACCACCGTGTCCTGGTAAGTTGGATTGCACACCTCCCATCAACATAAATACAGAGGAGCATTCCTCACCCAGGTGCAGAGGGGGGAAGTCTAAATCCTCTCAGGTTAGTAATTAGACTCATGCAAGCTGGTTATTTATTGATACAGAAATCCACAGCTCGGAACCCTGAAGGCACGACTCTGGAGAATACTTTTCTCTTGGTGGTCTATTTTAAGAATCGCCACGGGAGATTCTCATTTTCTCAAGCCTTTATAGACCTCTGGTCATTAGCTGAGAGCATAGGGAGGGGAGAGAAGTATGGTCTTCATTAACGTTACTGTATGTTTCTGTATGCTGTGCAGTCAATATGGAGCCTTAGTGTTGTGGAGCTAGAAGCCAATCATGTTCTCCTGTAGGTGAGCCCTGACTCCTGCCTGCTTACAAAATGCTCCCTGTCCTGTTTCTTATCTTGCTCACCCATCCCACCACCTGCTCTGTGATATTTATGTCTGTGCATTTGTGCACGTTTGTCAGCGGCCAGGTATGTGTGTTATTGCTTTTCTGGGGAACTCCAGCCGGCCGGCCTAATGAGGCCCAGTTACTTTTGACAGTGCAGAAGGCCGAGGTGGCGCTGCAGCACACACATGAATTATTGAAAGCCATATGTGGTAGATGGCATTCTCTGCTTTTCTCTCAGTCCCGCAGATACCAGCAGATGGTTGGTGTAAAGACGCTAAATATTAAACAGCCTCCCTTTATTTTTTTTCTCCAGGTCCCCCCTCTCTTAAAAGCTCATTTTAGTGCTTTTCTGGTATTTTTTTTTCTTTACATAGAGGCTAATAAAGGCCAGACAAGTTTGTAAGTGCTTCAAGGGATCGCTGGGCTTCCCTGGACAAATGCTGTCTTTGTGTTGTTTTCCTTCTTTACAAGAAATATCTCTGTAGTGTTAGTGAGCTGTTGTTCTCTGTGACTTGTGGGGCCATGCTAAATGACATCACCAGCCCTTCAGCTCCTCTCTCATGTGGTACCAGCGAGCCACGTGTTTGCCGGGGAAGGATTTGGACAGTGAGGCCATGTGAGAAGCCAAACTGTCCTCCACGCGTGCTTAATCTGTTGTTACCTTCTCAGGCTTCCAGTCTGTGCTTTCTTCAACATCTTCGAGACATCTTCTCTCAGTGCTTTCCTCCCTTTTGTCTGCCTTCTTCTTTTTTTTTTTTTGCCTGAATTTAATCTCTTAAACCAAGGGTTTCATCTCGCTCTCTCCCCCTATTTCGCTTACCATTTGTCTTTCCTTTTTTCCCTTCGGCCTCATCCTCTCTCACAAACCCCCCCCAGTTTCTCTGAGCATAAACATCAGAGTGTTCGCCGCTGGTTCTTCTCCCACAGTTTCCACACTGACTCATCTGTGTTGACTAAGCCTAAATCTCATTTACCACTGCGACGCCGCGCTCGACAACCTTGCCCCAAAGTCATGCCCCCCCCTCCATCTCCTTCCCTCTCGTTTTCTCATCTCTCATCCGTCTTAGGAGAGCTATGTATACAGTAAGGAGCTGGCCGGCAGTTTGCTGTGGGAAGTAGGCCAGAAAGGTCCGAGGATTTGTGGTGGAGTTGGTAAAGCTTTCTAAAATTAGTCAGTTTACGGCGAAGTGGCTGTTTACAGCAACTTCATAAAAGTACTCGTGTTGGGGAGGGGGGGTTACTGTGCTGTGCTGCTCAGGGGTCAGATTAGGGCTCTTTCTGCCGTAATAGGAGGGTTTTCTGATGGTAAAAAGAACTTCTTGGGATTGTTTTGCAGGAAATGTAATCTTGATCCTTGGAAAACTGGATTGCTCCTGCTGGTCTCTTCTGTGCAACAATTCTTAAGTGTAGTGTGCTGTCAGAGGGAATGTTGCAGGAAATTCAGCTTCAGCTAATCTTAGAACAGAACACCAGGACTTTTTAGCTTTTGTTTTGGCCCATTTCTCTCACCAGTTGTGCCACCTATCGTGCCTGTCTGCCCGGTGACAAAGTATCTCAGCAAAACCTGATAAGTGCTGCCTGAGTGAGTGAGGGCTGGAGTTACACCCTCACATAACGGATGGCTCTCTGTCACTGCTGTATTATAGAGTTGTTTAAGTCCTCTGAGGCCGCAGAGTCACCTCCTGCACCGGGCTTAGCCTCACACAACATGCCTCACAATCACAAGCCGGGGAGAGGAGCTGGAGAGGAGGGGATGAGGAAGATGGAATGGATCAAGAAGGGAGAGATTTTACACTGAGGGGTGGATGTGGAGATGTAGAGGGGGGGGTCTGTAACCGGACTGTTTCCCTCTTTCATCTCTCTGCTACACAGAAACCACTCAGTGTCCATACACACCCCCTCCACTCACGCACATAGTATATTTCCACCATCGCACCTTCAAAGGCAGCAGACTTGAAGCAGAATCAAAGCGGCTCACTCACCACACGTAGTTTTTAATTAACTACATAACAGCACCGTGTGTGTCTAATATTGTGTTGCCGAAGTGGCTGGGCACTTAATCGCTTATGAGTCAATCAGTGTGGTGCCCCTCTGTCTGTACTTCTAACTGTCTGTCTCTTGATTTCAGATCTTTGAGAGCGACGCTGGAGGTCAAACGTACGCCCTCCCTCCCAGGAGCACTGAGGTGAGTCATGGCGTGCAGTAACCGTTTCAGCTTGGGAATCTTTGATATATCTTTTAAAAATTCCTCTGCCATCTGTCACATCCATCCCGTGGTACCGTTTTATGTGCTAAGTTATCGGTTTTAGCGTGAAGTAGCCGTGGCAGAAACGGGTCCGCTTTTATGCGGTGACCTCTGCTGTTTTTTCATGGCTCGGCTTTGATAGCGTGCTGTGTAAAGTTTTAGCACGTAGGGCGTGTGTGTGTGCGTGTGTGTGTGTGTGTGGGTGGGGTCTGCAAGTGTGTGCATCCGCCTGGATCAAAGCGAAGATTCCTTTCATGTTGATCTGCAGGTCTCTGAAAGATAAATAGTCAGCATATCGGTTGAACCGTGTTAAACTCCAGTGTGGACATGGCGTCAGATCACCGCATAATTGAGTTAATGGAGTGTTGAGTTGAAGCGTTGACCAGAAGCGCCGCTTGAAAGTGTGAGTGCATGGTATTTTGGTAAAACTGCTGAACGCTTGTCAAGTGTGCAGCCAGACGTCGGGCTGCGGCATTTGCATGTTATTGGATAGTTACATGCTTGGATCAAGGAGGTGTGAAATATTGCTGTAAGCAAGCTTCATCGCCAAACAAAACTATCCTCAAACACTCACGTCTCTGTGTCCTCTTGTGATAATGTTGCACTCGCCAAAGGTTTCTGAACAGAGCAACAACTCCACTACTTCACATAGAGTTGCAACATTCCCTGATGTCATTACCCTGACAGCGTCATTATCACTGATACTAATGAGGCTGGAGTAAGACCCATGTTGCAATAAACCAACAACAAAGAGTTATCCATAGTTCTTTATATGGGAAATAGTCTCATCTGCTTTCTTGCTGAGAGCTGGATGAGAAGATCAATACCACTGGCATGTCTGTCAGCAGCCAGTTAGTTTAGCTTGGCATAAAGACTAGAGGGGGGGGGGGGTCATGTGCCAGACTATATACATTGAGGGCAATCCTCTAAGAAGTCACTTTGCCCATAGTCTAGTTCTCTGGCACATAACCCCCATTAAACCACTAATTCTTGTTTTTACACCATCGGACAGAGCCAGGTCAGCCGTTTCCCTCTGTTTCCAGTCTGTTCCTGCTAAGCTAAGCGCCTACTGGAGGTAGTTTGGTATTTAACCAACAGACTTGGGAGTGGTATCAATCTGTTCCGAACTCTTGGCAAGAAAGCGGATAAGGGTCAAAGGCTCCTTTTTAATGGAAAATGACCGAATACATTAAGCGGTCCTGCAGTTGAGCCGGTGTTCTGTCCTCCATGTGAAAAAGAAGTGGGAATATTTGAATGCCTTGAGTCCCAAGATGGTGTCTTTTTATAAAGATCTTTTTTTTTTTGTGCCTTGAAATAAAATCTTATCAAAGCCGCAGGAGCAGACGAAGTTTGGCGCCAACAGATGAGCGTAACGGACACTTCTCCACAGAGAGCGACATGTGCTATGAAGGTAGCTGTTCCACAGGATGCAGTGATTCATAGCATGCGTCCGTGGTGAATGTGGCGAGTGTTAGAACTGCCCCCATTAAGGGCCTTGAATTGGACTCAGAACAGGAAGTGGTTTAGGGAGACAATAATGGCCTTCATTGCGTCAATGCTTTAATGTTTCTTAAAAAGTGGCAGTGTGTTTCTGTCTGGATGTGGAAAACAGCTTGTCACGAGAATCTGTTTGATTTAGCGGGGATTAAGATTCTTAGGGTGTGAAGTAAGGAAAGAGAGAGGATAACACAGCAGTATTGATTTTTGTCGACACATACAGTTCTTCAACTCTGTCTCCATGATTTTGCGGCTGTTGTCCTACTTGGGTCTCAAATCCCTCGAATTACTCTAATAAGCAATCATCATCCACTAATCCTGTGAAGTCAAGTCAAGTTTTTTTTGGTTGTAGTTTCACGGCTTGTGTGCACTCCATTATAGCGTGTGACTGTCTCTTTGTATCCCTGCATGCAATTCCTGTCTTTTCTACTGGAATTGAACAAGCCAGCTCTTTACACAGGCTGAGGATGTGCTCGCCCCGTCTGCCTGTAGGTTGAGACTGAAGCGGAGAGAGATGAGCAGCTATATGTGGCGAACATGTCAGTGATGTGGTGGCTGTCTCGGCCTCCATAAAGGTTAAAACACAGTTCACATTGACTGGCAAAGTTTTCCTTCCACCCACACTCCCTCTGTCAGGCCCCTGAGTGAGTGAATATCTTTAGACTGCTAGAATTCTTGACTTACTTTACTTCAACAGCTAAATACTTGCTGCACATATGCATTTAAAGGGTGTACAAATGCCTGATGCTGTTGAGTAAATTGCAGCATAGAAATATATATATAAGGTTCACCTCCCCTTCTTTTCATATTCTTCTTCTCTGGAAATGAAATTTTTTTTTTTATTGGCTTGAGATGACGATCTCACCACTCTTGTCCATAGCATACTGAACCCTCTTCGTGTGTCACCTCCTCTCACTTCACTCCAGTGCCCATGGATACACACCTTTGCTTTTACTTTGAAGCCATTGCTGAGGAACAGGCACTAGTGCTGCCTGGGTGGCCGTTACTGTCACCTTGTGAGTGTGTGGAAAGAAGTGACACAGCGGTGGGAAGAGGAACCTTGGGTGGAGCTTTGAGGAAATTAAGAGTAATACTCTTTAAATAGATGTAATAGAAGGAAATTATCCTCAGCCACTCTTCTGTTTCTTCCTCATGGTCACCATATCTATTCGAGGCAGCGCTGTAATATTTGTGCTGTCCAGTTGCTAAGTGGAACATAAAGGGTCCGTTACTCCACGTTCCATCTTTAGAAGCTCCAGGGTGGAGGACCAGTTTGCATGGAAATAATTTGCCACACTTGAGGGGAAAGACTGTAGTGTTGGTTTGAATTATTTAGTCTGGATGCAAACATAAATGGGGCACACACTCACTACACAGAGCACTTGTTGAAGTCCGGCGCGTGCCTGGACCGGACCCCTGGCAGTCGTTCATGGAACGTTGACCAGGCAACCAGCGGCCCGTTACAGCCCTCTCAGGCCACGAATGAGCGTACAGTGTTAGTCAGCTGCTGGTCAGGTCAGCGTGGGCAACCGAATCTTAGTTTTCCGGTCATGCCATGTTGCTGGGACACAAGTGGGGCGGTTATGCAACCAGATGCCATGACGGCTTGTTTTTTCATCCTCCGTGTGTAAGCATGACCTCACATCCCTAACGAAAAAGGCAAAGGTGGGTGTTGAGGTGGCACTTTGTGTTCCTCCATCCGTATAGGTTAGGGAAACATTTTGGTAAGAACATTGGTGGCTTTTATTTTGACGCCGAGTCCTGAAGTAGACTAGTCAAGAGGATATTTTGATGGAAAATGAGGCTAATGTTTGTCTGTGTGCCCGTGTTTATCTGAGCCACACTGAGAATGCTACGTGTGTGTGTGTGTGTGTGTGTGTGGAGCTAAGTGATGCTGTGAATCAGAGGCCTTTGCTTGTCCCTTTAGGCTTTTAGTCTGGCAGGGAAAAAGGTCTTTTTCCTCTCGAGGTGATGCATTAACAGTGAGCAGCCGGCTTCTTAAATGGACAGAAAATCTCACGCACATGCACTTCAGACAGAAAGCCTCAGACACACACCACTCTACATTTTTATGATCCCATAATGCATTTAGAGCATTGCTATATACCCAGACTTATGCAATTATCCCTCTTGGTCCCACGTCTCAGTTTAACCAAGAAGTCATATCATCTTTGTCAGAAGTGCTGAATCACTGGCTTCTTCAACCCGAGTTTCACTACATTTGGTGTGATTGAGCCTTTCCTCAAGATGGAGGGCCTTGATAATTGTGGTCTTGTGCTGCACTGTGGCTTTTCCCACAGTCCCTCAATGCAGCAGTGGCGCTTTTCCCTCCAGAGACATGTAGTCGCAACCAAAACCCCCAAATGGCTGCCTGTGAGGCCTTTATACCCAGCTCAAACCTCACTGTTAATGCCACCAACAAATAATTACCTTCAAATGGCTGATCTTAAAACATGACTGATTTTGAAATAAATTGTCCCCGTGCATCACTTAAGGCAAAATTACTCTTGTGGCTTTTCAAACCAACTAAGAACTGTGCAGATCTCATCTGGATGTCTAGACCTGCCACTCGTCTTGTGTACACGCTCATTACGATGACTATTATGTGCAGCAACTGCCGTCTGTGTTGTCAAATGAATTTCTGAAAGGCTAATTGTATGACATCTTTGATCTGCTGCCTGATCCACAGCCAAACATTTAAACTAATGGAACTGTATTGATTTGTGTGCTGTTACTCAAAGTCTGCCGCGCTCTCTCACCCACTCCCTCCCTCTCTGTTTACCTCCTTCTTCCCCTCTTCTGTGCACTCTCTCCTCCCTTTAATGCCGCTCACCCTTCCTCTTCCTCCTTCTTATCTCTCTTTACCCCCCCTCCCCTTCCTACCCTCTGTCTCTTTCTCACAGAGGCTGGACGTGCTGACCAGCATCTACTCCATGTCGCCCCCTGAGGGCGGTGTGTGGGACAGCATCAGCAGCCACACAGACGTGCTGACGTGTGTCTATATGCCAGACACCCTGACAGTCCAAGTTCCCGTCAGAAGAGACCAGGCGGCCGCCGACCTCCTCTCTGCAGCCTGCAAGGTTGGCTTGGTTGGCAGAAATGATGACATGTCACCAGAGCAGTTGTTGCATGTTTCTGACAGTGGTTGCTCATTCTTGACAGTTGTTGCAAAAACACAGTGACATCAATGTGATTTAGCTGTCTGGTGCTACTTAATGGTGCAGAATGTGTATTTTCCTATGAAGTGGGGTTCGATCAAACGTGATTGTTGTCAAATAGTCTTTGTTGGAGCATCTGTAGCAGCAGATATAAATATATTATACTCCCAGGGGCTTGGAAATGACACACATATCCGTCCAGTGTCTGACTTCATAGTCCCCCAACAAGGCCTACAGAAAGATGGACACAGATAACATGGTCCCTTGGGCGCAGCTCTTTTTTTTTTGTTTACTGTGAATTTCTCATCACTAAGTGTAAAGTCAGTGAATAATTCACACCTCGGCCGCACAGCAGCTGTCACACCAAGCGCCGGTGCGTGAAATATGTCGGATGATTTTGTGCATGCAGGCTGCTGAACATTAAGGGACTCTTGTGTAAACAGGTGAAACAGCTGGACCCGGACCTGCACTGCCTCCGACTGCACGGACGAGTGGGGGGGGGCGTGGAGGTACGATACGTGTCTCCTGGCGAGCTCGTCCGCGATGTGGTGAGGAGGGCAAACATTAAATCCAGAGCAGACAATAAGGTGTTGTGCGCATGTGTTTGCATGTGTATTGATTTGTTTGATATCACCCTGTAGGTCAGTGATCAGCTGGAGGTGGTCCCACTTAATGTGTTTACGCTGCACATGAGCAGGCCCAACAGCAGTGGAGACTTTGGTGAGTTGTTGATTTAGGTCCTGTTGTGTGTTTGTTCTTATCTGCACCTCATGATTCTTTCTGCTCACTCTAACTATCTTTGTCTTCCTCCTAACAGGTTTTGCTGTAACAGGACACATAGACGGCCAGAAAAACAGCAGGATTTTTGTCAGTGAAGTACTCCCTGATGGACTGGCATTTAATGAAGGTGCCCACTCGCTTAAGAGTGACAAATAATCCTGAGATCACCAATAACGTCATGTGTGGTTTGCGTGGCTTTTCCCACCTCTCCTCTCAAACATGCTTGTCTTTGCTCCCAGGTCTGCGTCCAGGCGATGAGATCCTAGTGCTGAATGGCCGGTGTGTGTCGGGCCTGGACCTGGCGCTGATCCAGACGCTGTTTGCTGAACAAACCCTGCACCTGAGCCTGAGGAGGGACGGGCCCCTGCCGGCCACCCTGACCTCCAACCACCTGGCCCCTCCTCTCAAACACAAACGGGAGGTTCGCAGCAAGCACCACCGAGCCAAGTCCTCCTCAGGTGCTTAGATCAAATCTTCAAGTCAGCTTGAAGTCATCCAGTCATTAATGGGAATGCATTTGTATAGATTTGTTCTCAATGGAAACACTTCACTAACACTGAAAGAGAAGTTGATATCAATACCTTTTAGTTTGGTTGTTAGCTTTCCTTGTGTGTGACAGATGGTGAGAGAGAGAAAGAGACGCACAAAGAGAGAGAGAAAAAACTTTTAACTGCTGCCAAATGCTTCGCACCCCCATCAGGGCATCACTTTCACAGTTCTGCGTACATGTGAAGGCACCAGTTCATAAGTTTGCTCGTCAAGCAAACTGTGCCATTCTACCTGTGAACAGCCTCTGCACAGAGTTAAAGCCCAGTTTAGTTTTGTAATCAGTTATATCTAGGTAGGTTTGTGTTTGTGATGGTGACGGTATTTATAGGAAACCTGAAAGCTACTTGCTCACATCTAGCAGTATTCGCCGCAAAAATAGGTGGTTCTGTCTCCTGAACCACAAACCAGCCACCACACTTCCGTTCCAGTTAACATCTCTACTTCCTCAAAAGAGAGTCGTTCTCGACTCACTGTCAAAAAAAGAGTTTCACAGCTCTGCGTGTCCTGGGGAAGAGGAAAGGCCAGAAGGAGCTTTTGGCCGCGGACGGCTCATCATCACTGTGAATGTATAGTATCCTGTCTGCAGAAGTGAACAGTAATGTCATCCATGTCGCCGGACAAACACAGCTGATACACAGCTGGTAGAGAAACAGTTTTTCTTTGTGCCAACCTCACTCTAAAGGTAAGAGCAGTTCAGCTCAGCCGAAGAACATTAGGTGTGGTACTGTCAAGTTTAAGATCTGGTACGGTTTTGATATGATATCAGATTATAACCTCACTTTCAAACCATGCTTACATGAATTCATCTTGATCCAATACAGGACACCAGGCAGAAAAATGTCTTAGTTCCCATTTCATTACTAATAAGTACATTAATAAATTGGTCAGGAGTGAAAGTGTTGAAGTTCCAAAAGGAGCAGAGAGGGACAGGTCTCTTAGTGCTAACAGTTCAGATTTGTATGAGGTTATTTTTTAAATGCTTTTTTTATGTTTATGAGAAAGTTACATGAACACAGATGGTGTAAGTTGAATAAGAGTGATGAGTATGACTTGCAGATTTGAATGCGGGATGTCACATGTTCATGATGTGCGCTCTCCCCACCGAACTACCTTTTAACAACTTAGTTATCTGAGTTAAATGTGCTAGAATTAGTTATCTGAGTTAAATGTGCTAGTATTGTGCCGATATTCTCCCTCATCATGTGCAGGACATTTGATGCCTTTTTATTGACTTTTCTTGTTGTTTCACATTGAAAAAAACAGTCAAACCAAATAGTCCGTTTCAGAGAAAGTGTTGAGTGTCATCTAAATGTTAGTAATTCATTAGTGTTCCCTCCACTGCAGCCATAATTGAACACGAAGGGATTAATGACTTGAAGGCCTCATTACAGTAAGTGGTGTGATCAAAGGGCCTGCAGTTCTCTTCTCCGTCTCTAGAGGGCGTTTGATCCCAGGCAGGCTGATAAGGAGGCAGGGAGGTAAATGCTGATAGTGGGGAATTAACACTTTCATGGTGGCGGTCCTAGAAGGAAACTATTCATCTCCTCCATTCATACAGCCTAATGCAAACATGGAAGACAAGAGAATCAGATTCAGAGTATTAATATCTTTAATAATGCTTCTCAGGCAGCCTGACATTTGGTTGACAACGATTGTCAATTTAAGAAGAAGTTCAGCTCCACAGGAGGTCCAGAAGGGTTCTTTTGTTTCCTGCTGTCACACTGGCCCGCCTCCCAGGCTACAATCAGGAATACAGTCTTTTCGTGCGCCAACTGCTGGAGAGTTTGTCCTCAGGACCTTGAATTTAAGAAGAACCCGCCAAAATCTCAAATGTTTTCAGAACAAATCCGATAGTGTCACCCTGTCATGGTTCATATGCAAATGTACATTTTATTAGGTGGGAAAACCAGCATTGAATTTTAGCCACAAAACAGTTTTCAAAAAGTGGAAGAGATAATAGTCTTTAATTAGGATTGCCAGACGTTTTTTCTTTTTTGAGAAGACCGAATGCCGATGCCGTTTTTAGATTGGAGACATATTTAAGTTCTGTGCGACTGGCAGGCGCCGCTGATGGTTTTAGACTGTAGCTAGCCAGCATTGTTTGTGTTCTGTGGTCAGAAGAAGGATTTGCTTCAGCAAAAACCACCACAGTGCAGATGAGGTGACGGTGGTATGAGCAGAAAATACTAAAGAATGGCACTGAGGTTATAACTGCCCCCCCTCCCCTCTCTCTCCTCCCTTCTCTCTCCAGATGTGTGCACTGCAGCTGATGGTGAGGACTCCCTGTGTGTAGGGCTGGAGAATGTTCACTCGCACTGCGCACACAGGCCTGTTCAGCACAGCAAGGTAAGGAGGAGTTAGAGTGAGTGTGTGTGTGTTTGTCGTCTCATAGACATCCACATACGGTACCCATCTATCCTTCCCGGTTTGTCTGTGTGAATAAAAGTGTGTGTGTGTGCCCACTCACAGTGGCAGCTGTGGGACTGTCAGAAACCAGACTGGCACCAATCCTTAGCATTACCATAATTAGGATACTCCATCATAGCCACAGGTATAAACACAGCTTATTACTGTCAGACTGAGAGAAGAGGAAGTGTCACACTCCCTCTGCCTCCATCATATACATACACACACACACACACACACACACACACACACACACACACGGTTGGGGGCAAAACCAAACCCCTCAGAAGAATCACATGTCTAATATAGTGATGTATTCAAACATTCATATCAGTCATCATATTAAGAGCTACAGTAACGTTCCGTAAATATACTTGTGGCATATTCCTGGTGCTTCTCTCTGCCTCAGATCAGTTTTAGAGATTTATCGCCGCTACTCATATCCAGAATGGTTGATTTATGGCCAATTGCAGGCCTATTTCTGTCCCGTCTGTTGATGAGTACCCAGTCAGGTTTTTGATATGTAAACCGACTTTATTGAAGTCATTAAACTAGCCATGAGCGTGTCCCATTGGGAGTTGTGCACACGCTCTACATTACCACAACACTGAGGCATGCCTGTGCTTATTGAGAGCAGTAATGAGTGTGTGTGGTCATCACAAAACCCCATGTGTTAATGATGCAGACATGGCTGGAAGCCTGAGAGTGGATGTGTGTGTGTGTGCGTTCATGCATATTCACCTTCCTTTGCATCCCTCAGCTAATGTTTTGTGTCCTTCTAAGCCATGTAGTTGTCAACAATGTGAGTGCACGTTTGGCACACTTGTACCAACCTGCTCTTTATGTAATACGGGCTAAATGAAAAAGGGAATAGGCAGTCATGTTGTGCCTGCTTCATCAATGATTCATAGATGGTAAATCCAGGCCAAATATCCAGAAGTCATCGCTAATTGCTGTTGCTGCCATGGCTTTATTCTAATTGCGTCTGTCAGAGGATGCCGTACAGTATTTGACCTGAGGTCAGCCAGGAGGTGGATTAGAGAGGACAAGTCGCCCTCTTCTCCTCTCTCTGTTCTGGCTCTATTCGTCTCTTTTTGTTTGCCCGGCGACATGAGTCAGTGACACTGCGCTGGGATCTGCACTGCACCACTGCTGCTGATGCTCAGCTCCCTGCCGCTTGTCTTTTACTGTGGAATGAATGGAGGATATAGGTGTGTGTGTGTGTGTGTGTGTGTTAGGGAGGGAGGTTTATGAATGCATGTGCCTATGTCACTGCATATGTGCACATTGGAGGCACAAAAGGGGAAAACAAGCTCTCTGCCTCCTCATGAAGAGCCACTGTGAAGGCGATAAAAACAAACAAACAAAAAAAACAGGGTGGTGAGATATTGGTGCTGGTAAATCAGATTTTTGCTGTCACGAAGAACAGAATTTAATCACCGTGCGACCATCAGTTTTTTCTCTGGGGCGGGGAGAGAGAGAAATCGAGTCACCGGGTAGAAAATCATCCATGTATCAGCATTTTGGTGCACACATGCGTGCACACATGGCGTTCTGAAAGTCAATAGAGATGGATTGAAGGGAAGGGCTAATTTCAAGCCTCTTGTCACACCTTGTAATCAGCTGCCTCACTAGACTGACTACCTTTGATTAATTGGTCCGTTGCATTCCAATTTACGCTTATTACACGAGAGATTTGTGTGCGTGTGAGTGTGTGTGTTTGTTGCTTACTTGGCACAGTTTACAATATTGCTTACCATCAGGATACTAATAGTGTTTCCAGTGCCTGTGACTTACCTAATGATATATTAGGCCATAGAACACTATGGCAATTGGTTTAACGCAGTGTTGGGGTACCATTATGAGCTCGACCAATCGATTGCAGAACAAAAATGAATTGGTCCCGGATAACTCCCACGACACATCTCAGATCGGACTGATTCGACACGCATTTAAACTGGTGTGGTGAAGCAGTGCAGTCGTAAGGACGCACATGGACACATTCAGAATAGCTGCGTCCATTTTGTTCACGCCTCACCTCATCTCCGCTAGTTTAGCAGCTTGAAGAGCCCGAGCTGAGGCATGATGGGGATTTGTTGGCGAGCAGGTCAGCAACACTTTCTCAGGCGCACATGTGAACACGCACATCCATAGTGTACCAGGCCGTCCCATTAGACAGATGATGATGGAAGGATGTGGGAAGTAATCCGGCGTGGTCTGGTTTCACCACACGACACCGGCCACCACTCACACACATGTATCCATGCACATGCAGAGTAACACACCAGGATGTATTAAAGGTCTGTATCACTGGAAGTAGAAAATCTTTCCATCTGTGTATCATTTCCAGCATTTAATGTACAGCTGAAACAATTAGATTAATCAATTCGATTTGATGAAAATTTGATTTGAATATTTGATTATAATTTTCATTCATCTGTGTCATGTGATCATTTATGTCACTTTTTGAAGCAAAAATAGCCAAATTTGGTTCCAGCTTCACAAATGTGAATATTTGATGAGTTTTTTTTTTTAATACTAAACTGAATGATTTTCTGTTTTGGGCTCTTTGAAAAGATGCCCATCACAATTTCTTCAATATCACGTTAACATGATATTTTGTTTTCATTTTACAGACCAAATGATTTTTATAATCAAAGAAAAAAAGTCAAAATAAGTGAAATGAAAATCATTAGTTGCAGTCGCACTTGACGTATCCAGTTAGAAGTGGTTCATGTAAAGCTGCAAAAATGTCATGCAAGTATTTCCTGGTTTTCCGGTCATCTGTAGTAGTAGTAAACTAAATGTTGTTGGATTTTGGAAAGTCGATTGTGCAAATGGAGCCATGTGAAGACGACCCATTGGGCTCTGGTGGTGGGAATGTTTCGCTATCTTTACTTCATTGACCAAACAATTATTGGAATTTTTTGATTGAATTGGTTAAATAGTCTCCAGATTAATCAACAGTGAAAATAACCAGTTCTGTATTTTTAGAGCTAGTTTCATGTGCTTTTTGTAACGTTATGGAACCTAATGAAATATTTGGCATTTAGTGTATATAATCAGCTGATGAACAACTGTCATCTTTCGTGGAGGTCAAGTTCCATTATGTAGAAAAACAGACTTTTTTTAATATTGTATGATAACATACGCAGGCAGTCAAGTCTTGTATTAAACCAAATGTTAAACAGCAGACGGACATATTAAGCCTCTTTTGTCTAGACTAGACGTTTCAGTAAGAGCATTTAAATGGACTTATGAAGAGAGCTATGAGTGACGCCGTCCTCTGTCTGCCTGTCAGTACAGAGAGATTGAGCTTGATTCACTTGGTTTTAAGTAGTGATGTTATTACACTTCTCCTCTCCATTAGAAGAAGGCATATACATTAGTAGATTGCAACATTAGTGCATTTTCTCTTAACCCCTTCTGCTTTTTTCTCTCTTTCTTCTTTTTTTTTACTTGTCTCAGTGGACCAGTGGAGTCTGAGGTGTTTTCACACTCTTTTAAAATGTGTGACCAACAGAAAGTTGAATTATTCAGTTTTGATTCTCCTCTCTTATCGTGAATCCAAGACTTCAAAAAGATATGGTAGATGCCTGTGGATATTAGGGTGCATCATCTTTTAAAAACATGAGCCCGTCTTCCTTGGAGCTACGACCATGCCCACCCCAGACTTTAGAGAATCTATTTTACCCAACTGGTGTGTGTGCCTATGAGATGGGAGTTGGAGGGGTAATTTAGGGAGGTGTGTGCGTGCGTTATGACTAAGCCCATCAGCTGCCATCTGGCCGCAAGCAGGCTAATAATCTGGGCTTACTGCTGTCAGTGTAGTTAATGCTAGCCTGCTCTTGTCAGTCCACTCTACTGTAAACAAGTTGGAAAGGCAGAACTGGGGATAAAAACTAAAAAGGAAGGAGCGACGGAGGGACCGACGGGGAGCTGCAGCCAACATGACCCAGATCAGGCTGCAATGACCACACCAGGGGTGCCTGGTGTAGCCATGGCAGTAGCCATACCAATTGTAGCCCCACTGGTGAACGATGAAGACCCTCGGCCGTGTCTCTACCTCACCACCTTAATCGAGCTCTTTGTGCGGGACCAGTCACCTGCCCAGGCCCTGTGCTCCCTCCTGGCCATGTGCTGGTTCTGGCCGTCCGGCTGTGAGGCCGAAGAGAAGGATCTGTTCCTGGGCTCCGTGCTGCTCAGTCTGGGACGGCTCCTCAAAGACAAGCTGGCCTGCCTGGCTCAGGACGTGGCCGCCTGTCTGTCCTGCCAGAGACACGTCAAAGGGGACAAACAACCGGTAACTATGGGCTGAGCTGCTCTTGCTTGTCGAAGGTTTTAGCGGAGGTAGCTGATACTATGAGTCTTCACACATAAGCTGCAAACTTTCACACAACTCCCACAACCTTCTGTGTGTATTTGGTAAAAATAGCTCCATGAATGCGAGTCTGGACTAGTTTCACAGAATATATATGCCTGCCATTTGCATTTTATTAGCATTTTAGCCCCAATTTATAGAGAGCACATAAATGACTGCATGCATATACAGTATCACGTGCAGTGTGTATGAATTATGCTACATTTTCAGCCACACTAGTGCCGTGGCTCTATGATCTAATACCTGCAAACCTAATGACATTGCCACCAGCCTCAGCTGTACGTTCTGTTCAGTGCTACTCAGCAAATGTTAGCGTGCTCACAAACTAAACCAAGATTGTAAACGTGGTTAACATCACCCTCAAAACATTAGCATCGTCCTTTTGAGCACAGCACGCTGACTTTAGCATTTACTAGCATGGCTGTAGACTCTTTGTCCTGCTGTGGCAGCAAGCCCTCGCTATTCAGCCCCATCCCAGTGATCCTAGGTTCGACTGTTCACTTGTGAGATTTGTAATGGAGCTAGATGGGAGCAGGTCAGATGTTAGGGTCATGGTGTTACCTTTTGCTGTGTCTCTCCTGCCTTTAGTGCTGTCCATGATGTTATCACAGCAGTGTGGGCCCTAGTTTGACCATCAGTTAGTCTTTAATCACTCACTAATGGTCACCTTGTGTGCAGAGTGGGTCTATTACCTGTAAGTATCATGTCATGTTTGGCAGGTGTATGGTGTGGATGGTTCAAGGTGTTTTAGTTGCTTCTGAATCACCTAGATTGAGCATTTTCCAGGTCAGGAAGGGAAATGGGGACAGCAGGGGGATCGCCATTAGTTATTCCACAAACACGTTTGTCATCAAGCTCTGCTTAATGTTGGCAACAAGCATTTCCACTTAACTTTTCTTTTAGTTTCAGGCATGATGGTGAAGTAAGAATAGCTTACAGTGCTAGCATTACTTTGCCTTTGTACTGGCGGTGATGCAGTGGAGAGGATCTGAATAGCCTAGGGGACTCAGTAGAATGGCTGCTTTAATCTGAAGCTGGCTTCATTATTAAAACACACTCCGCTACCAAAGTCCTCGGAGACTTGGCGGATTAATATTTGTTTAGGATGAATAATAAAAGGCATAAATGGGCTTGAGTGGAGCGCGACGGGACCGGCCCTCCCTCTCATCTTCCTCTCTCCTCCCCTCTACTCTGTTTGATTTATGAGCATGCGTCTTCTGTTACCGAGCTTCGAAAAGAAGATGGCATGGTGGCACTATGGCCCACTAACATGGTAAATGAACCACCGGCCTGCCTACCGGCCGGCAGACCTCCCTCGTCTCTGTCTCATAGCGTCGTGACAAGGCTGTTTCCTGTGAGGGACGGGCCGTAAAGCCGGCCCCAGGGTCAAACCTGTATTTCATCCCCTCTTCTTTATTCTCTCCCTCCTCACGTTTGTTTGTTCATTTCAGCTAAGATGGGTCTCCTCAGCTGGTAAGGCGCAAGGCTTCTCCTTTGATTTGAGCAGCGTTTCATCTGCAAAGCGGACTGAGCTCTGTACATAATGTCTCCGTTGGAGCGTTGAAGGGAGATGGAGACCGTGTTTAGTGTTTATCTTGCAACCTCCCAGTCTGACAAAGCCGTGCTGTTTTGTGTGTGTGTGTGTGTGTGTGTTTATACCAAACACTTGGAGGAAAAAAACAAGCATTGGAGTATGACACAAATGAGACTTAATAATATTTAGTGTTTGCTTGTGCCTAACATGGGGGCTAAAATCCTGCATGGTAAGTGATTAGCCAGCAGTGATGATGATGAGCATGGAGGCCACATTATGCTTCAAACAAAGTGCTTGCTGGGTTGTTGAACAGCGTCTGGACCCCCCATCACGCCCACTTTATACACAGCAGCTGGCCAGATCTGTGGACACGGAAAAGTAGGTGGGATTAGAGCTTCTCTTTTGTTAATTCCTCACATACTTTCATGGCATTCCATTTGTACAATCAAGTGCGACGCCACAAATGCTGCATTGCTCATTTGTATGTTTCATGGCGTTGAGACCACAAAGATTATGAAGACGCAGGACTCTTGGAGAGAAATCAGGGAGGTTGTGATGACAGCGTTTTCACTGCACCTTCAAGTGTGGCCCCTTTGAAGCAGGAAATAAACACAAGTACCTATTTAGATGTGGTCGAACGATACGTTATACGACCTATTTTGTTTGTTTGAATATAAAAATCCAGACTGAGGGGCACCCTGGTGGTTTAGGGATTAAGGCTCTGGTTCACATCCGTCTGGGGGCCGTTGTTGCATGTCACTCCCGTTGTCTCTCTCTAACCCTTCTTCCCCTTCTTCTCTTTGCTGTCTTTCTAACAGATGCTTAAAATGCCAAAAATACCTTAAACACAGTCCTTACTGTCATTACTTGGTTACTTTAAGAGGGGAAGTAGAGGAACAATAAAAGAAAGCTCCTGCGTTGTCTTCTTAATAGGTGACCAGACAAGAGAGTAGCCAAGCTCTTGCCTGTCGAATCATTATCCCTTCAGTTAATTGTCTACACTCACAAGGAGTGAGCTCTTAGTTCAGATAACAAGTCATGTTTTCATGGACAGAGTCATCATCTGGTTGTTTATTCCATGTGAAAGTACCCTTAGCAATGAGCGATATATGTCAGGGTTTATTCTTGTGTGAGGCCATAGTTAACATTCCTGCCCTGTTAGCCCCACCGACTCAGAGCCTCCCATTTTTGAGTCAGCCATTCCTCTGTGTGTGGAGGTAACAAGCCAGAACAGTCGGCATTGTACTGCTGCTATTGAGAGACTGGACACTGACACAGCCCCCGGCCTCTCCATTCAACTCTCTGGAAATTACACCGATGTCACAGGGAGCCGAAAAGGAGTGGAAGAACCAGAGGGAGAGGAAGGAGGAATGGGGCTATCTGGTGACAAATGGACAGAAGGGGAAGTAGGATGGATGGCAGGATGTGAAAGTGAAGATGTAGGAAGACCAGCGCTGATGGGAAGAGAAGGACAGTGAGAGAGGAAGTAGTTGCCAGGGGAAGAATTCCCCTCCATTTGCTCAAGGCAAGTGGCCAGACCGTCCACTACTGATTGATATGCAAATCGCGCCGGCAGCAAGCACTTTTTCTTTGCCTACGCTCACAGAACGGGTGGACGCAGGATCAATGGTTAGATCCCCATCAAAGCCCACTCTGCCTCAGAGGCATAGGTGTACTCCAGACTGAGGCTTCTGCCCCGGGCCTGGCAGAGGGGACGGGCAGCAGTGGACACTAATGAGAGAGTCGGGAAGGAGGAGGAGGGTGTGAAAAGTTGCAGAGGGGGTTGACCGATCATCAGATGCAAACCAGAGGTGGACGGAGCGAGAAGATCGAGATCTCAGCTATTCAGTTCTGCCACGGATATTTTCGCCAGCTTGGCCGAGTTGCATAGCCAAGCTTCCATGCCGGCGTCCAGGGGAGGCAGGCTGCGTAGGAAGGGCTGCTCGCTGGCCCGAAGGACCCAGCGGCAGGCCACGGCAGCATGGAGGCTGCTCTACAGACTGCTCTTCATGGTGAGCAGAGGATTTGGAGAGCAAGTGAACACTTAGAGATAAACACTGTTATGTTGTAATATTTGACGCAGTTTTTAAGGCGCCTCATTAAAATAGACAATAGAAGGTCATCAGCACTCCGTTTTAAGTAGCACTGCTCCTGACAGCGAGTGGATACAAGAAAGGCCTTTTGGATTAATATTGATATGAATGAGTTTCATTTGAAATAAGGAATTCCACTTGACTGAAGAGTGTAGCGTTTTGGAACGATACCCTTTGCTGTGACATGCAGGGGATCTAGCAAGTGGACATCATGTACACGTGCATATGATAGTTGACTGAAAATGGAAAGAAATGCTGCTGGATGCCGTCAGACAGAAAACCGAGTTGACAGAGACAAAATGACTCAACAGCCTCTCACTTGCTTTCATTTTTCTACCTGCAGAGTTGACAAAGACCTCTTTTCTCAATTGGCTAAAGGGCATACATGGCGAGGAGAGGTAGAAACATGATCCAGAGCTGTCAGCTGTCAGCGAGAAAACCTGAATAGGAATCCACAGCAGCGCTGTCGGATCCACTCGTCTTTCTTGGCGCTCCCAGGCTTTTCTCCCGCCTCTGCTGGCTCTCGTCCTCGGCTCTTAATTGGTTATTTGGGCTAGCTGTCAGGCTGTGTTGGTGGGATTGTTGTGAGGCAATCGCAATTCCTGAGTCATGACGGTGTGTAAGTCCCCCCTCCCCTCCCCCCTTTTCTTCTCTTTCTTTCTGCCTACCTCCTCTTGTCACGCTCCAATGCAGGAGTCTGCCATTTAGTGTTGATGAAAACATTATAGTGAGGAAGCTGTGTGAGGGGTAAAATGTGCACACGTTCCTGAGCCTCCACTCTAGCTCTTATATGCTCTTTTTCCCTTCAGCTGTGTGGCTCCTCCGTCATCTCATTCGTATGTGTGTGAGACGAACATGAGCCCATATCCTTCCAGCGCGTGGGTGTGATGAGAATTAACTCACCACTTGAGAGGCAGTGTGTGCTACCAGGCGCACACGCATGTTTGTAGAGACCTGGGCAGGCCTCCCCTTTCCTCTGGGCGCCTGTAGCCAAAATAAACGGCAGATACGACCGTTATCTGTCTCCACAAGGCTGCTCTCCCTGGTCTGGAGCTACCAGTGGGCTATTTGATGAATATGTCGCTCTGATATCCTTCAACCTCTGTGTTTCCTGCAGGCAGTCTCCCCCCGTCTGCCCGCCTGGTGCAATATGGAGTTTTTTTCCTGAGTGTATCGGTGAATGAGAGCTGGCTGCTGCTGTGTGTGGCGGCATCATCGGTGTCTGTGATCTTTAATGGGATAGTGTGTGTCAGCAGCTGTAGTTACATAGCTGATATTCTTAGGTTCCTTATGAATCCCCATGTTTGCAAAAATGTTTGTTGTTGTTGGCATCAGCTCAGACGTTGAAGTAGATGATTACAGACATAAAATGACATGAAATATTTGATGTACTCCAACCAGAGAAAGTAGCACTTTTATACTAAATAATAAACTGAACCTTCAAACCAAACCAATCAATTATTAGCACCTTTTCAGTCATGCAAGTGGCATGACTAGAAACATTTTGTACTATCTTTGTTGATCCCCTGAATTTTCATTATCAGGTCAAAACTTTGAGGTGTCCAATTCTTTGGTTAATGACCTGCATAACTAATGATACTCCCATCAACCTCAGCTGCACATTGTGGTTAGTGCTAACTGGCAAATGTTACCATGCTAACATGGTAAACTAAAATGGTGACCATAGTAAACGTGGCTGTAGACTTGTTTTGACCAATAATGGAGCGTTGTGTTTATCGTGAACTCAGTCGGTGTGTGTTAACACGTACAGATGTGTCCATTTGCAGTATATGTGTGTGTCCTGCAGCTCTCCATTAGGAACATTGGTCCCTCCACCAGCGCAGAGGGAGACATTAAGTCCCGTCATAATTATCATCCCACATTCAAAGCACTCCAGAGCGTAGCGCTGCTGTGGGTGGTGGATCATTTGAAAGAGGCTTAGCCCAGACATACACAGAGGACACGAAGAGGCATTTCCCCCTGTCTCTTCCCCCTCTGTTTTTGTCTCTCTTTCAGTCTGTCACCCTCGCACAGTCTGTATTGCAGCATTGAAGGGCCGTCTCTGGAGTGACCATGCTATAATGAGCTAGCTGATGAGTCGCAGGCTTATTAATGGAAGCCTTGATTGGCTATGGACTCCCTGTGAGTTGGGGTGGGGGGGTTATGTGGGTGGTAGCTCACACCAGTTTCAGAGCAGAGTGACTCAGACAAGCTTTCAAACACTGCTTGGGAGGTGTGTACGTGTGTGTATCGATGCCTGCGGTGTCAGGATGAAGGGTGTATTGATCCATGTGTGTTGCTGTGCAGTCTTTAGTGGGGAGATGTGCTTGAATGCTTGCTCATGAGATACACACAGGAAGAGGCAGAGAGTGCTGAGCAGCTGTTTTGCCTGGCATTGTGGTCGTCCCACTGTGCTATGTTGCTGAGCAGCAGATTGGAACCTGCTATTATTTATCGCGTAACAGCCTCTGCTGATTCTTGTGCCTGGCCGCCGATTATTATGCTACATCATGTTATTCACTTGGAATAAGGAGTGCTGGTCATTACGAGACTATTTTTAGCACAGAAATCGCATAATTGATGGCCTGCGCACTACAGTGTAGCCAGGCATGGAGCAGTTGATGTGTTGTGCTTGAGTAGCTTGTCAGGTAAGTAATTAGGATGAATTCTGATTTAGTGTACGCAAATTTACCTCAATGCTAGAAAAGCGCATACCGTACAGCGGCAGCCACGGTGTGACATAGAGAGAAAGGAAAGAGCTTCCCCTCACTGCTTATTTTTTATGTCCCAGGGAATAGAACAGAGAGGCTGATAATGGTTCATTTTCTGCCACAGTTGCTCACAGACGGTAAGATCTTACCCGCCACAGGCAAGACTTCGCAGTGTGGTGCCTACGGCTGATGTTAATTTCCCTACCCCAGGCAATTCAGTCCAATTTAAAGTAATGCAGGTTTTCTCTTTCTGTTGAACCCCCATGTAAATGGTATGACGACGAGTTCTTCACAGGGTTCCACCTATCAAAGAAGAACAAAGCAGGCTGGAGGAAATATTGCTTTTTGTGAATGAGCAGAGGTGTTGAATGAGATGCTTTTAAACCCACCCCCCCCCCCCCCCTCTAATACAAACTAATACATGACCACTTGGGATCTCCTGGCATGTTAAATTCTCTGGAATTGATGTGACACAAAGCTGCGTAACTGTCCATTATGGATTTAGAAGAATAATGTAATGTGATGTAATGCTATCTGCTGGGATATCCAGTTAGTCTTTCAGATGCACTGTAAAGTCTTTGATGCAAAGCCAATTAGCATAGAGTGCATAACTAAACCTCCATAACGCTCTTAGTATACCCAGGGGAATCACTGGCCATGTACAGTGTAGAATTGTATACATCATTATTTCATACAGCTGTGGAGCTGAAATCATTAGCGATGAATAGTTAAATGAGGGAGGTAAAAGACTCCGATTTTTCATTTTAATAAATTCTTGAGAATATGTTTCTGCGTAGACACATGCTTTGTGTGTGTGTGTGTGTGTGTGTGCAGTTTCCTATAACAACTGTTATCCTCATTTCATCCAGCTGGCTGTGATAATCCCTGAGCTGCCTACCTAAATACACCCCTCTTTCTGTCACCCCTGCAGAGCGTGGACACAGTGTGTACTCTCTACCAGTCCTTCCAGGAAGGGTCAGACTCGGGCACTGGGGGTTTGATGGACAACACCAAGGAAGTGAGGCAAGGAGGGGGTCCCTCGGGAGAGGCCACTGTGCTCAGACCTTGCCCCAAGCATATGAGTGCCACCGAGAGGTTACGCAAGGTCATCCAGGAGCTGGTGGACACGGAGAAGTCCTATGTGAAGGTGAGCTTTGACTCCTGCCATATTGGAATTTACAAGAAGCTAACATGAATATTTGATTGCAGTCATCCTCATGGTTTCTAAAGATTTAGAAATCTGCTTCACTGCCCCCATTTTTTACTCCTTGGTTATAAATTTTTGCTTTTTTAGACAGAAAAGCACCATAGTAACTTCGGAAACTAACTTCTGACTGGCCTACTTCACATTATCATGTAAAGTAATAGTTCTTAAAGGAAGAATTCTGCATTTTGGGAAATTTGCTTTCTTGTCTGTAGTTGGAATAGAAGAATCATACCATTCTCTCATATTGGTATGGTAAATATGCAGCAGGAGCCAGCAGCTGGATAGCTTAGCTGAGCATAGAGGCTGAAAATGGGGCTCTGTCCTGAGGTAGCAAAACCTGCCTGTCACACCTCTAAAGCTGGCTAATTAACATATTGTATCTTATTTGTGTAATTCGTTTAAAAAGTGTAAAAATGATGACCAGTGTGGTTTTATAGGAGGTTTACCTGCTTGAGTATTTCTTGGCTGGATCAGTTGGTCAAGGAATAATCTTGCACATAACCTTCCTGTGTTTTTCACTCTAGCTTTTGTACAGATAACAAAAAGTTCTAGTTTTCATGCTAAGCTAACTGGTTGCTCATTCCAGCGTCATATTTATCATATAGGTACGAGTGTCTCCCTTAACTCTCAGCAATAACACAAATAAGGATATTTCTTAGTATGTTGAACTCTTCCTTTTGATAAAAGGAGTGGTGTTGGAAATCAGAAACGAGAACTGAAAGACACTGTTTCCTGTCCAGCCTTATTTATTTCCTTCCTGCCCCATCATTTTGCCGCCCTCCTGTTACCCAATACGACCTTTTCCTTTCTGACTCGCATTAAAAAAACCGACTCTTGACTCTGCAACACTTGTCATTGCTGGCATTTTTTCCTGTTCTTCTTCACGTCCTCTTCCCCCGTGAACGCCTCTTGCCGTTGATTTGTAATTGAGGAAGGAGATTGTCTTCCCAGAGAGATATACAGGCCTGCTCGCCTGTGTCCATGTGCCACTAGTGACTGAGGTAGCTTGGGGAGGGGACGAGGAGGAGGAGGAGGAGGAGGAGGAGGAGGAAGCTCATAAATCAGCCTAATGAGAATATCCCCACTGATACCAAGACAAGCGCAGCCACATTAAAACAGTAAAGGGGGAGCCGGGGGGGGAGACGATGGAGGAATGAGGCGAGGGACTGTGGGAGGGAGACAGTTGGAGGTTATAAAGGGAGGAATGAGGACTGATCTGATGATGAAAGCGATTTTAAAGGACAGGCAGGTTAAGGGATAATGTTTCCTTGTCACTGACCTTTTTTTGTGTGTGCAGGACCTGGCCTGTTTGTTCGAGATCTACCTGAAACCCCTGCAGAATGAAACCTTCCTCACACTGGATGAGGTAGGTGGCGAGTATGGGACAAATTCATTGAATGTTTATTACCCAGAGGTGACGTTGATGAACTCCGCTAGGCCATATCTCCCTCATTACCACTGTGACTAGCTGGAGGACAAATTAGTATTCCCCTACCTTGACCTTCTAGCATCCCACAGGAGCACACCAGTGAAGGCTAGCTTAAGAGTAAAAGCCAGCCTTTAAGCATTCACCTCAGACTCACCCATTACAGCGTGGCTGTCCACTGACTTTTTTTCATTAAGAAAAGTGGCGTTTTTCTCCATATGAAACACCTTCAATTAACCTGTCGTCGTATGTTCCTGTGACACCATAAAGCTGCAGCACGTTAATGACCTTGTGACCATGTTAATGCAGTTTCCAGCCCCGTGTGCAGCGCTGTGCTAGACATGACCTCAAACATAGGACGTCTCTCCCAAGACACACTAGTCAATAGGCCACTGAGCACTGGGGCAAATTAAAAGGCCATTATGGGACAGCGGGACGTGTCCAGACACAAAATGGACGAGGGCATGTTAGCCCCCGAACAGCTTTTAATGAAGGGACGTGTTGACTCTGGGCATGTGTGTCAGAGAGGGTGTGTTAGACAGTAGAAGTCTGAATGTGTGTGCACTGTATTTGTAGCAGGGCCTTAGCTTGTCCCTAAGTGCCTTTGTCAGAGATGGAGCCATCAGAGTGGAGGTTTTATAACACTCCAGGGTGCCTGTCTGACTGACTGTTATGAATTACAAGCTATCTAGGCTTTTTTTTCTTGCCTTGTTCCCTCATATTCCTTTGCTCTCTCCCTTCTCCCCCTCCCACTCCTTTCTCTGCCATTTTTTCCTCTCATACATTCTTATCCATCACTGTCTCACAAATCCATACCACCTCTCCTTTCTTCACCTCTTTCTATCCATTATCCTACCACCCCTCTGCCGCCCATCCTCCTCCTCCTCCTCCTCCTCAGATGGAGAGTCTGTTTGGCAGCCTGCCTGAGATGTTGGACTTCCAGAGGGTCTTCCTACAGACCCTGGAGGAGAGGATCGCCTCCTCGCCTGATTTCAGCACCCTGGAGACCCCCTCACAGTTCAAGGTGACACACACACACACACAGCAACATATCACATTATTGATTGCATGTCCAAAGATTCAGTGTGGATTCCATGAGTGCACAGAAAACATTATTCTCCAACAAGGTGATTTTAGCAACTATTCCAAAGAAAGTTGGTTTGACAGGAGCGCTGCTGGCTGATTTATAGGCTTGACATGACAACGTGTGGAGTCTATTGATCGAGGTGGCAGTTCACTGGCTAGATTGTGAGCTGCTGAAAGCTAGTGTACTCAAAAGGTTAGGTGAGAGGGGGAGGATGGGGGGCAGAGTGGTCCGGTCACGACTTCACATGTTCGCACTCTTTCATCCTTTTCTCTCTCAGCTCACTCAGCTTTGTATAACATCTCTCTCTCCCGGTCTGCGTGTGTGACACCGTCTTTGTTTTTCTCTCACACCCTCACGGCCCACAGAAGCTGCTGTTTTCTCTTGGGGGATCGTTCCTCTATTACGCCGACCACTTCAAGCTCTACAGCGGCTTCTGTGCCAACCACATCAAGGTTCAGAAGGTCCTGGAGAGAGGTAGGACACGCACCTTAAACAAATGAGGGAATGCACAACAGCCCATCCTGCTGCACTAAGTGAGATTCAGAATTGGCACATAATAAATACATCTGTAGAGTAATCCTAAGTGTCCCACACCCCTGCATAAATTAGACATCCTTGCACCTATGTTGCATCATAGCCACCTCTCGGCACTGTTGAAGGTTTGGCCTCCTCTCTTGGGAAACAAATCCATTATGTAGGAAAGTAAATGTCCCAGAGTGAGACAGTGGATGAAAGTGAGCCGAGTGATGCCACCCCAGTTCTCTGCAAGCTCTATCTATAACATACACACAGAATATTCGAGAAGCAAACACAGGTGAAGCTTAAGTGTCCAGCCTTCATTTGTGATCCATGGTTTCTAAACAGTAAAAATAATTACCTGTTTTACAAGCAGACAACGTTTAAACAAATGTATTAATGAACAGACTTTGGATAACCTTGTCCACTAACAGCTGATATGTGACCGTGACCACCCGTGAGTCCTAATAATTCTCTACGTCTCCATCTGCATGTGACAGAGTAGAAGTTTTAAAGTTGATTTATGCCTGCTAAGATGCCAGCCTCTCTCGTGCAATTTTGGAACGCTGCCCGGTACAGAGAAATGTAAGAAGATTGGATTCTTTGCTGACATTGGAGGGGGTGGCGCTACTTAAACCTACCCCATTACTAGAATTGCGTGGGATATTCCTCGAAGTAAGCAACAGGATGGATATTCAATTGGATTAGAAGGAGAAAAAACATTCAGAAAAATCCCTGATTGGTCAGAATTAGCTAGAGGAGAATGAAATTGGGTAGATATGGTTATCAACACAACACTGGTGCATGAAAGAGTTTTCTGCACTAAGTATAGTGAAAGATCAGGAAAACTGTATTTAATGACACATCACGAGCAGGCTATGAAACATATTTTGCTACAGTTCTTGGAGGAACACCCTTCTATTACTTTTACAGAATGCAAACCTAAAATCTGTGATCTAAATGTAGGATGTGAGGGTAAGGACACCCCCCACCACCCAATTCAACAACAGCAATAAGAAGAAATGATGATAGTAATAATAATGATGTACAAAATGTGAAAAAAAAAACCTAAGAGGATTTATATGGCCAAAACTTACTGACTGTCCAGCCTTACAGACAAAAAAGCCCCTGCGATCTTGGCTTAGTGATCATACTTTAGTAATGCCAGCTCGGCACAAAATGGCTCCAAATGCTTGAGTGAAGGGAAAAGCTGCCAGATTTAAAGTACTCCATTTACACGTTTCATACGCCCTACGCTTTAACCAAAGCTTTGAATGGCTCACGTGTAGTATTTAAGTTGGTGCACACAAACTAATATTAGAACAACATGTAGCACAATAGTGGCTCAGCACAGACAAGGAGGGCCAAGTATAACAGGGTGATAGCTGCAAACTGAGACTATAGTTGGCTCAGTGTGATACAGAATGCCCCGTGCAGCCTGGTCACAACCAGCTGATCCAAGGACTCGCAGAGGAAAATCTGTGGGAGTTTGTCAACCCTTTTAGTAATTATATGCCCGTCTCTGCCATCTTCATTACCCTCCTCCTTTTCCCATCGTGCCAAGGGCCCTGGGTTGCCTGAGTTTCTCTGTTTATTTGCCGACTCGTTAATTGCCTGCCAATTACTCTAGGAGGTGTCGATGCTGCTGCTCGTCTGTGGCTGGGAGTGCTATAATTAATACTTTAATGGCCCCCCTCAGTAAGCGTTGTGGAAGCATACTGCTCAGGGTAAAT